>NW_006921690.1:5710586-5732723 GCF_000298275.1 Orycteropus afer afer
GTAAATTTTGGTCAATGACATGAAACAAAGTATATGTGAACTGCTGTATGAAAAGTGAATTTACTCTGTAAATCTTCACCCAAGTCAAAATAAAATTAAAAAAAAAAAAAAAGAACCTATCTTAAAGAAATAACGTTTTGTGCACAAACATGTTCATTGTAAGAGTAAATAATTATAAATAATCTAATTGTCCATCTTAAGGAGAAATAAGTAAATTTATGCAAATGAGTATTTCACAGCCATTAAAAATGCTTATGAGGAGTTTTAAAAAATAATATAAATTGGTTATAAAAGAGCAATGTGAGAGTCCTACGGTACTGGAACTGTCTAGTACCTTGATTGTTGTGGTAGATACATATACATACACACAGGTGATACAACTGTATACAACTTAATACACAAACACACAAAGGAATATGAGGAAACAGGAAAGTGAAATGTTATGTACATTTTGTTCACCCATACCCACTGCCATCAAGTCAATTCTGATTCACAGTAATCCTACAGAACAAAATAGAATTGCCCCCTAGGGTTTCCTAGGCTATAATCTTTACAAATGCAGACTGCCACATCTTACTCCTGAAGAATGCCTGGTGGGTTCAAACCACTGACCTTTTGGTCAGCAGCTGAGCACTTAACCACTGTGCTACCAGATCCACATTAGGAGGTTCCCACAGGAGACAATATTTTTTTGTTTTAACAAGTCCACAGCAAAGCTTCCAAGGTCCCTAGTTATGAATCACCCCACTCAGAGAAGTCCAAAGTATGGTATCCCCATCAAGTACTTGTAGCTTATTATTTTTTCTTTGAGTCCAGATGTAATTTACTAATCAGGGGTCATTTTCTCCATAAGCAATGTTGCCTAATGGTGCTCTGGTGGCAGAGTGGTAAAGTGCTCAGCTGCTAACTGAAAGGCTGGCAGTTTGACCTCACCAGCCACCTCACGGGAGAAGGATGTAGCAGTCTATTTCTGTAAAGATTTATAGCCTTGGAAACCCTATGAGCAGTTCTATAGTCCTATAGGGTTGCTATGAGTCGGAATAGACTCAATAGCCAAGTTTTTTTTTTTTTTTTTAAATAATGTTGCCTGGTAGCATTTTTTATTTAAAAAAAGTCTTTATGTGTTCATAGGAAAGCAAAGCTAAGCTCTTACCCAAAGTCAAATTCTCAGGCAGCATCATGTTAATCTTTTGCCTGTATTAGCACAAAAATTTTATATAAATTTGACCATAACTATATATAGGAGCTCTGGTAGCATAGTGCCTAACCAGAAGGCTGGCAGTTCAAACCCACCAGCCACTCCTCAGAAAGAAGGCTGGGCAATCTACTTCCATAGTGATACAGCCTCGGAATAGCTCTGGTAGTGTAATGCCTAAGGCACTTGACTGCTACCCAGAAGGCTGGCGGTTCAAACCCACCAGCCACTCCTCGGAAGGAAGATGGGGCAATCTACTTCCATAGTGATACCGCCTCAGAAACCCAAGGAGGGGTCGGTATGAGTCGGGTGTGACTTGATGGCATATAACAACAACAAGATAATTATATATATTTAAAAATAAGTACTCGAAAGACTAAAAGACATTACCATGGACTCTGTGAGTCAGTAGGACTACATGTGAGTATTTCTTGAGTGTCTTGGTTGTATTTTGATTATGCAGGAGAATGCCTTTTTTTTTTTTTCTTTTTTTAAATCTGCAATAGTAGGATTCATTAAATACCACATGGTTGCCAAAAAATGTCTTTCGTCTTAAACCAAAGTTCTGAGAGTGTTCCTTCATGTAGCCTCAGAATCCAAGATAAGTAATATTTGTCTCTTAAAAGAAGCGTAGTGATGAACTCAGGATCTTGCTTCGACGCACCCTCCTCACAAACCGCAGTCTACGCTGGAGGAGTGGAAAGACTGCTGACAAAAGTCTGATGACCTTTCCCAGCCCTCTATGGAGACTTGTTTCCCTATACAGAGAAAGATGTGGCTGCAGCTTTTCTGAAATAACTTCTGACAAGTATTTCTTAAACTTCTCACTCATGAAAGCATAGATAATAGGGTTCACACAGCACTAAGAAAAGGAAATGGTTTCTGTGACATGGTGCCATAAATCAGCAGCTGGTTCATGACACATTCATCCAAGATGTGCATGTTGTGCAGAGAATTGAGGAAGATGACCACATTGAATGGGATACAATGACAACCAACCTGATGGCCTTGGTCTTGTTATGGTTTTGGAATCTCCTCTGTTGTTGCACGATGCTGATGTAGCAGAAACTAAAGATACTGAATGGGATCAACAGACCTAAGATATTAATTTCAAATTCAGTGAAGATCTTCCATGTTAATGTCCACTGATTTTAAGACAAATAACACCGCAGAACGCTACTTTCAGAGGCTACTTGGTAAAACACGAACAATGGGCTGGTGGCGATGACAACAGTCAGCCATATTACCAAGCTCAGAAGTGTTCCCACACCGGCTGTCCTCACCTTCATAGCATATACAGCATGGCCAATAGCCAGGTTATCTGTCCACACTCAGGAAGGTGATGAAGAAACGCTGCTGAAGAAGCCGATGTAATAATGTCCAGAGATCACCCAGTACATTACAGTCCCAAATACCCACTGGTCCAGGTGACAGTGGATCAGAAGGGGGAAGGAGAAGACAAAATGCAGGTCAGACAGGGCCAGGTTCAAGAGGTACTTATCTGTGATGCTCCTCAGTCTCTTGAAGGTGATAAGGACCAAGATGATCTGACTGTTTCCCAGACCACTGAATACAAACAAGAGGTAGTAAAAGATGGCCATAAGAAAGTTGCTACCTCTCTGGATAAGCTCCCCATCACAGGGGCTTGAGAAGACATCAGGATACTGTTGTTGTTATTGTTAGGTGTTGCTGATTTGGCTCCAACTCATAGCAACCCTACGTACAACAGAATGAAACACTGTCCGGTCCTGCACCAGTCTCACAGTCCTTACTGTAACTGAGCCCACCACTGCAGCCACTGTGCCAACACATCTTGTTGAGGGTCTTCCCCTTTTTCTGACCCTCCACTTTACCAAACATGATATTCTCCAGGGAATGGTCCCATCTGACAATATGACCAAAGTAGCTGAGACGAAGTCTGGCTATTCCTGCTTCCAAGGAGCATTCTGGCTGCACTTCTTCCAGGACAGATCTGTTAGTTCTTCTGGAAGTCCATGGTACCTTCAGTATTCTTCAACAACACTACAACTCAAAAGCATCAATTCTTCAGTCTTCCTTATTCACTGTCCAGCTTTCACATGCATATGAGTTGACTGAAAATACCATGGGTTGGGTTAGGCGTACCTTAGTCTTCAAAGAGACATCTCTGCTCTTCAGCACTTTAAAGAGGTCTTTGCAGCAGATTTTCCCAATGCAATATGTTGCCTAATGAGTACTTATATGGCACAAACAGTTAAGCACTCAACTACTAATCAGGATTTATTGTTATTTGGGTGAAAATAGTCAGTTATTGCTGTCACATCGGGCTCAAGTGTGTAATTCATGAAGGCAGGAGGACCTCACTCTCCTGGACACAGTCCTGTGGTATAAGAGGACCAGCTGGGATTTTAAACCAGGTCTTCTGAGTCCCAAACCCGTAGACAATCCTCTTCACCAGGCTACCTTTTTGTAATTTGAAATGTCAAGCAAGCAGGCTGTTTGGGTCAGGTCATATCGTGTGTGTGTGTGTGTGTGTGTGTGTGTGGTCTACATATCCTCCCTCCTACATCTTCCTTCTCATTTGCATTTCTACAGGTTTATTTTTTTCTAATTTTTATTGTTATTTGGGTGAAAATTTAGAAACCAAATTCATTTTCCACACAGCAGTTGATACATATTTTGTTTCATGACACTGACTAAAATTCCCCACAATGTAACGGTTCTCTTCCTTCCTTGTAGTTATTTCTTTCCTGTGTCCTTCTTTCCTATGCATTCCTGTCTACCCCCCCCCACCACCTATCTCCCACTGTGAACACTATCCTTCTGGTTTCCCATGACTGATTGCTCTAAGGCAGCCATCAAGCCAGGCATTCCTTGGCTTACAGCTGCAGCGTAATTCACATGGCCTCCTTCCTTCTGTGTCTTTCTATCTCTGTGTGTCCTCCTCTTTTGCAAAGATACCACTCATATTGGATTAGGAATCATCCTACTCAAGTATGACCTCATGTTAACTTAACTGATAACATCCTCAAAGACCCTATTTCCAAAAAGTGCACATTTCCAGGTACCAGAGATGTTAGATTATCAACAAATCTTTTGGAAGGACACAATGTACACATACTCATACATACACATGCACACATGCACACATAAAAGCACACAGTGCACATATACACATGCACACATACTCAGATATACGTAAAAAGAAAAAGCAAATATGACAAAATGTTAAAAACCAGTAGTAAATCTAAGTGAAGGATATATGTATTAGTTGTACTATTTAGAAAGTTTTCTGTAGATTTGGAATTTTTCAAAGTAAAAAGTTGGGAGATGAAAAATATAGAGCAAAATGCTAACAGTGATTGCTTTTAGGTATTAAAATTATATGTCAGTTTTTTTTCCTACTTTTCTGTATTTTACAAAATGTCTGGCTTTTTCTAATTTGTTTTTCTCAATGTTAAGAGTACCTAGACAGGAGGAAGTTCAAATTTGAAAACAGGCTCTGCATTTCAGTTATACTGGATATGATTAAAGGAGCCCTAGCAGCACAGTGGTTAAAGCACACAGCTGCTAACCAACAGCCAAGAGGTTCGAACCCACTAGCTGCTCTGCGGGAGAAAGATGGAGCCTTGGAAACTCTATGGGACGCTTCTACTCTGTTCTAAAGGGTTGGTAGAAAGTCAAAATTGACTCAATAAACACAATTCCATACCTGAAAAGAGGCACTATTTCCTTAATGTTCTTCAGTTTCGTAACTTCCTCATCTCGAGCAGGTGCACACAGTGTCCCCATCATGCCAATAATGAATTCTGCCAGCTTAGAAATGTCTAGGGCCCCATTCTCTGCTTCCTGCTTGATCAGGTCCAGATCTAAGACTTCTGTTACCTGGTTTCTCAGTCTAGTGTGACCAGGCAGCAAGAAAGATAAGAGCGTCTATAAGAGAGCATAACTAAATTTAATCAAAGTTTCTTAGACATCATTTTGTATTACATATAAAGGACTTTACAACTATCCAGATAAGGGGTTAATAATTGTTACTGCAATTTCGCACTTATTTTAATCCCATATTCCCTCCATAAGTCTACAGAAAAACAGATGTTTACAAACCATTTAAGTTTCCTTCCATTTAAGCTCTAGGTAGCAATCAACTGGAAGAATAAATTGTTCAAGGCGAGAAATGCAAAACACATTTATGAATGTAAGCCAACCACAGATGACATTTCCATAAAGGCACATCTTCTTTAATAGTAGTGCTAAAACCACTGAAAAGAGTCCATTCTTCCATCAAATGTTTCATTTGTCTCTCAGACTATACTACTTTTTATCCATTATGAATTGAATGTGTCCATACCTGACACATGCTATTAAATAATTTATAAATCACCTAGATTTTGTAAGATTCCTTTTATTTTATTTAAATAATTCTGTTCTGAAAAACATAATTTTTATTCATTTACCCATTTATAAGGGTAATGCCTTTAGGTTATCATGGCTAGCTTAAAATGAGAAAAAGAAATGAAAATGTTGTTGTTGTTACATGCTGTCGAGTCGAATCCAACTCATAGCGACCCCTCCTTGGGTTTCCCAGGTAGTATCCTACAGAAGTAGATTGCCCCATCTTCCTTCCAAGCAGTGGCTGGTGAGTTTGAACTGCCAGCCTTCTGGTTAGCAGTCAAGTGCCTTAGGCACTATGCTACCAGAAAACAGCAACGTCCAAAAGGCGCTAAACCAAAAATATTCCTAAATCCACATTTCCACAAGTAACTGAACTTCTTAATTCTCCAATTCCTTTAAAGTTGTTGGGCACAGTAACCCAGAGAGGGTAAATGAATCCACTGAACACCTGGAAAAGCACCATCATTTGCTCTAATAAAGAACTGCTCTGCACCTCACCTCTTTGATCTCTCCTACCAGTTTGATGGCATGGTCATATGTTGGGGGGTCTTCACTCAGCTGTGCAGTTAAACAATCCCAAAAAGCTTTATGTACAATTTCCTTTACTCTCTTCTCCAAACTGCAGGCATGTGAAAGGAAAAAAAAAAAAAGGGCAACAGATAAAGTATTTGAACCTCAAATCACTTTCAAAAGCACAAATTCCATAGGTTTAAGGGTGAGATACTTTTTTTTTTTTATATTAGGATTTGGGTGAAGATTTACAGAATAAATTCACTTTTCATACAGCAGTTCACATATACTTTGTCTCATGTCATTGACCAAAATTTACAATGCAGCAGCTCCCCTCCCACTTCCTCCCCATAGTTACCTCTTCCCAGTGTCCATCCCTTCATACTCTTCGAGAGGCCCATTGTCTGCCAACCCTGTATATGATCTTGGATACACTCTCCATTTAGACATACATAATTGTTTAGCTTGTTCACCCATCTATCCGTCCCTATAAGAGATACTTTTAAAATAATTTGCATCAAGAAGATTTCTCATGCATACTTAAATTAATGGTATACTTTATCTTTAGTTTTGTTTTTTCTTTTCTTTTTCCCCTCAAGAGTTACCTCCTTGGGGAAAAAAAAATAACTTTCAACTAATTTGAGAGAAGCCATTAGTCCCAATAGCAGTATATAACTGTGTCATGATAAAAAGAACACTAGAAATTCAGAATGGTTTTTCAGTCCCCTGATACCAGCAAGTTTCCTAAGTGTTTGAAGTAACAACGTAGCATATATATAGGTTAAAGCACTTTATTTCTTAAAAATATCCTATTCGGTGTGATATTTGGGATGACTGCTTAATCAGGTACCAAACTATAACTTATATACAACATCCCATTAAAACCAATCTTTTTGTAATGACAACAGACAAGTAAATCTTTATTGTTAATGCTCAAAAGCAAGTACTAAGCTTACAGGACATATAAGAAATGGCTGTAGTCATATTCTGAAGCCCATTCAGGGAGCTACTATAGTTTGCAAACCCAGCAGCCACTCCACCTTTCTCTTTGCTCACAGAACCCCAGTGCTTTTCAGGGTAGTGATATGCCCTGCTTCTGAGAACAAATCATGATTAAGCTAAGCCCATCACAGTAGTTCTGTTCCCCTTTGCCAGACTCAAGCTTTCCCAGACTTGAATCTTTATAGCTGGGATAGCAAGTGACCAAGTTCTAAAAAAAAAAAATCAGACGTCTGTTAGGTAACTTCTGGGAAAGATATTCCTCCCTAATAAAAGGAAAGCTCTGTCCATCCTCCCTTCTCTCTCTTGCCTGGAACGCTGGTGTATGATGGGATGTTCAAAGACACAGCAGCCATTCTGCAAACATGAGGAAAAGGACAGGCAAATCACAGATGTACCAATTCAGAGTCTTGCCACCAGTAAACTGCTGAAAGGGTATCTACACCGTTTTTCACTGTTTCTAAAATAAACTGCCCACACACATACATTTTAATATCTCTCAAATGTACATCTTCAAATTAATGCCATTTTTATATGGGCTGAATATTTACATCAGGTAGATACACTCCTTGGAGAGATCAATCATGGGAGAATAGAAGGGCTATGTATGCACAGGGAGATGGCTCAGGGGGCAGGAGTGCACAGAGGGAAGGACACAGGGAAGAGGTAACTATAGGGAGGAAGTGGGAAGAATTGTGGGAAACTGCAGGCAATGTCATGAGACAAAATGTATATGAACTGCTGCATGGAAAATGAATTTGCTCTGTAACTTTTACTCAAATCACAATAAAAATTAAAAAAAAAAAATTGATGGCACTGTCACAATTATAAGGGGCAGTGTTTTTTTTTCTTTGTGATAATACATTTTAAAAAGATGGCCCATTATAATCAATAAGACTTTTAGATACAATGAAATGTGTACCAGACACTAGGGATCAAAAGCATAATGCACTCTTTGCCTTCATGGAGTTTACATTCTGGTGAAGATGGCACTTAAACCAACAACTACAGTAAAATGTGACAGTTACAAAGAAAATGTATGAAATGATGCAAGAAAACACAAAATGAGGCAAGAAGAAGTTTTAGAATTTTCCATAGGAGATTTCTAGACTTTTTATCTGTACTCTGAGGAGCAAAACCAAAAACCAAACTCACTGCCATCGAGTCAGATCTGACTCATAGCGACCTCTCCTTGGGTTTCTGAGGCAGTATCTCTACGGAAGTAGATTGCCCAGTCTCCCTTCCAAGTGGTGGCCCGAAATCTACCTTCACAATCTAGTAATTCCTAGTACCATATAGGAATAGTTTTAGAAATAATGTTCAAAAGGAAAAATATATTTGAATATATTGGCACTAACTGAAGGATCTCCAGAATGGGAAATAGCAGCGTTCTTCTATTAAATAAGACAACTCCGTTAACCACTTTACCTGTCTTCTGGTAATTCAATGGGTTTAATCCGGAAGTCTCCATTTACCACGATTTCATGAGCTAGAGCCATGTTCGTGACTCCTTTTGCTGTCTCCAGGAGTTCTTCTACCGTCACAAATCGAGGAGGACTAGCTGTAACAAAACCCAGCGTAAGATATTTGCTTCTCTATATTAGAATTTCTATCAAAATAGACTGATTCTGGTACCAGCCAATAATTTCAGTTGAATCTCTGTTTATTAAAATGTTCTGGCAATTTCAAATAGCATTTACCTATTTCATACTCATGTTTTCTTTTAATGTAGAATCTTAAAAGCAGAAGTTTATTTACAATACTCAAAACATCTGGTTTTTACTAAGACTATCGTTAGGTGCCGTCAAGTTGGCTTTGACTTATAGCAATCCTACGTACAACAGAACAAGACACTGCCTGGTCCTGTGCCATCCTCACAATATTTACTATGCTTGAGCCTATCACTGCAGCCATTGTGTCAACCCATCTTGTTGAGGGTCTTCCTCTTTCTCGCTGACCCTCTACTTGATCAAGCATAATTTCCTTCTCCGGGGACTACTCCCTTCTGATAACATGACCAATTACTAAGTTATGTTTTATGAGTAGTGGGGAGTTCTGGCAGCACAGTGCCTAAGGCATTTGACTGCTAACCAGAAGGCTGGTGGTTCAAACCCACCAGCCACTCCTCAGAAGGAAGGTTGAGCAATCTACTTCTGTAATGATACCCCCTCAAAAACCCAAGGAGGGGTCACTATGAGTCAGATCTGAATCGACAGCAGTGAGTTTATGGTTTTTTGGTTTAATGAAACATTAATGAGATGAGTCAATGGAAAATAAATACAGGAAATTAGGGCTTGAATTTTTTTTTTAATTGCAGATTATCAATTTCCCAATAAGGTGAGTTTATATGCTAATTCCTTTGCCTCCAGTCTACCCTAAAATTAAAAAAAGGAGACAAAAGATTGAATATTTTTTCTTTTGTCCCCATCAGCATTTATATTTTGTACCATCACTAACACTGTTCTATGACTTGTTGTTGTTCGGTGGTGTCAAGTAAGTTCCAATTCATAGTGAGTCTAAGTACAATAGAACAAAACACTGCCCCATCCTACACCTCCTCACAATCATTGCCATGCTTGAGCCCATCACTGGAGCCACTGTGTCAATCCATCTTGTTCAGGGTCTTCCCCTTTTTCACTGACCCTCTACTTTACCAAGCATCACATCCTTCTGCAGGGACTGGTCCCTTCTGGCAACATGACCAAAGCACGAGAGACAACGTCTGGCCATCCTCGTTTCTAAAGAACATTGTGGCTATACTTCCTCTAAGAAAGGTTTCTTTGTTCTTCTAGCAGCCCATGGTACATTCAATACTCTTCGCCAACACCACAACTCAAATGCATCAATTCTTCTGCAGTCTTCTTTATTCATTATCCAGCTCTCACATGCATAAGAGGTAACTGAAAACACCAAACTTTAGCCTGCATCAAAATCAGGGAGGGCTTCATAAAACAGATTGCTGGGTGCCATTTTCAGGGTTTCTGATTAAGCTGGTCTGGGGCAGGGCCACGAATTTGCATTTCTGCCAAGTCTCCAGCTGATGTTGACGCTGTTGGTCCCAGAAACCATGTTTCGAGAAGTACAAGTCAATTAGATGACTGCACTAATTTTAAGTGATGATGATAAGATCTAGGTATAAAATGAGATAAGTAATGTCACTCTGGTTTGCACAGGGCTTTAATAGTTATAAAGATAAGTGGATCTTCTTGTATCAGTGAAAAGTTATTTTCCTTCTTTTATCCTTTCCTTTTGTTCAGAAGGGAGTTCTGGTAGCACAGTGCCTAAGGCATTTGACTGCTAACCAGAAGGCTGGAGGTTCAAACCCACCAGCCACTCCTTGGAAGATTGAGCAATCTACTTCTGTAGAGATATTGCCTCGGAAACCCAAGAAGGGGTCGCTATAAGTCTCAATCAATTTGATAGTAGTGAGTTTGTTCTTTGGCTTTTTTGCTCACCAAAAAGGAAAAAAAAAAAGAACCAAATCTAAGAGTTGGTCATACTCTGGTAAGTCTTTATTTGGTCACTTAAGAGGACGTTGGGAAAACATAAAAATTCCTCTTCACAAAATTTTTAGAGAATATTAATAAGAACACAAAATAAATAAAACTTGTTTCACAAATAATGGCAAAAGATAATATCCAAAATCAAAGCCCAAATATATTTTTTTCAATTTCAACAATGTTAAGATGTCAATTTTCCATGTTGATCTATAGATTAAATGCAATCCCAATCAAAATCCTATCAGGTTTTTTTTTGTTAAAATTGACAAACTGATTCTAAAATTCATATGGAAATGCAAAGAAACTAGAAGAGCCAAAACAATTTTGAAAAAGAACACAGTTGCAAGACTTTAAGTAATGCTACAGTAAAACAATGTGTTTTTGGCATGAGGACACATCATCTGACACAGAGAATCTAAAAATCTACCCAGACTGACCTTTAACTTTCACCTCACATGATAAACAAAAATTAATTCAAAATGGATTGTAAACATAAGTGTAAAAGCTAAAACTGTACCTTTCAGAAGAAACACAGATGAAAATCTTTGTAACTTTAGTTAGGCAAAGATTTCTTAAAAAGTTTAAAGCCTAGTAAGAAAATGCAAAGGAAAGCCACAGATGAAAGTATTTGCAAAACATGTATCTGATGAAGGGCTGGTATCCAGAATATAAGGAACTCTCACAAACCAATAACAGAAGACAAGTTACCCAATATAAAAAACGGGGAATGATTCAAACAGTCATTTCTCCAAAGAAGATATACAAATGGCCAGTGACTAGTAAATGTAAACTCGTGGATGAATTTCAAAAGCATCATCCCATGTGAAAGCTAGACACAAAGACCATATACAGTATAAATCCATCTATATGAAATTATTCAAAAGGCAAAACTGTAGCGACAGAAAGCAGATCAGTAGCTGCTAAAGGCTTGAGATGGGGGAAAAGATTGACTGCCAAGTGGCACATGGGAATTTCGGGGGTGATGGAAATGTTCCAGTTCATGACTGTGGTGGTAGTTACACAACTGTAAAAGTATTTGTTAAAACTCACCAAGTTGTATACTTAAAACTGGTGAATTTTGTTACATATGAATTATATGTATAAAGTTGATTAACACTCCTTGGAAGTGAGGATGCAACACTTTGTCTCACATACTTCACTCATGTTATCAGGAGGGAACAGTCCCTAAAGACTTGGGTCCCTTATGCCTGGTAAAGCAGAGAGAGCCAGCAAAAAAGAGGACGACCACCACCGAGATGGATTGACACAGTGGCTGCAGTAACGAGCTCAGACACAGCAGTGATTGTGAAGACAGTGCAGGACCAGACACTGTTTTGTTCTGCTGTGTACAGGGTGGCTATGACTTGGACCTGACTCAGCACCACTTAACAATAACAACAAAATATTCAATAGAGGTCTAGTATATACATGTACTGATCACTAAATTTCTTCAAACTAGTATATTCTGTTACCATTTCCACTGTAGGTATATCAAGCACTGGGAGATATTAAACTCCATCAAGTTCTTATCTCTTTTTTAAAAAAATGAGAGATTGTCACCAGGGCTTCAAAATTTTGTTTTAAATTTGGTTTTGTAAAAACAATATGATTTCTTATCATCTTAGATTTATGAAAATAAAAATAATATAAATATACTCAGTTCTCAATAATTTTTTTTTTTTTTTTTTAAATGTTAGGCATTTTGGTGATAACAGACACTGCCTGTATGTGGCGTAGTCAGGAAACAGTAGACACAGCAGATCAGGAAGAAATTTGGCTTCTTCTAGACTCTGTTAAAGGAGCTCTGATGGCATAGTCCTAAAGCATTTGACTGCTAACCAGAAGGCTGGTGGTTCAAACCCACCACCCACCCCAAGAAAGGAAGATGGGGCAATCTACTTCCATAAAGATTTACTGCCTCAGAAACCCCATGGGGGTCGTTATGAGTCAGAATCAACTCCATGGCAGACTCTGCTAAGCACAACCTTGGCCAAGTCACTTAAATCTCCCAAAGCCACTATTTCTCCATATGCAAAAATAAGATAATGAGACTGAAGAATGTTCTATAAAAGATAACCCAAAAACCAAACTCAATGCCATTGGGTCGATTCTGACTCATAGTGACCCTCCAGGACAAAGTAGAACTGCTCCATAAGGCTTCGAAGGCTGTATGGAAGCAGATTGCCACACGTTTCCCCCACAGAGCAGCTGGTGAGTTCACACTGCCAATCTTCCAGCCTGGTGCTTAACCACTGCACCACCAGGCTTCCTTCTGATGAGATCCGCTACATTCCTGGCAAGCCAGTGTTTGGGGCACATACTTGTACTAAGTGGTAAGAACATCAGATAATCAGAAAGAAGAAAGTTTTTAGGAGCAGTTCAAGTTGCAGATTACCTAATATCAGACTTTTTAATGGAGGGTAACTGATCAAACAGAAACCACAATTCTAAGACCAGGGTATGCTATGTTGTTGTTGTTGTTATGTGCTGTTGAGTCGGATCCCACTCATAGTGACCCCTCCTTGGGTTTCCGAGGCAGTATCACTACAGAAGTAGATTGTCCAACCTTCCTTCTGAGGAGTGGCTGGTGGGTTTGAACTGCCAGCCTTCTGGTTAGCAGTCAAGTGCCTTAGACACTATGCTACCAGAGCTCTTAGGGTATGCTATAGATCTACATACACAGGATTTACTCATTGCATACTAATTAGAGGGTTGGTGGTGTGTTTTGTTTTGCGAGTCGTCAAATTTACAAATTTCATAAATGAAAACCTATAGTGATGCAAATAAAAGCCCCGGTGGCACTATGGTTACGCATTTGGCTGCTAACCAAAATGTAGGAGATTTGAACTCACGAAGCAGCTCTGCGGATAAAGACTTGTGATCTGCTCCAGTAAAGATTACAGCCTAGAAAACCCTATGGAAGTTCTACTCTGTCATGTGGGGTCACTATGAGGTGAAATCGACAAGAGAGCACCTAACAGCAACATAGTGATACAAAGGTCCCTGTTGTTGTTGTTGTTGTTGTTATGTGCCGTCGAGTCGGCCCCGACTCATAGCGACCCCTCCTTGGGTTTCCGAGGCAGTATCACTACGGAAGTAGGATTGCCCAACCTTCCTTCCGAGGAGTGGCTGGTGGGTTTGAACCACCAGCCATCTGGTTAGCAGGCAAGTGTCTTAGCCACTATGCTACCAGAGCTCCCACAAAGGTCCCTAGGTGGCACAAATGGTTTGTGCTCAACTGGAAAACCTGAAGGTTGGTGGTTTAAACCCATCCAATGGTACCACAGAAGAAAAGGCCTGGTGATCTGCTTCTGTTACAGCCAAAGTCCTAGGGATCACTTCTATTCTATCATACGTGGTGTTGCCATGAGTTGGAATTGACTCAACATCAACTAACAACACAGCAACGCAACCTAATGGATATGGCACAAACTTCACCTCAACTTTTGAGGAGAAATTGAGTTGTATTAAGAGTCATAAAAAACAGTAAGATTACAAACATTTTTACCGTGCAGTTTATTTTACTATGCAATATAAAGCTAAAGCTATTACTAAATTGTTACAGCATCTGTGCACCGATGTCATGTGAAAGAAAACAGAAACCCCATTAAGTTAACCATGCCCTTTGAGAGACTGGCAAACAAATTTTCTTCATTTTAAAGATGAGAAAGTAGAAACTAAGTACATATATTAGAGACAAGGCCTAACATGTACAGTATAAACTATGTTATTATTAACAGCATGTTTCCACAGATACAATCTGACCTAGCAGTGTATTTATCAAAATCTATGTGATAATAAAGCATGATAAAATGGGGTCCACTAATGTTTGCTAAAAGAATGCTATGTTGGTTAATAAATTACCAGGGAAGGGCTTTAATCATTTTAGAAGAAATATACCTCAAAACCCAAAAATGTCTGTACTTCTTCCAAATATGTAGATTTCTGATCATCTACACTTTAAAGAGATAATATCAAGACTAACATTCTTAGACTATGACACTCCCTCTTAAAACTTTCATTTTTGGACTCATTTCAAAAGGCTTAAGTATCCTTAATAAAAGATATGAGTTGGTGCAACTGCTGAGAAGACGCGTTGAAATTGCCATCCTTTCATCTACTAGACTTGCTCCCTGCCAGGGCTCTGAAATGACATCACCAAACACATTCAGCAAATTGAATCCCCTCAACCTCTGGGAACTAAGCCCTCAGGCAGTGAAGTTAAGGTGTGGTGAACACACTCACATTCAAAAACCATTTTTTTTTTCACCTATACAAGCATAGTCCTGGCTGGAATCAGCCTCAGATTTTTCAAACACTCTTTTAATTAAAGCTTTAATTTGCACTCCACCCTTCAGTTTCTCAGCACACTTCAGAAAAACCAGAATGTCACTGAAGGAAAAGGACAGGAACATTCTGGACATTATCCTGAATTTTAACTCCTCATGTAACTTAAAACCCAGAAGTGACTAGGCTGTCAGCTGACAAACTGTTGATATTTTAAATGCTAATTATTGTCAATATTATCATATTATTAGAACCTAGCTCAGGGCCACAAGAACAAGGAATCCTAGTACAAATATTTTTTGAAAATAGTGATAATGTTTCCTCTAACCAAAGTGAAATTTGCTTACAGTGAGGTCTTTGTATACTCTGGGGGCTAGGAGAGCCCGGCTTTAGTATTTTCTGTAAAGTTTCTTCAGAACCTTCCACGGCATCTTCAAGGCCTTGCTCGGAATCATGTGACTTTCCTGCTTCATTTGTGTTAGATTTGTCAAGGTTTTCAGACATTCTCAATTAAGTTTATTCACCTTCCTAGGAAAGAAAAAAAGAAATGAACCAGAAGTGTTCTCTTTCACTAACTAGCAGTATGACTGAGGGTATCTCATTTAATCTCTTTGGGTTTCAGTTTTTCATGGTAGCATAATGGCTAAGACACTCGCCTGCTAACCAGACGGCTGGCAGTTCAAAACCACCAGCCACTCCTCGGAAGGAAGGCTGGGCAAATCCTACTTCCGTAGTGATACTGCCTCGGAAACCCAAGGAGGGGTCACTATGAGTCGGGTTTGACTCGACGGCAAACAACAACAACAACATAAAATAAATGGTCTTGCTAAGATCTTATCTAGCTATGATACTGCACTTCAGTGATTAAACAGGTACTAAATGACACTTGAATTTATAAATTTACGGACATGTACCTCAGATAGAGAAAGCAAGTCTGAATGCTCTTGTCCCACTCCTGAGTCCTGATGTCAGAAGAACCCAGGATCTTCAACTGTTACGACACTGTAAACTGCCTGCTTCTATTTTAATCAAAGAGAATGATTTAATCTTAATGTTTTACATTCATTCATGCAAAAAATCTACTGCCATCGAGATGATTCTGACTCAGAGCAACCCTACAGGACAGAGCAGAACTACCCAACAGAGTTTCCAAGGCTGTAAGCTTTATGGAAGCAGACTCTCATCTCCCACGGAGCACTTGGTAGGTTTGAACCACCAATCTTTTGGTTAGCAGCCCAATGCTTCAACCGCAGCATCACCAGAGCTCCTCTCATTCCTGAGAGCTGCTGGGAAAACTCCTTGGAAATAATGCCTTTCATCAGGCATTCAAGTGAATGTACTATGCTGAGGAGTTGGTTTCCTCATCCTATCATGTGGATAAGATACCTGGGCATGACAGACAGGCATAGAATCTTATGAAGCATTTAAGACCAATGTATGGGCCAGATGTTTTTATTACTTCCATGCTAGTCAGCAAGAAAATACACTGAGTAAAACAGGAAGTTGCAAACAACCATAATGTCTGTGGTTGGATAATTCTTTTTTTTTTTTTTTTTTAATAGTTGATGATAGCAGCTGGCCTCCAGTTAATTCTGGTTCATGGTTATCCCATGTGTGTTGGAGCAGAATTTTGCTCCATGGGGTTTTCAATAGCTGCTTTTTCTGAAGTAGATTGCTGGTCTTTCTTCCCAGGTGGACTCAGGGTGGACTTGAATCTCCAACCTATCACATAGTAGCTGAGCATATTAATCAAATGTACCACCCAGGGACTCCAGTTGCTGATTAGAATAGTAATAACACTTGACACTTTGGTATGGGCCAGTTAATAAAGGCCTGGAATAGTAGCCTCTCTTATTTACTGTAAAAATTTCTCAGTTTTTTCCTCCTAGGTTTCTTTATATCTAAGGTGTTTCCTAGGAGCTCTGGTAGCATAGTTCCTAAGGCACTTGACTGCTAACCAGAAGGCTGGCAGTTCAAACCCACTAGCCACTTCTGGGAAGGAAAGTTGGGCAATCTACCACAACAAGGTGTTTCCTCACAACTACACCAATAAGCACTATCACATGGAGAAAAGACTGAAGTTGTCAAGGATTTCATTTTACTTGGATCCACAATCGTTCCCCATGGAAGCACCAGTCCAGAAATCAGAAGATGCATTGCACTGGGCAAATCTGCTGCCAAAGACCTCTTTAACATTTTAAAGAGCAAATATGTCTCTTTGAAGACTAAGGTGTGCCTCACCCAAACCACAGTATTTTCAATAGCCTCATATGCATGTGAAAGCTGGACAATGAATAATGAAGACCACAGAAGAAATGATGCATTTGAATTGTGGTGTTGTCGAAGAACACTGAAAATACCAAGGACTGCCTTAATAACAAAACAAATCTGTCTTCAAAGAAGTGCGGCTGGACTCCTTAGAAGCAAGAATGGCCAGACTTCATCTCTCACACTTTGGTCATGTTATCAATAGGGACCAGTCCCTGGAGAAGGATGTCATGTTTGGTGAAGTACAGGGTCAGCGAAAAAGAGGAAGACCCTCAACAAGACAGATTGGCACAGTGGCTCCAACAATCGGCTCAAGTATAGTAAGGTTTGTAAAGATGGTTTATGACCGGGCAGTGTTTCATTCTGTTGTATAAGTGGAGCTATGAGTTGAAACCTACTTGACAGCAACTAACAACTACAACAGGGTGTTTCTAATTAAGGCGGAAGAAAGATGAAATGTTCCTGAGTTTACAATACTGAAAATAATTAGCATTTGTACTATCACTCAAAGATTACAAAACATTTTCATAAACACTAATTCAGCTTTATTACATACCTGGAAAATAATCAAGAGATCAAAAGAAATGTAAACTGCTTTAAGGGGGTTTGGCAGATTCTCTTCCGCCCATCAGTCAGAGAAGAATCATTGAGATAATTATCTGAAATCTCACTCATTAAATAGAATGAAATTATTAGAACTTAAATTTCAGACCACGTTATTAATATGAAAGATGCTTCAATGTATTTCACCTTTCTAGTCCCTCTTTAAAAACAATACCTTCCAACAACCTCCTCCACACATCTTCATCTCCTCTCTGTCCTAAATCCTATTAGCCTCTGGAAATGCTCCAAAATCCAGAAGATAACATTACTAGCATATTCTATGAAAAAGGAAAAACAAAAACTTTTCTAATTTTACCCCCTCCACATTCTAAGAATGAAGTAATGCCTCCCGTGCAAGGCGAGGAAAGGCAGACATTTCCGGGTCTCCGATTCACAGCTTAGTAAATTAACCCCATCAAGATTCCGCTCATGTTCCAACTTCTCCCAAGACACTTCCCCATCCTCATCAGTGTTTGCTCTTTTCTGTGAATTGCTCTAGGGCTGGTTACTAGACATCTGACATTTATCACTGCCTTAAATTCAATGCAAAATATGGTTATTTAAATAGGGACAGAAAGATGAAAAGACAGTGTTTAGAAGGGGAAGCAGGCACATTTACAAGTAGATATAATGTAACTTAAGCCTTAGTGGCATTATGAAATTACTGAATGAATACAGCTGAGGGAGAAACTAACTCTTCCTGGGAGGAAGTTGGGAAAAGCTTCCCATAAAAGGTGATACCTGAGCTGGTTCTTGAAGGCAGAAGTAGGATTTCACTCAATTTTAAAATGTCTGAGGAGGTGAAAAGAAAGGGGCATCCCCTAGAGAACATGAGCTCAAAGGCACAGGAAATGAGTAAACTGAGGGTAAATGGTATGTGATGAAGTTGGGAAGCTGGGTTGGGGACCAGATCATAAAACCCCTAGTTTGCTAGTTTGTTGTTCTTCTTTTCCCTTTTTAACTCTCCACCTAGATTTAGAACTTCTTAAGGGACAGGATCAACCATATTCCCTACATAATGTTCCATAAGTGCATGCCCCAAACAGATACCCATTATTTGTTGATAGAGATGAATTCCTGTGTCATCCCTATGATGTCAGTGTATTTGGGAGGATGGGCATTGGTCTCAGACATATCTGGCTCCCACTACTGGCTCCCTACTAGCTGTGTAACTTTCATTTTCTCATCTGTAAAACCAGCTACCTACCTTCTCCACATGGGAAAGACCAAATGAAAGAGGTGCATAACAGAAACTGGTACATAACAGGCTTTGCACAAACGTTAACTACAACTACAGGGCTATAGGATTCTGCGTGGCACCATTTCAAATTGCTTACAGGGCGTGCTCATTCAACACCAACCCATACTGTGCCTAAAAAGGAAACCGAGGGTAGGAGGATCCTCACACTTGCCATGTAGATGTCTTCTGAGTTGCACGCCGGGCCTTAGCTGGACCCCAAGGGCCTCCTCAGAAGAAAGGGCCTTTCAGCAAAGGAAAGGGGTTCTGCCCACCAACGCCGGGAATCACTTCCTTTGGACTTGGTGTCACTCATCCCAGAGTTCGGATTCCGTTGTAAACAACTGTTTGGGCTGATGTGGGAGTGGCAGGGCCCAAAGCAAGCAAAGGGGCCGGGCGCGCCTAACGGACGGCCTCGAGAGGTGGGACAAAGGCTGTCCTAAGCTTCAACCCGCCCGTCGTCCCTGCCTCTTCCTCTCCTCCACCCCGACTTCACCCAGGCGGGATTAGTCTGGAAAAGCCGAACACGCGCCTGTTTTTTTCTGACCTCGCCCTTTCCGCGAGGGTGCTGCAGAACCGCCTGCCCCTCTCACCTGCCGCGGAGCCAGCGTTCTTCCTCCTGTAGCTCCAGCTGTGACTCCGGCGATGGCCGGCCCCTCGGCGGGTGCGGTTAGCGAAGTGCGGCAGCAAGGGCGATTCAGCCTCCGTCCCTCCGAGTCTTCATCGCGCGTCGCGCTGCCGGCAGTCCGCCTCTCCTGGCTCTGGTGGGCCTGAGCGGCCGCTTCTCAGCGTCGGAAAGGAGGCGGCCGCTGCGAACTAGGCGGTGCTCGCTCCACGCTGGGCGGCGCCATTTTACTGTACGGAAAGGCGGGAGTCGCGGCCCCGTGCCTGCTGAAGGAACACGACAGGCTGCGGCCCAGACGCAGGAGCTGCCCGTTCCTCTCAGGAGATGCCATTTTTCCGTACGGAACGGTGGGAGGCGCGGCCAGGTTCCTGACACTCGAGCGCAACGAGCAGGACCTGCCGCGAGGGAGTAACGTGAAGAAGAATAATTTTGTACTCAAAGGAAAAAAGAAAGGCCTTTAGAAGCAACTGCATTCAGAGCCATCCAGCCTGGGTATCATTTAAATACCATACTTTGTAGCTCACTAGCTTCATAGTTTATTATTCGGTCCTAGGTGATTTGCTGCTTCAAGAAAACCATGCTTTTCTCAGCCTATAGCACTGTAACTACACAGATGGTTTGTTACTGTGCCTGGTCTTAAAAAAAAGAAGGTATATTAATCATATGTATAAAAATGCTTTCAAAGTTAGCATAAGTGATGCCCTGTCACCTATAGAACTTGTTAAATGACTAGAACAAAACAAGGTGGAGTGAGTGGAATTACAGTTCTTTCAAACACTACTTCAAAGTTCTCAGATGAGAAGTTCTCATTTTAGGAGAGAAAGAATTCTTAAGAGATCTGGAATGCACATGGAAAACATTCACTTCTCACTTGAGTGGAGACTAATGTAGAATAAAGTGGTTCAACCTTAGAATCCCCTGGCTGTAGGAGTTCTAAAATAACTATACCAAAACTCAGGTTAATGTCAACGCAACAACGCAATGCACTGCCGTCTAGTCTAATCCGACTCAGCGACCCCTTCTTGGGTTTCTGAGGTGGTATCACTACGAAAGTAGATTCCCCAACCTTTATTCCCAGGAGTGGCTGGTGCATTTGAACCACCAGCCTTCTGGTTAGCAGTCTAATGCCTTAGACAGTGAGCCACCAGAGATCCTAGGGTAATGTCAGGCAAGGGTTTTTCAAAGATTGCCAGGTGATTCTACGTGCACCCAGTCTAGAACCATTTTTCTAGCAAGATTTACCACCACCACCAAGTGAGAGTACAAGAGTCCTGTGGTAGTTAAAGTTGTGTGTCAACTTGGCTGGGCCTGGTTGAGTGGCTGGGCAGCTGGTGGTAGTTATTCCCCATGCCGAGACTGGTAATCAAAATCTCCATGGTGGGATCTACCGCAAGCAGCTGAGTAGCTGCCTTTGGGATGTGGTCTGCTCCCGTATATAAGCAGCAGCTTTGGGAATGGTCTCTAGCTTATGGCACACTTGAACCCTACGTGTAGCCATGTTGTTGTTCAGCAGCCTGCCATCCTGTGCTGACCATGGGACTTTAAATAGACTTGAATTAATGGCCTGCTGTGTAGTTTGGTAACATTGGGACTGTGCCTTTTTACTTGTCAACCTTGGGCTTGTCAATTTCAGCAGCCAGCAGCTGTCTGAGTGAAGAAAAGCCTCTAGCTCCAGTGGGCCGGGAGGAGGAGGCAGAGCTAAAGCCCAGGGTTGAGGGGCTTTCACCCAACCCCTAGAGCCTGGCACTTTGAACGCGGACTTAAAGCCTCCAAACTGTAAGAGAATAAACTGTTTCTTCAAGCCATCCCATTCGTGGTATATTTTTCTTGTCAGAACAGCAACTAGGTAACCAAAACAGTCCCCTAATTCCTTGAAGGAGTAGTAATATAATCAATTTTCACTTGTGCAGATGACGCTGTGACAATACCAATTCTGCTTTGATTTGGAATGGTTTATTGGTAATCTTTTGATAGACAGGTATCCCCTGCTTTTTGAAAGTTTGCTTTACGCCAGTTTTTACAAAAGACCTACATCAGTACTTTTTTCTCTAACTGAAAGAAATCTAAAGAGGATGTTCGCTTTTACGAAAAAAGGCGAAAAGTTAAACTAGCACTCAGCGTTTGTTTGCAGCAAGCCACTACAGGGGCAGCATGCAGCTGGAACAGCCAGGGTGGCATGGCCAGGCTCCTCCCCTGGGAACTACATTATCTCAACATCAAGCCACCGTAGCTTTGAACTGTGTGTAAACACTACATGTTAGTGATATTTTAGGTTGTATGTGCCATTTGGGATGCCATTTGGGTAGGTTATTTTTCAGGTCAGGGGAATGTTGAAAATTTTTTCCCATAAAAATTAATGGTAGGAGGCGGGGCAAGATGGCGGACTAGGCAGAAGGATTGCACAGACCCTCTTCAACAAAGAAAAGGGAAACCAATAAATATAGACACAGAAGATAATCTTGGACCCCTGAGCCTTGAAGGAAAGGATGCAGATTTGGACTAAACCCCAACTAGCAGAAGAATTTGCGTGAAAATACCA
>NW_006921690.1:5739673-5769630 GCF_000298275.1 Orycteropus afer afer
AAAAAAAAAAAAAAAATTAATGGTAATTTGCTACTTTAGGCCATTTTGGCTTTCAAAAGTTTCATAGGAACACTCTACTTTTGGATAGGGGGAAAACCTGTGTTTGAATTTTTTCCTTTAAGTATTAAAATACTGACTCGTGTTCCAGGGTCATCTTTGGCTACAAGGACTAGAAACTCAAATTACCTCAGGGCAAAAGGAATTCACTGCAAGGCTACACAAGTTTGAGGAAAAGTAGGCAGCTGCTCTAGGATTAAGGAGCTCTGGTAGCACAGTGCCTAAGGTATTTGACTGCTAACTAGATGGCAGATGGTTCAAACCCACCAGCCACTCCACAGCAGGAAGACTGGGCAATCTACTTCCATAAAGATATACTGCCTTGGAAAACCCAAGGGGGTCTATGAGTTAGAATTGACTCAATGGGAGAAATGTTTTTTTGCTCTGGAGTTGAGCTACTACTCATCACCTACCCGGGGCCACACAGGAACTCCACATCTCTGCTTTATGCTGTAATCTACTCTACTCTTTAATACTGTGAGGTAAAGGGGTTACCTTTACCCAAAGAATTTGAGCTTTGTCTATAGTTCCTGAGAGAGAATCTCTAAAACCTTGGCATCTTTGATGAGACCTCCAGGCCACACCTGAAAATTTATATTAATGAGGTGACTCAGGTGGAGGCTGGCCAGGCCAGAAAGACCATCTAGTAATGGGGGGGGGGAGGAGCTATGGACGCTTCCTGCTGGGGACTCTCCCAGAACTGTCTCTTCGTTTTTTTTTTTTTCCTATAATAAAATTGAAATCTTAAGTATAGTGCTTCATATGAAGTCTGTGACATTCTAGCACATATTGAAATTAAGGGAGCTATGGGAGCCAGCAGGTTAGAAGTGAGGGGTCCTTGGGGACCCTTGAGCTTACAGCTGGTATCCTGAGTGGTTAGGGGGAATCCCTAAATTGTAGCTGGCAAGTCAAGTGATGATGTCGTGGGGCACTCCCAAGCTTGCAGGTGGTATCTGAAAGTCTTGAGCAGACTTGGCAGTCTGGAGGACTGTGACCTTAACTTGTGAGGTCTGATCTAGTTCCAGATGGTTAGGGTCAGAGGAATAAGTGCTGCAGTGGAACAGAGAGGAACGGAGTTAACAATAGATTACATTGATTTCATCAACACCATTTGCTGTTGGGTGCCTCCGAGTCTGTTCTGACTCACAGTCACTCTGTGTACAATGGAATGGAATATTGGCCTGGTCCTGTGCTATCTGCACAGTCAGTTGCCATGCTTGAGCCCATCATTGCAGCCACTGTCTCAATCCATCTCTTAGAAGCTCTTCCCCTTTCTCACTGACCCTCCATCCCACAAGGATGATCTTTCTCCAGGGACTGTTTCCCTCTGACAACACGACCAAAATACAAGACAAAACCTGGCCATTCTCAGCTCCAAAGAGCACTCTGGCTGCATGTCCTCTAAGACAGGCATGCAGTCCATGTTACACTCAATATTCTTCACCAACACAACTCAAATGAATCAACTCTTCTGTGGTCTTCCCCATTCACACCATTTATTATCACAAAAATAGGGGTTTGACTTTTTCTAAGCAACTACAGGCAGGTTTTTCTATTTTCTCAGTTGTTACTCCCTCATCATTTAATTTACCCATATAAAATTTGATTGGCCAAGCTGATTCTTGCATGCAGTCAGTCTCGTTATCCTACAGGTAGACTGCTTTTGGATCAGCTGCTCAGTCCTGGTCTACTCAGGTGGTGGAGGCTCACAGTCATCTAGGCATCAGAAGTCTAAATGGGCAAGGTTCCCTCAGAAGGCATCACAGATGAATGAATGAGCCACAGCAGTGATTTAACACTGACACAAGAGGGTTGCTTATGGCCCTCAGGGTCACAGTGGACCTCCAGTTTGAAACTTTAACAATGCTTGCAGTGTACATGACCAACTTTTCTTAAAATTTTATTCTATTCTTGCTTATTGTTTTTTGTTTTTGTTTTCTTCATTCAGGTGTAATCCATATTGAAGGTTGTAGTCTTTACCAATTGTAATTTATGCACTTTATTTGGATCCCTATTTGAATAAATTGTCAAAATCATAACATCTGAACACTGACTATATATTTGCTATTAAGGAATTGTGGGTATGTGTGTATGTGATATGATGTGGTTATGTTTTTAATGTCTTTATCTTTTAGTAATACATACTCAAATTTTATATATAAAGTGTTATGTCTGAAATTTGCTGGCATGGGAGTAAGGAATAGATAATACAAAGTTGCCTATGAGTTGACAATTATTGAAACTGATGAGTACATGAGAGTTTATTATTCTGTTCTACTTTTATATATGCTTGACATTTTCCATAATAAGCTTGAAGAAAGATGTTGAAGTTTTCAGAAAGCATTAGGATAGTTCAGTTTCTGACTTGTCTACAGTTTATGGGAATTAGCAAATGCATTTTTATCATAGTCTAAGTTTCTAGCTTATATCTTTAATGAGTACCTTTCAAAGGTACAAATCACAGTCATATTAACATGGAATCAAACTTCCTTACTGTTTATTACTTTCTTATGTAAACACTGAAATGTCATATCATCTAATTCCTATGATGTTCTGTAAAGTACTGTACATAATTCTAAGGTAAGTCACCTAAGAGAGATCAGTGGTAACAGCAATACACCATCTGACTAGCATTCAGTTTCAGCCATACAAGGTTATAAAAAAACGTTTTATTAAGTACACTTTCATATTGAGAAGAACTTCCAGTCTTACAAATGTGGATGGATCGTTAGGATATATAATTATTCTCAAAATACACAAGTTATATACAGACATTTAAAACTCAGTCTCCAAAATATTCAATAAAGATGTTTGGATGACACTTATAGAACTGACCTAGCAATTTCTTCTTCTCTTTGGTAGACAGTTTTGAATCTTCATCAATAGTTTTTAATAAATTCAATAGCTCGTCTTTGGTTGTCTTCTGTGTGCTTTTGGGATAGTCACTTTGATCAATCCTCTGGCAATAAATATACCCTTAAAGTTTAAAAGTAAAATGTTCAGTTCATTAATCTATTCTCCAGATTTAATCAGAAAAAAAAAAATCAAGCAATATTTTTATATTTCTGTCCTTACTCCTCATTTTGTAAAATGTACCCAAGACACCAAGCACTACTGACGTCCTCAACCTGGTGAAGGTGCTCTCTGACATAGAGGGTTCTCTGCTAACTCTGAGCAGGATGTTTGGAGTTTAGGTTGAAATTAAAATGCAACTATTTACAGCAAAACACTTTCAAATAACCATTAGGAGTTCATCATTGGAAGATTATGAAAACAGTATTTCTCAGATTACCTGTTTCACTGTTTGGATCTCTTCCCTCCTGTATGGCCATGAGCTTAACACTAACAATTTTATGTAGAGTTCCGGGAATCTTAAGAAAAACAAGGGGCATAGGACATCATTCAAATCCATTTTAATCTAGTGATCAATTACATGAACTTAACTACTTTCAGAGTTTTACCTTAAAAACATCTTTTTGATGATCCATTAAGAAGAGTACTAGAAGATCAGTTTTGCCTTTGGATAAATTTTTATTGTCAACAATAGCTTTTGAAAATACCCTTTTCACAACCATTCGGTTGTCACTCTATAAAAACAAAACAAAACATACCTCATAGTATATATTTAAAAGAGCAACTTTAACATAAAAAGGGAATATTAAACAATACCTATTCATTATCCATTTCAGCATATTTGATGCTGAAAATGGAATAATCTGACATAAAATACCAAACAAAATTCACTGCCGTCAAGTAGATTACGACTCATAGTGACCTACGTAGAGGTTCCAAGGCTATAAGCCTTTACGGAAGCAGACTGCCCCATCATTCTTCTGCAGAGCAGCTGAGGGTTCAAACCACTAACCTTTTAGTTAGCAGCCAAATGTCTTAGCCACTTTACCACCAGTACTCCTTAATCTGGTATAAAACAAAGAAAAAGAGAAAAAGAAAGGAAAAAAAAAAAAAACCCAGTGCCACCAACTCAGTTCCAACTCACAGCGACCCCATTGAGTTTCCAAGACTACATATCTTTACAGAAGTAGATTGCCTCATTTTCTTCCCATGGAGCAGCTAGTAGGTTTGAACTACTGACCTTCTGATGAGCAGCCAAATGCATCACCCACTACACCACCACAGCTCTTTAATCTGACATAAGGGTCCTATAAATATTAAAGATACTGAATACAATTAACATTTAGACAAAACACTTACTTCTTTATGTAATTTAAACTCAGAAGGATGTGCTGCAACAGCCATGAAATACAGTAGTCTTCTAAATTCTTCTCTATTTTGGGAATCCAAAAGCTTTAGAAAGAGCTGAGTAGCTTCTAATGCTATTTCAGTCTTCCCATTCACTTTAGCCAAAAGAAAAAAAGTTGGTATTAATTCTGACCAAATATAACCAATATTAAAGGAAACAAAATTCAAGTTACACCTTAAGCTAAACAGTAAAGTTACTCAAAACTATTTCCAAAAGCAAACAGACAAACTAGGAATTACAATGAATAATCAAAACCATAAAAGCAGCCAGTTTTCAAACTGGCAACTAATACCCTTTAATCCTTATCAAATAATATGTTATCCATGGAAAACCTAGTGCTGTCGATTGTGCTCATAGTGACCCCTATAGGACAGAGAAAAACTGCCCTGTACGTAGGGTTTCCAAGGTTATATATTTTTAAATAAGCAGACTGCCACATCTTTCTCCTATGGAAAAGCCTGTGGGTTCAAAAACCTCTGACCGTTTATTAGCAGCTGAACACTTAACCAGTGCATCACCAGGACTCCTTAAATAATATCTTAGCACCCTAAATCTTACTATTGGCTTTGTAGATAAATTTCCAGCTTATATTTTTCACTAATCCTGTACATTCTGGGATACTAATGTATCCCCAAAATACCTGTACATGAGAAAAATAGAAGGGATTCTCTGAAACCCCCCATTTGTTTTCAACAAACCATGTAGCACAGTCTGATGCATTGGTAGAGGAACAAGAAAAACAGTATCTACCACTTTGAAGAGACTGTAGGGGAAGGGAAGTGGTGCTTTTAAAGTTTTCTTTAAAAAAAAAAAAAAAAAGAAGAAGAAGAGTTACTGTGTCCATGAACCATGACCTCATCTACCCTGAGACCTGAAGAACTAGGTAGATGATGCTCGGTTGTCACTAATGACAATTCTGATCAGAGCCACAATAGATGGATCCTGATGGAATGGGGGAAAAATATGGAACAGAACTCAAATTCTTAGAAAGTTCAGACTTACTGGAGCAGTTAAGACCAGAGGACTCCCTGACACTATTGCCCTGAGATGCTCGGTAAACCTTGAGCCGAAACTACCCCAAGGGCACCTTTTAGATAAATAACAGATTGGATGATAAACCAATGAGTACTGCACAACTTTATTTTTTTTCTTTAGAGTACACACAACTTTGAAAAATCATCTATATGAGACCAAATGGTCAACGATTGCTCTAAAGAAACGACGAAAGGGTAAGGGGACAGGGAAACCAGATTAAATCAACCAAAACCCAAACCCACTGCCATCAAGTCGATTCCGACTCACAGTGACCCCCACTGGGTTTCCAAGGTGGTAAATCTTTATGGAAGTAGACTGCCCAGTCTTGTTTCTGTGGAGTGGCTGCTGGGTTTGAACCACCAACCTTCTGGTTAGCAGTCAGATGCCTTAGACACTGTGCTACCAGAGCACCTTGGGAACCTGATTGCTGGAAGCAAAACATCCAGAAAGAAACTAATGAGAATGTTAAAACACTGTGGAAAATGTAACCAATGTTTCCAAACAAATTTCTGTAGTAATAATTAAATGGGGACCAATTTGGAGTACCAAAAACACAATAAAATATTATTTTAAAAAATAAAAACAAATTCCTGCCTAAGCTTCCAATGAGTAAGAGCAGCATTCTGCTATGGCAACCAGGAGTTTGTGCCTCACTTTAGAACTTGTGAAAGCCTCTTTCCAAATTAGCCCTGAAAGTCTTTGGAATAAAGACAGTTCATGGATTAATCCAGATCCACTCTGTTTGAAGGAATAAATTAATATTTTGGTTAATTTTGAAGACAACTTTTTCCCTATTTCCCCCAGAGGACAAAGTCCAGCATCCAGTAAGATCTTCCTTACCTAAGAGTTCTGCAATTCCATTATGAACATCAGATAAATGATTTAACAGGGGTTGTCTACTGCTGTAATAACTGCCAATGGCACCAAACAGAAGTTCTTTCACTACATCTGTGTTATCTGGTTGCTCAGGAAAGTTTCTGCTTATGTCCACCACCTCCTGGTCTGGAAGGTATTCCAAGCAGTCAATCGCTGCACAAAGCCACTCATCTTCCCTAAGAGGAAGAAGTATTATTTAAGAAAAGCAAGTAACAAATATACACATGGTACCTAATTTACTAGCTACTTCAAATGTGCTACCAACTTAAATTTCTACACACTTGAAAGATGTATGTAATTCCTTTTTAATATATAGCTAGATCATGTATTATAAAGTTCAGTTTAATATATGTTCAAAGACTTTTTTTCCTCAAGCAAAAACAGAAGCTCTCACTAACTACCACATAACTGAAAAGGGCATCAAAATTCAAACTCTACTTTTAAAATTTGTGGTGGAGACCCAGGAACTCAAAGTTACTTGCTCAGGTCCCAGCCAAGAACAGATTCCAGAGCTGACTCCCAGACCAGTATTTTTCTCATATAATGTTGTTTATTTCAGAGCTCTGTGTGTACTCTCTCACTTTGGTGAGGAGAAAATAGAGGAAGATAAAGTTTCAAAATAATTATATATTAATTACCATTTTTAATAAAATATCAAGTGGGTAGCTTCAGAAAAAATACGACATTTCAAGAAATAACATGATTAACTTTTCATTACTTTATATAGTTAAATAATCATGTACTCCACTGCCATGGAATCAGGGCAAGTAAGTCTGCTGCGATCTAGCTGTATTACCTCAGGCAGTTCTCCTCACCTATCTGGGAAATGGCATCCTCAAGTATATAATAAAATGCAGCTAGATAATTTTTATGGTCCCTTTCACCAAAAATCCTAATTCTGTACTATAAAATTAACATAATTATAAACTATTTCACATGTTGCTTTAGTTGTAGAAATGTAATTAAAATTTTTATAGAATAATAATTTTCTTATTATATATGCTCTGGTAGTGTAGGGCCTAAGGCACCTGACTGCTAACCAGAAGGCTGGCTGTTCCAACCCACCAGCCACTCTTCAGAAAGAAGGTTGGGCAACCTACTTCTGTAGTGACACCGCCTCAGAAACCCAAGGAGGGGTCGCTATGAGTCGGGTCCAACTCGATGGAACGTAACAACAACATTATACATGCAGAGTTCAATAACAAGTATGTTGGGATGAACTTTTTCACGTAAGATTTTTTTGTCTGTGTGCTCTGAATATTTAATTCTAATAGAGGCTAAGATTGAAAATTTTTAAATAATTTTTACTTTTAATGGACCTGAAATTTAGAAATGGTTCACATAAGCTTTTAAACTACCTTTAACATTCAACTATTTATTAATAGTTCACTGGAATGCAGAATTGGTGAAGTGCTGAAAATCTAAGTTGTGTTCATTTCAAACAGTTCAATCTCCTTAACTGGGCTGGAATACTATCTGCTAAGGGAAAACAATTAAAAATTAAATAAGTTAGAAAATACAAGAACTTATTTCAACTTTCAATAAGTTGTGAGGAATAGAAAACTCTTCCTTCAGGAAAAAATAATTCCCTTAGCACTTGAATTTAAGCCTATAAACCTTAAGATTTATATTCAGGTGAATGGTAGTTGGAGAAATGATATTTCTTTTTGAATTATTCTATTTTAAAATCACATATAAATTCTTTAATAAAAGGTAACTGGGAATGCATATTTAAGAAGCATTGTAGAGGCGCAGAAAAGCCAATGTAGCCAAAGTATACAAAGAATGTGTCAAATCTGTTATTTTTGTTCCAGGTCCCTTTGAGGAACCTCGAGAGAACAGATCTAAATTTTAATAAGGATGAGAAGGTGGAACATAATCATTTTCTTCACTTGATGAGCAAGGAAGTTCTATGTGGAGCAAAAATAAACATGAAATTTAAATCTCTTGCTCTAATTTTGACTAAGATAATTTTTTTCTTTACTTTCCCCAATACCAGTAGTATCAACTGACAATGCAAATCTGATCCTATGGAAAGCAGGATTCAAAAGAATATCTTAAACCTATTATCAATAATCTGCCTAGATAAACATGGGTATATGGGTAGATAGATGGGTGGATAGGCTGAACTAGTAGGTATGTCTATGAAGTGGGGAGTGTAACCAATAACATGTATAGGGTTGGCAGACAATGGTCCTGTAAGTTTATGTGTATGATCTGAATTCCCAGGCGTATAGTAGAGTTGACAAGGAGCAAAGTGTAGTCACTGCTTGGTCACAGCCAGCTACCCAGAGGGACCGAGTAGTTGAACCTGTGTGGGCTCGGGACCATAGTCGCAGGGGACATCAAGCTCAATTGGCATAACATACTACACAAAACATTGTTCCACCTCCTACTTTGATAAATAGCAACTGGGATCTTAAAAGCTTGCAAGCTGCCATTTAGATGCAACAATGGGTCTCTCCTTGTCCAGAGCAAAGAAGAATGAAGAAAACCAAAAATTGATAGAAACAATTGGTCCTAGCAACTGGTATACCATGCGATCTGCAGCCTATATGACTATGAGACCAGAACTAGATGGTGCCCGGCTATCACCGTCAACCACTTGGAAGGGGATTTATGTAGGAGATCCTGGATAGAGACGGAGAACAATGTGGAACAAAACTCAAAATCATTTGGAAGAACAAAAAAAGGTGGGGGGAGGACGACCAGGTTTGCTGGTCTGATAGAGCCTGGTGGAACCACTGAGACTATGGCCCCTAGCTGCCCTTCAGGTCTGGAATTGAACCCACACCTGTGGTTTCCAGCCAAACAGAAGACAGGCATATGAATTGAACATTTACCTGAGGTAGATACACTCCTTGGAGAAAACAATCACGGGAGAAAGAAGGGTTACTTGTGCACAGGGAGACAGCTCAGGGGCAGGAGGGCATGAAGGGATGGACACAGGGAAGAGGTAATATCGTGAGGGAATGGGAGGGGAACAGTTGCATAGTGGTAAATTGTGGCCAATGTCATGAGACAAAGTGTATGTGAACTGCTGTATGGAAAGTGAATTCACTCTGTAAATTTTCACCCAAATCACAATTAAAAAAAATTAATTAAATAATGGCAAAATTAATTAATTATTGGTTGTAAAATAAATAAAATAATCTGCCTAGAAACAAACTCAAATTATTATATGTATTTCCACATACTGAGAGTCACTATAAGCCTTGAGAATCCCTCGATCCAAATAGCTACTGCTGTAGATCAAGTCAGGCTGCCTCTTAGTTTGAGGAACTTTCGATACAACTTCTTGCTGTTTGAGTAAGGGGTCAAGAAGCGAAAGGTCTAGGAGTTGTAGCAGGCGCCCAATAGTTTCTTCTTGCCATACTTCATTAATAACTACACAGGAAAAATGACAATGTGAAAAGAAACAATTAATAGTTACTGAATGATCACCACAATATTTGCCTAGGAAAGTCTAGCCAGTAAGTTTGTGGCAAAAGAATAAAAGATGTCAACCTTACAAAGTACTTTCTTATAACAAAGTAAAACAATTCAAGATTTGTTTAATGTGTAGGAGAACAGACTTTGGACAACAGGAATTCTTTTCATTCTTTGTACTGTAAAAAGCAATCTGTGGAAGATAAGAGACCAAGTCATATAACATGTTAATAAGGACTTTGGAAGAAAGAATGATTCATTCAATCAAAAAAGAGGTTTGAAACTATTGGCTGCAGATAACTCTACTTAGGGTTTCCACAAGGGGGAGGGGAGGATGAGGGAGGGTGGAAGTCAAAGTCATTAAACTACATTCCATTGCCAGAGACAAGGAAGAACACAAGAATTCTGTTAATGTTTTAATGTAATTTTCAGATTTTTATTTAACCTAATAAAATCTTAGGCAAAGGAACATCTGAGAGCATATTTTTAAATAAATAAAAGTCTGCACGCAAAACATTTCAGATCTGAACCACTGCCAACTGACAGGACAAAAGTCAGTGTTCAAGAATTTCAACACTGATTTATTTGTTAAAGATAATAGACCACTGTGAAAAAACTTAATATAAACAGCTCTCTTTTCATGCTCTGAATATTTCATTCTAATAGCGGCTGTGATTGAAAATTTTTAAATAATTTTCCTTGAAATGAGTCTCCTACTTCTTACCTTGTTCCATCTTTAGCTTACCTTGTGGGGACAAGCTTGCAGAGATATTTACATGAGGTGAGTTAGCTGGTTTTAAACTCAGATTTTCCCACAGATCTTCTAAATTGACTGATTTGCTATCAGATGACTTAAATAATGCATCTGTATACCTAAAATGAATTTATTTAATAAATCAATGTTTATTAGGAAACCTACAGAAATACTTTAGCAATTGATAGTTTCTAGAGAGTTTATAGGAGCTCTGGTGACCTAGTGACTAAAGCACTGGACTGCTAACCAGAAGCCTGGCGGTTCAAACCCAAGAGCCAATCCTCACAAGGAAGGTTGGGCTTTATATGTATTTTGGAGAAAAACAAATGCAAATTCTAAGCAATCTTTCTCAAGCCTAAATATACACACACTAAAGAAATTCTCCTTCGAACATCTAGAATTAAGTAAATTCAGTGACGAAAATTTTAGTCACCACTTTTAAAACATAATTAAACAGAATCACATTATGTTAAGCTTCTGTTGTTATCTGTTCTATTTCTGGGGCATTCTTTGTGGGACAGTGCTCATTATTTTCCAAATACAGATTTATAGGCCTTCATCTGCGATTCTGAAATCCAAAAAGATTTGAAACCAAAAGTTTATTTAAAACTCATATGGTAACAAAACCTACCCTGAGATTATCATAGTTTTTATTTATGCCACTTGGTATGAATAATCTTTTGTTTACTGTAGAAATGTTAATGTGTTTGATTACCAGATGCTGTTCCAAATGCCTCCAAGGATTTTATGTAAAATATGTTGTTGTTGTTGTTGTTGTTATGTGCCATCGAGTCAAACCCGACTCATAGCGACCCCTCCGAGGCAGTATCACTAAGGAAGTAGGATTGCCCAACCTTCCTTCCGAGGAGTGGCTGGTGGGTTTGAACCGCCAGCTGTCTGGTTAGCAGGCAAGTGTCTTAGCCACTATGCTACCAGAGCTCCTATGTAAAATATATATGTACAAAATTGTCTTTCTAAAATCTCCAATGTTTTAAATTCCTAAACACACCTGGTCCCTCAGATTTCAGATAAAGTATGTGGGCCTGCATCTTTAAAGGGTTGACCATGCCCTATCTCATCCTCACATTTCCTTCCTATAAAGAGAATGACTTTTATCATGTTTTAGATACAGTTTAAAATATTTGAAAGTCAATACACTAAAACACTGACTTTAGGTCAGATCTGAATTATAAGAGCTTCAATTATATGTTCACACTGCAGAGTTAAACTGAGGGACTATAGGGGGATAAAGCAATGTTATTCCATGACAAATATTTACGTTCACTATGTACTCATCCCCCCAAATCCATTTCAATCACTGGGTTCTACAGTTCTGTCTCTCCGTTCTCCCTTTAAAAGATTCCCTTATTCGTTCACTGCTGCTTACTTCAGTGTTCAGCTTCTGTAGACGGCAATGCTGTAACAGACTCCTAACTCTCCCCAGTAGGCTATCCATATAGCTGCCAAGGCCAAGACAACTTTCCTAAAATACCATCTCATCAATCTTGAAATCTTTCTGTGCCCCCACAACACCTGTATAATCAAGTCCAAATGAAGCCTTTTGCATCCTAGCTCCCATCTGCCTTCAAGCTTCATTTATCTGCCATATTCTGGATTCCAGTGATACCCTACTGTCTGGAGTTCTCCTGTCTGCTTTCACCTTTTCTCTGTTCTTATAACACTCTACAAACTCTCTGACTTTTTTTACCCTGTAACTGTAACTTGAAGCAGAAAACCAAAGTTTGTTGATTGTTCCTGCTAATGTAATACATGAGCAAACAAGAATTATACGAGATACCCAATAAGGTTAACAAAAGTTTACTGTACTTTACCAAATGTACCCACAGACCAAAATTTTACCCCACTTTATGCTTAGGAGGTAATACAAACCAGTCAGCATCTCATAAAAAAAGTAGATAAAATCCTTCCAACATCCCTAAGATGACCTAACATTACATACTAACCTAGAAGGTGAGTGCAGTTTGTTCTCCTTCCCTAATTGACTCTCTTGGTTAGAGATCGTTGTGAATCTATAAAGGCTGCAACTACTATCTTCAAATGTAGGTTTTTTGTCTCTTCCAAAAACTTTGGTTGGAACTGCTTCAAATACTTTGTAGTCCATAAGTGCTTGACATACTCTTACTACTTTGGCCCGAGGAATATCTACATCACCAAAATACTTATTCTGAATTAGGTGAGAAAAAATGACATCCACAGCTTCTGAACCAACAAAGCAGTCATTGTGTCGTTTTAAATGGTGCCTTCGTTTTTTCACTTCCACTTGTGTTTGAAGGGCATTTATAATGCTGCTCCATACATACGTGGCTCCAAATGGCTTCTGGGCCACACTGAAACCTACAAGGGGAGAAACAGCAGAATAACTGAGATTTAGCACCTTGTTCATTTGTAGTAAGGTCTAAACCATCTGTAAGCAAAAAGCAGTCATTTCCAAGGTTATTTAATAGTGACCAATCATGAGAACAGCTTATTATTAAAATATTAAATTATTCATAGCAATTCATTTTCAAATGCAGTGCTTACTATATGCCAAACACTGTTCTGTGTGCTAGGATGTAACAGTGAACAAAATGAAGTCCCTGTTCTCATGCACTTAGACTTCGTGGGAGGAAACAGACAATAAATACAGTATGTGTTACATCAGGGCTAAGGAGGGGAATGCTATTTTAGCTGGGATGTCAGGAAAGACCTCTCTGATAAGGTGATATCTGAGCAGAAACTTGAGTAAAACAAGGAAGCAAGCTGGGCAGATATCTGGGAAAAGAGCAGAGAAGAGAAAGAGCAGAGGCCCTGAGGTGGGAGTGCTCTGTCAGGAGAACAGGAATAAGGCCAGTGTGGCCTCAGTAAGCAAGGGAGAGAACAGGAGCAGTGGCTGTGGGGCTGGGGTGGGGTGGGGTGGAGGGTACATTAAGTAGGACCTTGTGACACTTACCAATTATGTGCAAGGTACTCCATTAAGTGCCTTACACAAATTATCTAATCTTCATAGCAACCCTAACAGGTAGATATCATCTCTAGCTGAGAGACAGAAAACACTTAAGAGAGGTTAAGTATAACTTCCCAAACCAACATTATATGTTGTTGTTGTTAGGTGCCATCAAGTTGTCTCCAACTCATAGTGACCCTATGCACAGCAGAACGAAACACCTCTCAGTCCTGAGCCAGTTCCATGATTCTTGCCTTACTTGAGTCCACTGCCGCTGCAATGGATGTGTCAGTCCATCTCATTAAGGGCCTTCCCCTCTTTCATCCACCCTCCACCTTACCAAGAATGACATCCTTCTCCAGTGAATGGTCTCTTCCAACAACATGACCAAAGTATGTGAGACAGAGTCTGGCCATTCTTGCCTCCAAGGAGCATTCTGGCTGCACTTCCTCCAGGACAGACCCATTAGTTCTTTTAGCAGTGCATAGTATGTTCAGCATTCTTCGCCAACACCACAGCTCAAAAGCTCAATTCTTCTTCGGTCTTCCTTATTCATTGTCCAGCTCTCACATGCATATGAGGTGACTGAAAATACCACGGCTTGTGTCAGGTACACCTTAGTCCTCAAGGAGACATCTTTGCTCTTCAGTACTTGAAAGAGGTCCCTTGCAGCCAATGTGCCCAGTGCTATACATCATCTGATGTCCTGACTGCTGCTTCCATTGGCATCGGTTGTAGAACCAAGCAATGTGAAGTCTTTGATAACTTCAATCTTTTCTCCATTTATCGTAATGTTGTTCATAGGACCAGTTGTGAGGATTTTTGTTTTCTTTATATTGAGATGTAATCCATACTGCACACTGTATTCTTCAATCTCCATCAGTAAGTACAACATTATATAGTAAGAGGTATTACTGGAATTTGCTCTCATGGTCTACATGACTTCTGTGGACTCAGTCTTTTACACACACACACATGCCTTTTATGTCGTATATAAACAGGTATATGTGTGTATAAATTTAATGATTGCAGGAATAAGGTAATATTTTTTAAGCTTCCTATTCTGCAGGTTTATGAGTCAAGTACTTTGTAAGCAGAGTAAACTAATGATTTGGTTCCTGCCCAGAAAACCAAACCAATCTCAGTGCCATTGAGTTGGATCCGACTCATAGTGACCCCTCCTTGGGTTTCCAAGGTGGTATCACTATGGAAGTAGATTGCCCAACCTTCCTTCTGAGTAGTGGCTGGTGGGTTTGAACTGCCAGCCTTCTGATTAGCAGTCAAATGCCTTAGGCACTACACCAGCACTTTTATGACCTATTGCAAAAATAGGGTGGGCACAGAAATAAAGCAAGATTTTAGCCACAAAAGGAGGAAAACAGGCTTTCAAAACTTTCCTAAGAAAGAAGAATCATATTTCTTCTCAGTGTAATAAATTGATATTTGGCAAAAGTACAAAGAAGAAAAGGAGAAACAATCAACAGAAAATGGACCTTTGATTTTAATAAGCTAATGGAACTGGGCCTAGCTAATAATTAGCTTACTGTCTGTCTGGTTGTCTCTCTCTTTTGTACATAAATATTGAGTAAGCCCTTTTATGTGTGACACTTTTAAATAATCCTCTGAAAATTCAGTGGTCCTAATTTTTTAAGCCCCCATTTTTGTTAAGCATATTTTCTCTTTATTTTTAGGATATTTTGGCAGAGAAATTAAAATGTTACTACTTTCCTTAAGATGGTTGAATAGAAAAACAATACACATCAGTACAGTAGTGAGGAATAAGAGGAATTATGATTAAAGGAGTTGCTACTTGAAATTGCCTTCATACCTTTTTAGATAAAACAGAATGCATAAGATGAAAAATACAAGTTTCTGAAGAACATAAAAAATCCACTAGAGTCATAATTTTAAGTGGGTCATTTGGAACTCAGCTTTTGTGTTGCAATAAATACAAGGAGTGCAATGAACCACTACACTGTATTCATTTATGTCCTAATTTTGTTACATGTTGTTGTTGTTATGCATGTGTTGAGTCAGCCCATAGCTAATAATTTTAACATCATCATGACAATTACTAACATACATACACACGTATTTACACGCACTGTTTTATTAGTGTATTTCCAACACCAATTGGGTGGGTAGTTTACTACCTACTCATTACTATGATGTTAGTTTGAAATAATCAACAAGATTGTTTTTAATTATTAAAATTGAAGATCTTTCATAAACCAGTACTTAACAAAGAAGGAAGTTAATAGTTACCAGTCTTCCAAATACCATGTGAGCAGTTTCAGGAATTGAACTGTGGAGAACTAGCTACATAGATAAGTCACACTGGAACTAGATTTACTACTGGTACAATATTTAGTCTCTATTGAATAGAGCCAGAATCAGGCATTTGATGGACTCTCAAAACAAGTCCATGTCATTCCCGTTTCTAGAACCCAGGAGTAGATGTATTATTTTCAACCACATGACTAAATAAAAGGAGTGTTAGCAGCTAATACTCTTAACTTTCTAAAATATCAGATTATAACTGAGACTTAAATGAACATAATGTCTGCTCTTTAATCTTTTTTAAAAATCTTCAGTGTGATATAATTAAAATAGCTAACACTTGAGTAACTACCATGTGACAGGCTCTGGTTTCTCATTTAATCCTGATAAACTTCTCTATGAAATAGTTATTAATAATTCTATTTTGAGGAAATTGAGGATTAATGAATTAAACCAACTTGCCTTAAGCTACTCAGTTAGTAAATATATACTAGCTTTTCATAGTACTTAAATATAATATTTAAAAGCCATCTACCAGATAAGTAAATTGTAGTATTAACCTTTCATTGGAGAGTTGGATTAAGTGAACTAGCTTTAAGAGAGACATAGAGATTAAAAGAAGTAAAATGAACAATTCTAAGATGAGTGAACCTTTAACCAAACTATTTAAAAAGTTAGTAGTTACTACTTCTAAAATAAGATAGGATATTATAAATTGCTGTAATAAATACTATCCACAGTAGATAAGGGGTAAGACAAGAAAGGAAGAAAGGCAATTTTCAAATTTATAAGAGATCAGATTGTATTTTAAGTCCTAGTACAACAGACTCTGGAGTAGTGATAGTATTAAAAATGAAACACCTCAATCATAACATATTTGAGCTATAAGTAGGTTAGCATATAAATCCTAAAAGATAAGGCTGGGTCACTTATTAATTGGAGATCATTAAGACAATTGAAGGGGGTAAGGGTGGTGAGTGGATGGGGATATATCGCTTCAATGATGTAGAAAAGGCTAATCTTCACAGGTGAATTAAAAGGTAAAGAATAAATTTCCCCATATTAACTTGCTGCTTAAATACGGGAAAACAGGAAGTTTTGCAGGTTGGATAATGCTGTTTAAAAGATTAAAAACAGGTTAGCGCAGGAGAGTAGGCACCTGTGAACCACAGGAACTCTCTACAGTACTCCAGGCATGATACAATCCAGCCCTTTCAGGTCCCCCCCTGTTCTCACTGACCATTAATTCCTAACCATTGCATTCTGGGATATTTCCCCTCAAGCATCACCACCCACAGACCCAAACTAGCTCATGTTCATACAGATACTAATATACAATGTACCCTGGACTAGACAAGTAAATGTGCCAAAACCCACACAAGGATAACCTGTTGTTATTAATGCTGAGTTCACCAGATGAACACAAATTCCCCAACATGCTGGTTTGCAACTTCTTCTCTGGTAGTGTAGTGGTTAAGATTTGGAGGCTAACCAAAAGATTGATTGGTAGTTCAAACCTATCAGCTGCTCTGTAGAAGAAAGATGAAGCAATCTGCAAGATGAAGCAATCTGCTTCTGTAAAGATTTTCACCCTTGGGGACCCAATGGGGGTTGCTACAAGTTGGAAACAACTCTGAATTTCAGACAAAATAAGAGTTAAAATGAATATTGGTAGAGCAGACCATGGCCCAGTAAGAAGACTTATTGTGGTTTCTAAACAGGATTCAAGATGCCTGAAGTAGACAGAGAATGTTTTGTAAATCTAGCTATCAGAATTTATGCTTCAGCTTGTCTCCAACTCTCACTTGCAAACGAGCTGGACAACTCTTTCAAATTAATTCATCACTATCTACATCTTGATGCTTCCTTATTTACATCTGGTCAATCATTTTTTAAAAGCATCATGACCAAAGGCATCAAAGAATCTAGAGAACAGCTGTGATACCCCTGGATAAAAGACTTAACCTCTGTAGATTGGTTTCTTCATCTACTGATACAAGAGTTGAACACGATGTTTAAGGTTATTTCAGGTCTAAACTGACTTTAGAGGCTGAAATTATACCTCCTTCCATTTAGAACACCAAATAATATATTGCGGATCTAGGAGGTAAGAAATGAAACATAGGGACAAATTTGACCCTATCAGATATAAAGGTTTTTGGAAGATGACCTAACAAAAAGCTCAGAAATTATTTTAAGCTAAATCTATAGCATACTGCACATGCTCTTTAGCATTATATAAATCTAGACTTTACTTCAAGCATTCTCATCTTTATTTGCTTAAAAACAATAGTTATTTTCCAAAAGCAAAGATCTGCACTTTTTATATATGTGACCTCTACTAAAAAAAGTTTACAATTAATAAAAACATTCCATTCCTAAGACAGTTATTAAACATTGATATAACATTTATATAACTCCTATGACTCATCTTTGATTCTAAGAATACATGCTAAATAATCGATTTATTATAAAAATTTGCTAAAAAAATCAAGTCATAAAGCAGATATATCAAATAAATTACATTCACACAAAATTACAAGGTTATAACCAACATCAACCATACTCCACACTGCCAGTATCAATTATGGCTTTGCTGTGAAAATTATTCAAGAGTTTAAAAAAAAAAAAAAAAAAGAATAAATTCTATAATCACTTCAAATGGTGAGATCATATTCAAGTCCTTAAAAGTAGATCAATGTGCACATTATAAAAGTAGAACCCAATGGAAGGTAAACATACACACAGAGTTGCAAAAATACACTACTTCTAATTCAACATTTCATTTTTCATTCTCAGGCTTTTACACTGGCCTAAACAAAAAAGAAAAAAAAATTCAGATAGTTCATGTTTTTCTACATAACTTTAAGAAACAGTGAGCTAATGTCTTATTTATTTCAAATTTCCTATAATCTTGTAGAGGTTCAAATTACTTAAACATCTTGTAATTGTCTCAAGTATAATAGGTTATTCAATACTTAATAGTTGTAGATTATTGCCAACTACTGAAAAACATTTGTCGAAAAAAGTTAACCCAATAGTTCTCAGTGAGCAATTTTACCTGCCCCCCCCATGGAGATATTTTTGGTTGTCACAACTGTATGTGTCAGTACTACTGGCATCTAATGGGTAGAGGCCAGGGATGCTGCTAAATATCCTATAATGCACAGGACAACTCCTACAACCAAGAACATATCAATAGTGCCGAGGTTAAGAAACCTTGGATTGAATGCCATTCAGACGTGGAAATGAGTGCTAATGCAGCAGGTACAGTTGTTAGGTGCTGCAAATACAAACAGTAAGACAAGGGCACGGACTTTGGAGGCCCAGAGACTTGAGTTTCATTTGTGGTTCCATCATTTACTAATAATGCAATTTTGAGCACACTGCCCAATTTTTCTGTGCAAAGCAGAACTAATTTCACTTATCTTAGTTACCGTGGAGGGCATATGAGGTAATAATGTGCAAAATGGCTCGCACAGTGTCCAATAATTAACGTTGTTGTTGTTATGTGCCATTGAGTCAGACCCAACTCATAGCAACCCCTCCTTGGGTTTCCGAGGCAGTATCACAACGGAAGTAGATTGCCCAACCTTAGGTATATAATTTAAAACAAAAGGGGACACTGTCACAGCATAGGAGCCCAAGGAATCATGGCAACTCGATGTGGTATGGCATCCTGGATGGGATCCTGGAACAGAAAAAGGGCATGGTGCCATAGCGCCTAAAGCATTTGACTGCTAACCAGAAGGCTGGCAATTCAAACACACCAGCCATTCCTCGAAAGGAAGACTGGGCAATCTACTTCCGTAATGATACTGCTTTGGAAATCCAAGGAGGGGTCGCTATGAGCCGGGTCCGACTCGAGAGCAGTTAGTGAGCCTTGAGGTAAAAACTAAGCAAATCTCAATAAAGTGAAGTTAGTCAATAATCACGTGTCAATATTGGTTCTTTAACTGTGACAAATGTACCATACTGACATAAACTAAATCCAAACTAAACTCACTGCCAATGAGTCAGTTCTGACTCATAGCAACTCCCAATGGGTTTCCAAGGCTGTAAATCTTTATAGAAGTAGATTGCCCTATCTTCCTTCCATGGAGCAGCTGGTGGGTTATGAACTGCTAACCTTCTGGTTAGCAGCTATGCCACCAGAGCTCCTTCCATAGTGACATACCAAAAAAAAAAAAAAAACCTCACTGTCATGGAGTTGGATCCAACTCATAGCCACCCCTCCTTGGGTTTCCAAGGCAGTATCACTATGCAAGTAGATTGCCAAACCTTCCTTCCAAGGAGTGGCTGGTGGGTTTGAACTGCCAACCTTCTGGTTTAGCCATCAAATGCCTTAGGCACTATGCCACCAGAGCTCCCCCCATAGTGACATAGGATGTCACTATGGGTGTCACATAGGGCATTAATAATAAGGGAAACTGGGTATGAAGCATATGGGAACTCTATTCTAACTTCATGACATTTTAAAGGCACTTGACTGCTAACCAGAAGGCTGGCGGTTCAAACCCACCAGTCACTCCTCGGAAGGAAGGTTGGGCAATCCTACTTCCGTAGTGATACTGCCTCGGAAACCCAAGGAGGGGTCGCTATGAGACAGGGCTGACTCGACGGCACATAACAACAACAACAACATCCTAAATTTTATAAGCTTATTAAAAAGGGAGGTTTCTTTTTCTTCCTTCCTCTGAATTCAGCTACACAATCCCCACCTTCAGAGTTTCTCCTTTACCTACTCCTACCACTTGGAGATGATGTCCAATTCCGAAGAGTATTCAGTAAAATGAAAATCAATAGATCATCAGAAAACACAATGTGACACATACTAGAGGATTAACCTTTCATCAGAAAATAATATATAAACCCTAAATATCTAAATAACTTAGGGAAACCCAAGGAGGGGTCGCTATGAGTCGGGTCCAACTTGACAGTACATAACAACAACAAATAACTTAGAAATTAAGAAAATTTTATGGAATCATTACTTTTTCAAAAAAGGTTTTAAAACGCTACTCACAGAATTGTCAAGACAAAAGAAAAGGACTACTTTTATTGGACAGCAATTAAAACCTCAGAAAACAGATATATGTAAAGAGAACTGTGGTTTGGGTGTTTAAAACTGGCAGCTGTGACCGAGGGGAAAAACTTTCTATTCTATGATACCAACACTGTAACACTTTTACTTGATAATCTTTTTTTTCATCCAAAGTTTATTTTTCCTCCTATAAGGCATTAGAGGTTTCATGCCGAAAACTGAGATTGCTTCTGAAAAGAAGACTACATAGAGGCAGGTAAAATAAGTCTCTTCTAACAAGGACAATTTTAAATATGTTAGGAGAAATATCAACAAAAGTAGGCAATAGCCACTACTTTAATTCATACAGATTAATGAGATAGCATATGGGAAGTATTTTGAGCTCCCTGGAAAAGTGATACCAGGCAAATTAAAAGAATTAAGTTACAGTATAAAGGAATAACAACAGAATAACATACGACTTTCTTATTGACTTTGTCAATATTAAAAGACCAGAGTCTTCAAAGTACTAGCCAAAGGTTAGCATGTAGACTTCATTTCTACTACATAAATCAGGTACCTGGTTTTTACAGCCCCTTAAAGGTATGGTAGAGTTACTAATAGGCAGAGAAACAGAAGAACAGAACTAACTGCTTGCCAGGGCACAAAGAAAGCGAATGGCAAGGAACCAAGAACCATCGGCTCCCATTACCATGCTCTCTAGAACTGTGACAATAAAACTAACTAGTGGAAGAGGAATTAAAAGCTAAGTGGTAGGAACTCCAACTTTACCAAGCAAAACAAGAAACATAGTGGGCCCATGCATGCAGAGGACAGCGGCCTATTCTTTGGATTCAAATCCACAAACTAGCACTTTAACTCTTCCTTCTGACAGTCATCTAGTTGATTTTTGATTACTTATTCCCTTATACTATCTAAGAACCTATTTACAATTGCCTAAAGCCCAGAACTAGGTAGCGTAGTGCCTAAGGCACTTGACTGCTAACCAGAAGCCTGGTGGTTCAAACCCACCAGCCACTCCTCGGAAGGAAGATGGGGCAATCTACTTTTGTAGTTATACTGCCTCGGAAACCCAAGGAGGGGTCACTATGAGTCGGTCTGACTCCACGGCACATAACAACAACAAAGCCCAGAAGGGAGCCCTGGTGGTGTAGTGCCTAAGGCATGTGACTGCTAACCAGAAGGCTGGCTGTTCAAACCCACCAGCCACTCATCAGAAAGATGACTGGGAACCTAAAATTCTGTAGTGATAACTTCCTTCACTTGATGGCAGTGAGGCTGTCTTTTTTTTTTTGGAAAGCCCAGAACTGGCATTTCAGCTGTTAGAGAAGACAGGTGCCATGATTTTAATCAGTAAAAGCTGATAATTTCTTTCACTCTGAAAGTAAACACAAAGGTTTCTCAAGACTGTTTCCAAACATAAGTTGAAAGATTTTTAATTCCTAAATGCTGAACTACTCTTCACTTTGAAATGTAAAACACAGCAAAATTTTGAATCTTCTTCTACTGTATCATCTAAATGGGAGCACAGTAAGGTCAGTATTAAGATTTTGCTTAGAAATGTACACCTGAAAAGTCATATTTGGAAGATTAAAAGGAGTATTAATTAGTAACTCAAGGCCATTGAATGCACCTATCTGACCTAAGCCAGTCTACTGAGGAAAGAGTTTCACTGGCTGGCTTTTTACACATGAGAAAGGCTTTTGTCAGACAGGAAACCATGTATTTAAAAAAAAAAAAAAAAAAAAAATCATTTCAAACTGTAGTTTCAGAAGGGGAAGGGGGTACAACTATTTAAAAGGAAAAATAAAAAAGGGTAATATTATCTGGGTATCTTAAAAGTCGTCTTGAGTTTCCCCTTTTTACTGCATTATAGATATGCTAGAATCCGAATTTTAGAAGTGATCATCAGATTCCATTACATGTTTGGATATTTGAAGAGACTGAGATTCTAAGCAAACGATATGATTCAGGTGGTGACAGAATCTACCAAATTCTCTCCTAATGTCATGTAACTAAAAAAAAAAAAAAAAAAGTCTAGTTGCTGGAATACTGCTTAAACCGTGTATGCCAAGTTCCTGCCACTTGAATTTGTAGAACAGAAACTTCTCATCTGTCCCAGGAAGAACCTGGGGAGACTAGAATGATTCCAGAATTCTACTCATCTGCAGAACAAAGCGGGCAACAGAAGTACTCGGCCCCTGTCCATATTATGGAGCCAAAGTCTGTGGCAAAGGCTGGGAGCAAAGAGTTGTATACAAACTCCTAACAGCATACTTGTCACCAGTAATGATGTGCAGCATATGCTGGAGACTTACCTCCAGCGCCTGGCACCTAGCGGGCGCACAGACGAACGTGCGGTGAAGCTAAAGTCTGGGCAACTTAGTAAATGCTGGGCTGCGACGGCAAACAGGCGCCGAGTCCTGCCGCCCACCACCCGACCAGCCAGCACCGCGGGGGCACTGTCCCGAGAGGTCCCAGCTGTGCGAGTCCCGCCGCGGAGCCGGCTACTGCCGGCGAGGGCGCGGGCTGCGGGCTGCCGCTCGGAGCGGGCGCGTCCCCTACCGCCCCCGCCCCGCGTGGGACTTCAGCCCTGTCCCTACCTTGCCCCGGGCTGTCCCTGGAGGACCCTCGACACGCACCAGGAGGCCTCTGCGCCGGGCTGTGCAGAGCCGAGAGGTTCAGCGCGGCCGCCTTGTCCCGCACCGTGGCCATGGCTGTGCGCCTCGCGGCCACCTCCTCCGACCGCTGCACAGCGAAGTGCGCACCGGCAGCGCGGCCACCAGTTAAACGCCCCGGGGCGGGGCTCCGGGCCGACCCGCCCCCTCCCACAGGCAGGCGGGTAGAGGCGTGCGGAGGGCGCTAGCCCAGGGCACCATGGTCACGTGCCTCTCGGGCTGGCTGTGGTCCGGGAGATCCCGGGCTAGATGTGGCCCCTGCCCCCTGGGACGCCTCGAGGCCGTCTCGGAATGAGGTGGTAGCCAGCTAGACGGCACTTCACTGCGCCCAGCTGCGCCCGAGCGAGGTGGTGAGCACTCGGCCGGCTCCGACCACCTGGGTTCAAACCACGCCTCACCACAGGTAGAGTAACTGCGGCGACACGACAGCTCTGTGCCTCAGTTTCCTCATGTGTGACAAAGAAAAAAACAAACTCATTGCCCTCGAGCTGGAACCGACTCATAGCGACCCCTCCTTGGGTTTCCTCTTGTCTGACACGGAGGTAATATTATTAGAAGTCGACTCGGGTAGTGTAGCGCCTAAGGCACTTGACTGCTAACCAGAAGGCTGGCGGTTCAAACCCACCAGCCACTCCTCGGAAGGAAGATGGGGCAATCTACTTCCGTAGTGATACTGCCTCGGAAACCGAAGGAAGGGTCGCTAAGAGTCGGCTCCGACTCCACGGCAGTGACTTTGGTTTTTTTCGGTCTTTTTCAGAGTTGTGTGCGTGTGCGTGTGTGTGCGTGTGTGTGTGTATTATACGAACTAATCCCTGTTCAGCGTTTAGCAACTGGGTCTGGGATATAAATGATTAAAATGATGTCTTGGTAATAAATATATGGAATTTTCCACCTATCTCCCCTTGCAAAGAACAAATCTTTCTATGGCTTAGGAGAGTTATGTCTAGAAGACACACTCGAGTGCAGAGAAGGATTCTTAACTGCTAAGGAAATCGCCGCCTCCAGAATAACTGGGTCAGGTGGGTAGGGTTTGCTGTGGATAGGGGAAGGAGAAAAGAAGACGCGGAGGGAGACGGAGGGCTGAGAGTGCGAAGCGTCTTAGTTGCTGGGCAAGTTCAGTGCTGGGATCGCCTACCCAGAAGCTGGAGTGACCTCTTAAAGGATGAGGGAGTCTAAGAGGCGAAATATCCAATAGCCAGATACTCGACCTTTTTTTTTTTCAAGTTTGGAAATTTTGTTGTCGTGTAAAGCCTTTGTTACATATAATGTCTTCTTAGTAAAATGAATGCTTGTGTGATCTGGTTATAAAATAGAATGGGGTTTAAGTGGGCGTTTATTATTGAGCTCATCGGAAGAAGCTCCTGTTTCTTTGTCTCAGAGCATACATGTTAAGAAGCTGTAACCCTTGGGACCAGGATTTATTAGGTGCGACGTGGGGAACAATTGCTGCTCCCAAGACTTAGAAAACGTTGGCACCCAGTCCGTCCTATTTTATGTGCTTTCTCCCCCTAGTGGTAGTAAAATCCAGCCTCATTACTGTTCTGCTGAAGGAATTTCCTGTGATTTCCCAGTTGGCTACTGCTCGCAGAGGTAAGATGCAACTCAGGACTAGTTTCAGGCACCTGATAGACAAGTTGACTTTAGTCTGTGCCATTCTCACTACCTGGAAGTAAAAACAAAAAACAAAAAACTCATCCTGTTTCTGAAAATTAATCTTGACAAACAGTAATTCTGGATCTTTTGAAAAAAGCAAGTGACCTCAGTGACTATTTTGATATACAAAATCTCTCTGGTAGCATAGTGGCTAAAGCACTTGACTGCTAACCAGAAGGCTGGCGGTTCAAACCCACCAGCCACTCCTCGGAAGGAAGGTTGGGCAATCTTACTTCCGAAGTGATACTGCCTTGGATCTCAAAGAATTTTTCACCAGCTTGTGCTATATTATCTACCTCATCTGGAGTGCTGTATTTCCTCTTTTCTACCTACCTTCATTCTGTACATCCTGGAGGCCTAACCCAAATGCCACCTCCTTCACTGGACAGAATTTCCCATGTTACCCTGATGTAGCCCTGCTCTGAATATTGATAGGCGCTACGGTAGCATAGTGCCTAAGCCACTTGACTGCTAAGCAGAAAGCTGGCCGTTCAAACCCACCAGCCACTCCTCGGAAGGCCGCTTGGGCAATCTACTTCCGTAGTGATACCGCCTCAGAAACCCAAGGAGGGGTCACTATGAGTCGGGTCCGACTCCACGGCACATAACAATAACAACTGACTGTTCATGGTCCTTACCAAGTATGCTACTATTTAGTCTCCATCGTACTTTTCACTCTGATTGTTTCAACAAGACATCTTGATTGGCAAACAAAATTAGGGAATTGTTAACCTTTCAGATTTCTTTCAGCATCTGTACAGTGTCGAGCATATAGTAGATGCCTTGATTAACCAAACCAAACCCACTGCCATTAGTCGATTCTGACTCACAGTGACCCTATAGGACAGAGTGGAACTGCCCCATAGGGTTTCCAAGGCTGTAAATCTTTATGGAAGGAGACTGCCTCATCTTTCTGAAGATGGTGGTTTTGAATGGCCTACCTTTTGGTTAGCAGCCAAATGCCTTAAGCAGAACACCACCAGAACGCCTTAATGTCTTGATTAGCCTCACCAAAATGCACAGCTTTAAAAAATATCATTTTCATGCATTTTTTAAGTTTGTTTAGGAACCTCTAGATTAAAACAATCCTCTCATATCTAGCAACTGTGACAGTCACAGTTCATAACATGAAAGAAATTTCTTCCATCCCTTTCTGATTAATCCATTGCATAGCTGCTCAGCTTGCAACACCCCCTCTTCCAAACCTGTCTCACCTTCCATTGCTATAAAACTACCAGCACCATGCACCCAGGTTGTAATTTTTGCTCAAGTGTGCTTTTTCTTTTTCCACTTACAGATTGTTTTAAAATCACTGATTTCAAAGTCATTATTATGTTTAGGATATGGGAAAACCCATTTGCTCTAAACTTGTCTAAGAACTTGTCTAAACCAGTCAAGAGGCAGAAAACCTCAGATCAGAAAATTTATGATTCACTCATCTGTTCTGGTGCAATCCTAACTCCACCAAAAAAGAAAACCCACTTCCTGTGTCTCTAGCAGTGTAAAACAAAGATGAGTGAAAACTTTTAGGAGTTTTATAAACATGACAGTATATGCTGCTTTATTCATTTAAAATTTTGAAAGTTCAATTATTTTAATTACTACCTCAAATTTTTGCTAAGTCAATTTCAGGCTTGTATCTTAAGGCTCACCCTAACAAAAATTATCATAGTAGACATTTTGTGTTTAAGAAATTTATCCCTTTCATATTTGTTCCTATTTTTGGTGCCAGGTGATGGGAGAAATGGGAAAGATAGCACTAAAAACAGAAAGGAATTAAACCTTGTTTTCTGGAAAGAGTCTAATAAAATTAATTACTTTGATGTGAACTGAAGTTAGTAAATTATACCTTTCCCAGGGTCTTTACATTTTTAACCTTAATTTTTAATAGAGTACTGCAAGACTAGGTGCCCTGGTGGTGCAGTTGTTAAAGTACTCAGCTGCTAACCATAAAGTTGAGGTGCAAACCCACCAGTTGCTCTATGGGAAGATGTATCAGTCTGCTTCATAGAGATTTATAGGCTTGGAAACCCCATGGGGCAGTTCTACCCTGTCCTGTAGGATCTCTAAGAGTCCACATCAACTCAATGGCAATGGGTTTGGTTTTGGTTTGACTACAAGACTGTCTTCTATTAAAGAGATTTGGACCATTAGTACATTACATGATGGGTATATTTGGGGGAGGACAAAGGAAGCCCTGAGATTGGACAGCCATGAACCAGAAATTTAAAAATAATGATGGGTATATTCTACAACTCTAAAGAATAATGATGAGTATGAGCAACATATTATAACAAGGATGGACCTGGAGGACATAATGCTAAGTGAAATAAGTCAATCACATAAGGACAAATATTGTATGATCCCACTTTAATAAGATAACAAGAATAGATATATGTGTAGAGAAAACAAAGTTCATTGGTGGTTACCATGGGGCAGGGAAGGGGAATCATGCTCTAGATCATGTTGTTATTGTTGTTAGGTGCCATCAAATCGGCTCTGACTTCACAGCAACCTCATGTACAACAGAACAAAACACTGCTCGGTCCTACACCATCCTCACAATCCTTGCTGTGCTTGAGCCCATCATTGCATTGTGTCAATCTGTCTCACTCAGGGTCTTCCCCTTCTTCACTGACCTTCTGCTTTACCATGCATAATATCCTTCTCCAGGGAATGGACCCTTCTGACAATGTGAACAAAGTAGGTGAGATGAAGTCTGGTCATTCTTACTTCCAAGGAGCATTCCAGCTGCACTTCTTCAAGGACAGATTTGTTTGTTCTTCTGGCAGTCCTTGGCATTTTCAGTATTTTTCACCAACACCACAATCCAAAGGCATCAACTCTTCTTCAGTCTTCCTTATTCATTGTCCAGCTTTCACATGCACATGAGGCAATTGAAAATACCATGGCTTGGGTTAGGCACACCTTAGTCAAGAAAGTGACATCTTTGTGCCTTAACACCTCAAAGAATTATTTTGCAACAGATTTGCCTAGTGCAATATGACGTCTGAGTTCTTATTATTTTTGGTGATGGGAAAAGTAGCACCAAATATGGGTGTAGTAATCACAGCTTGACAAAAGTAAACAATGTCACCAAGAAGTGCTCAAGAAAAAGGGATACCTGTACTAAAGAATTTATAATACATAATTTGGCAACAGTACCAATACCCAGAAAACAAGTATATGATCACATATGTATGTATATAAGTATACAGGTTGTTGTTGTTCTTATGTGCCATCGAGTTGGACCCGACTCATAGAGACCCCTTCTTGGGTTTCAGAGGCAGTATCACTATGAAAGTAGATTGCCCCATCTTCCTTCTGAGGAGTGACTGGTGGGTTTGAACCGCCAGCCTTCTGGTTAGCAGTCAAGTGCCTTAGCCACTATGCTACCAGAGCTCCCAGTATACAGGTAGATACATATGTGTGCGTAGATAGAAGTACAGTATCTATATGTAAGTGTAAGCACAGATATATGTGTGCAGGCACATATATTCATAGAATACACATTATAGATACTTCTCAGGCATAACCAAACATCTTGTAAGATTGCTTTTCTAGATTTGGAGGCTTAGGACCTTAATCTTATGGAGCAATGCTGTTAATTGACATCATATGCTTGACAAAGTTCACATTCTGCATCCTAGTGAAGTGATTAATGTCTGAGGTATAAAAAATTTGTGAGCAGCCATCTAAGATACAATTACTGGTTTCTTTCTTTCTTTTTTTTTTTTTTAATTGTGATTTGGGTGAAAATTTACAAAGCAAATTCACTTTCTGTATAGCAGTTCACATACACTTTGTCTCATGACATTGACTACAATTTACTACAATGCAACAGCTCCCTCCCACTTCCTCCCCATAGTTACCTCTTCCCTGTGTCCCTCCCTCCGTGCACTCCTGCTCCCCGAGCTGTCTCCCTGTGCATAGACAGCCGTTCTTTCTCCCATGATGTTTTCTCCAAGGAGTGTATCTACTACAGGTAAATGTTCACCTCATATGCCTGTCTTTTGTGTGCTGGAAGCCACAGATGTGGATTTAGTTCCAGACCTGAAGGGCAGTTAGGGCCCATAGTCTCAGGGGTTCCACTAGGCTCTATCAGACCAGCAAACCTGGTACCTTTTTTTTTTCCCCTTTCCTCTCTGAGTGGTTGACAGTGATAGCCAGGCACCATCTAGTTCTTCTGGTCTCATAGTCGTATAGGCTGCGGATCACATGGTGTACCAGTTGCTAGGACTAATTGTTTCCATGAATCTTTGGTTTTCTTCATTCTTCTTTGCTCTGGACAGGGAGAGACCCATCGTTGCATCTAGATGGCTGATTGCAGGCTTTTAAGATCCTAATCACTACTTGCCAAAGTAGGAGGTAAAATGATGTTTTGTGTAGTATGTTATGCCAGTTGAGCTTGATGTCCCCTGTGATGATGCTCCCGAGCCCACAGGTTCAACTACTCGGTCCCTCTGGGCAGCTGCCTATGACCAAGAAGTGACTACAACCTTGCCCCTTGTCAGCTCTATTATACACTTGGGAATTCTTACAGATCATACAAATATACTTAATACCATTGTCTGCCAGTCCTATACATGGTCTTAGGTACACTTCCCGCTTCATAGACATACCTAATAATTCAGCCTGTCCATTCATCTATCCACCCATATACCCATGTTTGCCTTCACAGACAATGCAGTACTATATGTGCAAAAGGGTTCATCTTTGTTATCTGTACCACCCATGTACCTCTCTATGTCTTCTTCTTCTTCAGTGCCACCATGTTGATCACTCACATTTGGTACATTGCCCTTCTCTTCACCCAAATCAATACTTATCTCTACCTATCTAACAGTGTTCCCTCCCCTCTCAACCCACCCCTGGCAACCAACAAAGAAAATTTCTTCCATAGATAGACCTTTCCTTGACATTTACAATAACGGACTAATACAATA
>NW_006921690.1:5772477-5781707 GCF_000298275.1 Orycteropus afer afer
GCCCTTCTATTTTCTGTTTCATTGATTTCTGCTCGAATTTCGATTATTTCCTTTCTTCTTGTGATTGTAGGCTTTTCTTGCTGTTCTTTTTCTAATTGTTGGAGATGTTGGTTTAAAGTGTTGATTTTGGCTTTTTCTTCTTTTTTGATGTGTGAAGTTATTGTTATAAATTGGCCATTTTTGCTGTGTCCCAAAGATTTTGGTGTGTTGTATTTTCTTTCTCATTTGATTCAAGGAATTCTTGAATTTCAATTTTTATTTCTTCTCTTACCCAGTCTTTCTTAAGGAGGGTATTGTTCAGTTTCCATGTGTTTACTCTTTTTCCATTGATCTTCCTATTGTTGTTTTCTAATTTGATAGCATTATGATCTAAGAGGAAGCTCTGGTAGCATAGTGCCTAAGGCACTTGACTGCTAAGCAGAAGGCTGGTGGTTCAAACCCACCAGCTACTCCTCAGAAGGAAGATGGGGCAATCTATTTCTGTAGTGATACTGCCTCGGAAACCCAAGGAGGGGTCACTATGAGTCAGGTCTGACTCGACAGCACATACCAACCAACCAACCAACCAATGATCTGAGAAGATGCTGTGCAGTATTTCAATGTTTTTAAATTTAATAAGGCTTGCTTTTTGGCCTAACATATGGTCTACCATGGAAAATGTTCCATGTGCACTGGAAAAGAATATATATTGTGCTGTTTTTGGGTGAAGTGCTCTGTGGATATCTGTAAGGTCAAGTTGGTGGATTGTATTGTTTAGCTCTTCTGTATCTTTGTTGCATTTCTTTCCAGTTGTTCTGTCTTTCATTGAAAGTGGTGTATTAAAGTCTTCCACTATGACTGTGGAGTCATCTATTTGGCTTTTCAACTCTTTTAAAGTCTGATTTATGTATTTTGGGGCTCTCTCACTGGGTCCATAGATATTTATTATGGTTATATCTTCTGTTCAATTGATCCTTTAATCATTATAAAACGTCCTTCCTTGTTTTGTATGGTGATTTTTGTCTTAAAGTCAGTTTGATCAGAAATTAATATTGCCACTCCTGCTCTTTGCAGTTGCCATTTGCTTGATATATCTTTTTCCAGCCTTTGATTTTTCGTCTATTTTTGTCTTTGTTTCTAAGGTGTGTCTCTTTTAGAGAGCATATCGATGGGTTTTGTTTTCTTATCCAATCTGCAACTCTCTGTCTCTTGAGTGGTGCATTTAATCTATTAAACTTCCAGTGTAATTATCGACAAGTATGAATTGGTGCTGTCATTTTGTTGTGTGTTTTTTCATTGTGTCCCTGGTTTCTTTGTTCCATATTATCTTCTGTGCTGAGCTCATGTTTATGAATCATGTTATCATTTCCTTTGTTGCTGTTGTTTTAGTATTTGTTGAATAGTTGTGCTTGTCCTCTTTTTTATTGTGACGTGAAGGTTTATCACTTGTCTTTGAGTTTACCCTGTGATTTATAATTTTCTCCCCGAGATTAAAACAGTCCATTCAATCTTGCAACTCTCTTGATTTTCTCATCATTTAGAAGTTAACTACACAGTATTTTCCCTCTTTTTGTTTGTAGTTGTCCTCATTTGTCAATTTATGTCTCTGGTTCCCTGTTTACAATCTTGTAGGCTTATTTTTACTTTGGATATGTCCATAGCTCTGGTTTCTGGGTTATGTCATCATGTGTATTAATGGTTGGTTGTTTATCGTTGTTTATCATTGGCCCATTGGTGGAGAAGGAAGTGGTGGTTCACACTCAGTAAGTGAAGCTGCAGGAGGTGTGGGTATAGTTGTGTCATATGGGGATTGTTACTGTCTTCCACTCAGTTAGACAAAAATAACTATTGAATAATCATCAAAAAAGTAAAAGCAAATGGACAAAAAATATACCATGTAATCACACAGGAACAGTAACCAAAAAAGAAAAAAGGGAAATAGAAGGAAAAAATAAAAATAAACCCTGCAATAAGAGAAAAAAGGTAGAGAAGGAGAATAATGAAGAAAAAAATGGGAAAAGTGCAAAAAGACAAACAAGGAATGGGGTTAACCATGAGAAAGAAAAAAAAAATTGCAACCAGGAACAGGGAAAAGAAAAAAGACTGAAAACTAGAACCTGGGAGGGGAAGAATAAAGAATAATAGTAAAAAGAACAAAAGTAATAATAATAGTAGTAGTTTTAAAACAGATAAAAATAAACAAACTAAAAAACAGAAAAAAAAATCAGGGCAGGCCAGGCAGGGCACCCAGGCTCCATCTCAGCACACAGACTGGGATGGAATTCCTGCCTGCCCAGATAGTGGGTGGGAGTGAGAGATGGCCGCACCTCTGTTCACCAAGAGGGTGTGGGGTATAAGAGTAATAAGGGAATGTTACACCTTTCCAGTTGTCAGGGTCTGGAATGTCCTTGGGGTTTCCTTTAAGTGGAGCCTGTTGTTAAATCCCTGGAATCTGGGAGAATGCTGTTGCTTTAAATATCCACTTGTAAACAAGTTTACAAGTCAAGCCACTTGTAAACATACAAAATGGCTGCACCTTTCAGACAGGCAAAAGCCCACAGCTCAGCCCGCCTTCCTCTTCGCTTTCCCTTTTATTCCCCAGCCACCAGAGCAGTCTTCCATGCAGTCCCTGGCTAGCAGGGATGATTTTTAGGTTAATTCTTAGGTCCTACTACCACTCAGCAATATCCAAGCTGTCTGTGCCGTCAGGATCGCTGCCAGACTGTAGCTCCGTATGTCTCCTTCTTTGGTATTTTCATGCAAATTCTTCTGCTAGTTGGAGTTTAGTCCACTTCTATATCCTTTCCTTCAAGGCTCAGGGGTCCAGGATTATCTTCTGTATCTGTGTTAATTGGTTCCCTTTTTCTTTGTTGAAGAGAGTCTGTGCAGTCTTTCTGCCTATTCCGCCATCTTACTAGAACTCCTCCAATTACTGGTTTCTACTCATCAGGAGTGGGAGCTCTGGTAGCGTCGTGCCTAAGGCACTTGACTGCTAACCAGAAGGCTGGCAGTTCAAACTCCTCAGAAGGAAGATGGGGCAATCTACTTCCGTAGTGATACTGCCTCAGAAACCCAAGGAAGAGTCGCTATGAGTCAGGTCTGACTCGAAGGCACATAACAACAACAACAACAACAACACTCATTAGGAGCAGAAGAGTAAGAAGAAAACCAAAGTATCGAGAGGAAATAAGTCTACAGGCTAATACCCTACATGAGCCACAGCCTCATATATCCTGAGACCAGAACTGGATGGTGAGCTACCACAGTGATCTTTCTGACCAAAATCACAATACATGGTCCCAGATAGAATGGTTTTTAAAAATGTAGAACAAAACTCAAAGTCTTAAAAAAAGACCAGACTCACTCAACCAGTCAAGTCTGGAGGACTCCCTGAGACTATTGCCCTGAGACACTCTTTAAACCTTGAACCAAAACTATCCCATGAGTTCATCTTTTAGCAAAATAAGAGTGGCACACAAAATAAAGGATATTACCCATTGTTCTAGTTACCTAGTGCTGTTCTAACAAGAAATATAGCGCAAATGGGATGGCCTTAACAAACAGGAGTTTATTCTCTTAGAGCGGAGGCTTTAAGTCCAAGTTCAAAGTGCCAGGCTCTAGGGGCTGGGTGAAAGCTCCTCAGCCTTGGGCTTCAGCTCTGCCTCCAGCTCCTGGCTCACTGAAGTTAGAGGCTTTTCTTCAGACAGCTGCTGGCTGCTGAGGCTGCCAAACCCAAGGTTGACAGGTAAAAAGGCACAGTCCCAATATTACCAAATCACATGGCAGGCATTAATTTAAGTCCATTGTAAGTCCCAAGGTTGGCAGAGCATGGCAGGCTGCTGAACAATGACACGGCCACATGCAGGGTCCAAGTGTGCCATAAGGTAGAGACCATTCCCAAGGCTTTTACTTATATAAGGGAAGCAGACCACATACCCAAAGCAGCTACTCAGGTGCTTGTGGTAGATCCCTCCATGGAGTTGACTGCCAGTCTCATCATGGGGAATAACTACCACCAGCTGCCCAGCCACGTTGACACACAAACATAACTACCACACCCACAGTATGGTACTCTACTAGAAAGCCATCTTTATAAGACTAATTGGTCAACATTTACTCTGAAACAAAGATGAGAAGATAAGGGAGCAGGGAAACTAGGATATTGGAAACACACTATCAAAATGCAATTCAAGAGAATGTTGACACATTATGAAAAATGTAATGTCACTGAACAATTTGTATAGAAATTGTCAAATGGGCACCTAATATACTGTGTAAACTTCCACCAAAACATAATAAATAGTATTAAGAAATAAATAAAATGAAGATTAGTTATTATAGAAAAATATCAGGCTTAGAATTTCTTTTTTATTACAGAATCTTAAAGCTTAAAAATTAAATATGTGTCATACTAAAAAGTATCCCTTATTGTCTCTTAAGAAAATTTTTCTCAGAGGTAATTTGCATTATTTGGTATAGATTAATATCAGTTCAAATGAATGCATTTCAGCAGGTTTGACTCCATCAGCTCATAAATTTAGAAGAAATCATTTAGATTTGCATGTCCTTAATCAGGGCCTTTCAGAGGAGACCAAAGATCCTGAATCTATGAGGTCTTTAAATATACTCTAAAAGACGCATTCTGAAAAACAATTTTCTAATGTTGGTGTGTATACAAATGATTCCTATCCCTTACCCAAGGTCTGATTCACTACTTCTATAATAGAGTCCTTAAGAAATCTCCCTTTTTAAGAAGCACCCCAAATGATTATAGCGCAGGATGTCAGAGAACCATATTTTAAGAAACATTCCTCTAACACCTCATCATGTTCTTTTACCTAACAGGATTTCATTCATGGTATATTAAGTTCCAAGGTGGCAGGGATTTTTGTCTTTTCTTTTCACTGTTGTATCCTTAGCACTTAGTTCAGAGATGCCTGGTTCAGAGTTGGCTCTCAATAATTTTTGTGAATGCTTAAATAAATAAAACATTTATTTTAGATGCAGTAAATCTCAATAGAAAATACATTCAAAATATACAGTTTTCTGTGTACACTGCATACTTGATATAATGGAGTATCCTAAGTTTTCTTTTAAAAAGCATAAACAAGTGAATGCAAATTTCTATACAATTTTACTTGGAAATTTAAATCATAGAAAACTGTGAAGAATCAATTAGTCTTAATTTAATTAATTAGTCTGCCTATAATTTCATATACAGAGCTATTTAGGTTTCTTATTAGATAGAGAATTAGAATAAATCATGTTTACACTAAGTATTTTATAGAAATATTTCAGTTATCCACAGTCCACCCCCCTTTGTCCTTTTGTATAAATCATAAATTAACAATTACCTTTTTCATGGAGTAGTGAAATACATTAGAGGGTTGTTTTACTCTTTTGTTCTTTGTGTCAGTCAATTAAAAACTGACATACATCATGACCAATATTAAGTACATAGTAAGTAATGACTATAGAAAATTTATAAGACTGTTTTGGGATGGTAAACTAGTAAACTGAGATTAACTGTGACTATTGTAATTTAATTGAGGTCCCCAGAAACTGGCTTAGATGGACCATCTTCTCTTTTGCAAAATTGAGCCCTCTTTTTCCCCACAAAATGGGAAGTAGTGCATGCAAAGTCTAAAAAATTACATGTTCTGGTTACCTAGTGCCGCTCTGAATATACTAGAATATACTACAAGAATGTAGTATATACAAGAATATATTAAAAATGGGATGGCTTGAACAAACAGGAGTTTATTCTTTTACAGCTTGGAGGCTTTAAGTTCAAGTTCAAAGTGCCAGGCTCTAGGGGCTGGGTGAAAGCCCCTCAACCTTGGGCTTCAGCTCTGCCTTCTGCTCCCAGCCTACAGGAGCTACAGGCTTTTCTTCACTCAGACAGGTGCTAACTGCTGAGACTGACAAGTCCAAGGTTGACAAATAAAAAGGCACAGTCCTGATATTACCAAACCTCGAGGCAGGCCATTAACTCAAGTCCATTAAAAGTCCCAAGGTCGGCAGAGCCTGGCAGGCTGCTGGACAAGGACATGGCTACACACAGGGGTCCAATGTGCCATAAGCTAGAGACCATTCCCAAAGGTGTTTCTTATATACGGGAAGCAGACCACATCCCCAAAGTAGCTACTCAGCTGCTCTAATGGGTTCCACCATGGAGTTAATTACCAGTCTCACCATGGGGAATTACTACATTCAGCTGCCCAGCCCCTCAACAAGGCCCAGCCAAGTTGACATACATACTTAACCACCACACCACGAATAGTTAAAGCAACAGAAATTTTCTGAGTTATAAGCAAGGTGCAATTTCTCTAATTAGAAAAAGAAAAACTTCCTGATATCACCCAAGTCAATATCTAGTCAAGAATATCCTCTAATGATAACTACAAAATACAAAGTACTTGTTTCCAGAACAAACATTGTGTGAATATATCTCTTCTCTCACTAGTTTTTCTTTCTCAGTCTCCTTTCCTGTTCTCTTCTATTCTCTCTGTCTAGTAAAGTTTAAGTGTCTTAGGGCTCAGTCTTTGGTCTTATTCTCTATCATTCACTCCCTCAGTGATCTCATCTAGTTTCATGGCTTTACATACTATTGAAGACTCTCAAAATTCTGTCTCTACTCCAAATTTTTCTAAACTTCAACTTCATTTATTAAGCTCTTAACTCTGCATCTTCACTGGAATGTCCAATGGGAATCCCAAGTTTAACATGTCCAAAATTGAATTCCTGATCTTCCCCCTCTAAATCTGCTCCACACAGTGCTGCTCCAGCTTAGCTAATGGCAACTCCAACTCTAGTCGTAGCTCAGCCAAAAATCTTGGGAGTCATCTTTGATTCCTTTATTTATTTCACAATCTATATCCAATTTATGAAGGAATCTCTTGGCTGTGCTTCCAAAATATAGAGAATCTGACCATGTCTCACTGTCAACATTCCTACAACCCTGGTCACTATCATGTCTTGCCTGGATTACTGAAGCAGCTTCCTAATTGGTTTTTCTGCTTTTCTCTTTGCCATTACCCTTTCAACTTTTTAAAACAAAGCAGCTAGAGTAATCCTTAAAACATAAATCAGATTATTCAATTCCTCAGCTCAAAAGCTTGTGAAGGCTCTTCCATTTCACTTGATACAAAAGCCAAAGACCCTAGATGACCTGCACTCCTCATCTCTCTTACCTTACCTTCTACCACTGTACTCTTCCATCATTCCATTCCAGCCACACTAGCTCCCTTGCTGTTCAGTTAACACATCAGGCACATTCCTACCTTAGGACCTTTGTACAGCTGTTCACTCTACCTGGAATGCTGTTTCCACAAATAAACTTTTTCTTACTCCTCCAGTCTTGGTTCAAATGTCACCTTCTTAATGATGCCTTCTTTAACCATCCTATTTAAAAATTGCAAAATCATGTCACCACTTCCCCAAACCTCAGCATTGCAGATCCTTCTTACTCTGATCTTTTTTTCTTTTCCAAATTAGTTATCCCTTTCTAATATATATAACCCACTGCCATTGAGTTGGATCTGACTAATAGCAACCCTTCCTTGGGTTACCAAGGTGATATCTCTATGGAGTGGCTGGTGGGTTTGAACGGCCAGCCTTCTGGTTAGCAGTCAAATGCCTTAGGCACTACACCATCAAACCGCCTTCTAATATATATATTGACTAATTTTTTATATTTATTTATTGTCTGTCTCCCTTCATCCTAGAATACAGTTTCCATGTGGCAAAATCCATTGACATATTCTAAGTACCTCCAACAGTGCCTGGCACACAGTAGGTGCTTAATAAATACTTATTGAATTAATGGATGAAAATTCCCCTTGCTACTGTGTTCTTACTTATGTTTTAGAGTTGTCCCACAGGCTCATTTTAATTTTTTTTTTTTTTTTCATTCTTGAAAGACAGAAGACCTAATGTTTGCTTAAAAACAAGGGAAAGAGGTCCTCCTTGGAAACCCACACTATACCCTCCTGTGTTGGTGAGCATCTTCTCTTGGGTCTTTAGCAGGAGAGCTCATTTGTATGTTTACATTGACAAGGTCTACAATCTGGCATCTTAAGAATTTCTTTTTGTTTGGTGAAATTTCTGTACCAGGGTCAATTTTCCAGCTTTTTATTTGGTTCAGTTTCTACTCCATATACCTAGAGTATTCCATGTCTTTCCTACTACAACTATTCCCTGTTATTTGGTGTGGATGTGTTTGACCTGAGGTGTTCCAGCTATGCAACTTTTCAAGGCCTTTTGAGTATAGGGTAGGGTGTTTCAGTTGGACTATTCCCCTAAAGTCTTATGACCTATCCTTTCCACCACTCCCTATTCCTCTAAATTAGGGGTTGATTGTTGGGTTCTGCCAAGATCTCTTCTATTATTTAACCATATCAACATCTGGTTTCCTAGGAAAAGATGTTGAACATCAGCCCAGGGTCATTCTTTAATCTGGGCTCATTTAACACTCTAGCAGACATTTCTTAAAATTTATAGCATTTAGATCATTCTACTGATTCAGATCTTTTTCCTATTTTAAGCTCCTTTGTCCATGTTAGTTGTAGTTTGGCAGGAACCAGTAATAAATTTGTACTTGGAAGTTCAAATAGTATATAATTTAATAATTACTGGTGAGATGTCTATAAAAAAAAATTTCCATCTCTTCTTCACTTAGAAATGAATTCCCTGAGTATTTTCATTGCATAGCTAAATTTGAGATGACTGTAACAGATGATCAGTAGAGCTTACATTTGAGATTTAGGCAAAAGCAAAAATTTGTAGAGCACTCTTAATTAATCACCATTTGGTTGGTTTTTTTTCCCCCTATAGTTCATTTTTTTCCTAAGCCTGAAGGTATTTCCCAAAATATCAAGATAATGCAGATACCAAATTATCATTGTTTGAGGGTTACTTCAAATTAGATGTTTTTTCCTTTGTAGTTCCAATGTTTTAAGGAAACCATTCTTTCTAGAATTCAATGGCCAGTAGTATAATGAGATCCTAATTATGGATCCAATCATTAATCCATTAAAAAAATGTATTGATAAATATCATGTGCCAGGTACCAAATGTGGAAATAGGCCTGAAACTTATTACAAATTTGTGGGCCCTCTTTTTTAAAAAATACAATATTACTAGCCAAAACATGGAAACAACCTACATGTCCATCAACTGAGGAATGGATAACCAAACTATGGTACATACACACAATGGAATACTATGCAATGCTAAAGAATAATGTAGAA
>NW_006921690.1:5783273-5789039 GCF_000298275.1 Orycteropus afer afer
AAAAAAAAAAAAAAAAACTATGATCCCATCATAACCCATGCTGGGTAAAGACCAGTGAGAAGCATAAAGCTCCACTTCTATAAGTTGCTACGAGGCACCCCATGCCTCCTCCATTCCCAACCAGGGTGTTGTCAGAGAAGGCCAAAAAGGGGATCAGGACTTTTATTCTCAGATTAAGAAAATTTGTATCCAGCATACCTACCCTAAATGAATGACTAAAGGAAGTTCTCTAAACATAAGGACATGATGAAAGAGAAGACCTTGAATCATCAGGAAGGAAGGACAGACGTAGGAAGAAAAAATATATGTAAATTTAATAAATTTTCTTTTTGTTCTTGAGTTTTCTAAATTATGTTGATAGTTGAAGGAAAAAATTTAACACTGCCTCATGTGGTTCTTAATGTACATAGAAAGATGGTCCAAGATGGTGGTGTAGTCAGATGCCTCATAATGTCCCTCTTACAATAAAGATCTGAGAAAACAAGTGAATCTGATACAAATGGCACCTTTGAAACCCCGAGCATCAAAGGAAAGGCTGAAGAATCAGACCAAGTGTCAAGTGGAAGGAGAGGCTGTACAAAAACAGTGGGCATGGGGAATTATGGATTCCCGGTGCCCTGACAGTAGAACTTGCACAGTGCAGCCATATTGAGACAATCAAGAAGTATTCCCAACCAAAGCCCCCATCACCTTGTGCAGCAACAGGAGTGATTTCTGCACCAATGTCCAGAGCCAGACACAAGTGCACCCCACCCTGTGAAAGTTAAGTACACTCACCTCACCCACCATACCCTCAAACCTGCACAACTAGAGGCCCACACATCTGCAGTGGCCATCACCCACCTTATCCATCACTCCAACATGTAGTTGCAGTCTAGCAGCACCCACTACTACCCTGCCCCCCAAGACAGGCCCACAGACCAGCTGCACCCAACTCTGCTCTACACTCACAGCAGGGTCCCATAGACTATGTCCACTGCTATATGCAGCCACTGGCACTGGGAGCCCATGCACAGGAAGCATCTGCTCCTACCCAGCTATCCAAGCTGGTGACCTGAAGACTAGCAGTGCCTTCTACTCCCTCCAACCATGAGGTCCAAGGACTGGTAGTCCACTTTCCCCCATGTCTCACTCTAACAGACTGGGGCATGCCATCCTAGTAGGCACCCATGGACTGGTGGTATCCCTTGACATCAATTTGAGGAAACATCAGGGGAAAAAAAAAAAAAAAAAAGGAAGAAAGCCTAAGAGCTAAGTGGGACATTATCAACAGGGAAAATTTATGTGTGATTAGAATCCAAAACAGGAGGAGTGAAAAAAATAAAACAGAATCATCAAAGATTTTCTGGCATAAAACTTCTCTAATATCATGGAAAACAAAAGGATCCATCCAGGAAGCTCAATGAAACCCATATGGAATAGACTCCAAAAGAAAGTCACCAGGACATATCATAATTAGACTTGCCAAAACCAAAGACAAGAAAGAGTACGGAGAGTAACTCTGGAAAAATGAAAAGTCACCTACAAAGAAGAACCAGAGAGACTAAGATTTGATTACCTGGCAGAAACTATGTGGGTAAGAAGGTAATGGGAAGACATATATGAAATCTTGAAAGAAAAAATTGCCAAACAAGAATTATATATCTAGCAAAATTTTCTCTCATATACAATGATGAAATTAGGACATTTCCAGATAAACAGAAGTTAAGGGAATTTGTAAAAAATATATACAGTAAATATTAAAGGGAGACCTTCTTTAACTAGATGGAAAAACTAATCACCAACTTTATATATATGGAAAGGAAAGAAGCCCCAGATAAGTAAAGCATTATTGAAGAAGAAAGGAGGCCTCACACTACCTGATCTCAGAACCTGCTACACCACCACAGTAGTCAAAACACTCTGGTACTGGGGCAACGACAGACACACAGACCAATAGAACAGAATTGTGAATCCAGACATAACTCCATCCACCTATGGACAAAGGGCCAAAGTCCATTAAATGGAGAATGGACAGTCTCTTTAACAAATGATGCTGGCAAAACTGATGTCTGTAGAAAAGTGAAACAGAACCCATACCTCAAACTATACACAAAAGTTAACTCAAAATAGATCAAAGATCTAAATATAAAACCTCAAACTATAAAGATCAGGGGAGGAAAAATAATTACAATGCTAGAGGTGCCAATATATGGCATAAATAGAATACCAAACATAGCTAAAAATGCACAAACAGCAGAAGATGACCTAGATAAATGGGACCTCTTAAAAATTAAATTACTTATGTTCATCAACAGATTTCTCCAAAGGAATAAAAAGAGAACCTACAGACTGGGGAAAAAAATTTGCCTGTGACATACCCAACAAGGATGTAATCTCTAAAATTGGTGGGAAATTTCAACACCTCAACAACAGAAAGACAAACAATCCGATTAAAAAATGGGCAAAGGATAAGAATAGACACTGCACCAAAGAAGACATTTAGGCAGCTAACAAACAGATGAAGAAATGCTTGCAGTCCTTAGTCATTTGTTGTTTTTGTTAGGTGTTGTCAAATTGGCTCTGGCCCGTAGCAACCCTGTGTACAATAGCATGAAACACTACCTGGCCCTGCACCGTCTTTACAGTCCTTGCTATGGTTGCAGCTACTGTGTCAATCCATCTTGTTGAGGGTCTTCCCCTTCTTTGCTGATCCTCTACAAAGTTTTCCAGTAATATATCAGACAGTGTTTCACTGCTACTCATAAGGATTTCAGTGGCCACTTTTTTCAGAGGTAGGTGGCCCTGTTCTTTTCGTTGTGTGTCTGGAAGCTCTGCTGAAACCTGTCCATCATGGGTGACCCTACTGTTACTTGAAATACTGGTAGATTAGCCTCTATCTCACAGCAACATGCAAGCCACCACAGTACAACACACTGACAAATGAGGGATAGTATTAGTCACTAGAGAGATGCAAATCAAAACAACAGTGAGGTACCATCTCATCCCAACAATAATGGCATTCATCAAAAATAACATTCGTGAGGTTGTGGAGAGATTACAGGTCTTTTATACTGCTGGGGGCAATGTAAAATGGTACAAATACCATGAAAATTGATATGGAGCTTCCTTACAAAGCTATACATAGACCATTTGATCCAGCAATCCCACTCCTAGGCATATACCTTAAAGAAGTGAGAGCCATGACAAGAACAGATATATGCACACCTATGTTCATTGCAGCATTATTCACAATAGCAAAAATCTGGAAACAACCTGAGTGCCCATCAACGGATGAATGGGTAAATAAACTGTGGTGCATACACACAATGGAATACTATGCGACTTTTGGGAAACATCTCATGACATGGATGTATTTGAAGGACATTGTGCTGAGTGAAAAATGTCAGTCACAAAAGAACAAATATTGTATGAGATGCCTATTATAAAAAAACAAGAAAAGTTTTACACACAGAAAAAAAAAAAATCTCTGATGGTTACCAGGGATGGGAGGAGGAGGAAGGAAAATTACTAACTAGATAGAAACATGTGTTAATTATGGTGAAGGGAAAGGCAATACACAATATGGAGGAAGTCAGTACAACATGACTAAGGCAAAAGAAGACACTGAGGGGAACACAAGGGTAAAGGGCAACTGCAGTAATTACTGTAACAGACAGTCCAGCAATAATTTACAATGGATGCGTAGATGAATAGGTATACTAAGAGGGTGTAACTGGAGCAGATGCACATGCAGATATAGGTTTGGTTGTGGATATTTCTATATACATAATTGTAGGTGCTGCATGTATATTAATATAGACAACAGAGCACACAAAGGGCACCGTCATGGAAGCTTCTCAGACATAAGCAATACCTTGTGGGATGAAGTTCCTAGGCTCGAAGGTGAAGGACCTCAAAGTGAAGGCTTGAGGGACATCTACTTCAGTTGCCACAACATAGATCATAAAGACAATGTTCTGCATCCCACTTTGGTAAGTAGTGTCTGGGGTCTGAAAAGCTTGCGAGCAGCCTTGTAAAATGCAACTATTGGTCTCTTTCTGTCTGGAGCAAAGGAGAGTGGAGTAAACCAAAGACTCATGGGAGCAATTAGTCCAAAGGACTAATAAACCACATGGACCACAGCTTACACCACATCAAAACCAGAAGAACCAGATGGTACCCGGCTACCACTGCTGACCACTCTGATTGGGATCACAACAGGGGATCCTGTACAGAGCAGGAGGAAAATGTAGACAGAAAATCAAACACACAAAACAGACCAACTTGCTGGTCTGATAGAGACTGGAGAAACCTCAAAACTATAACCCTAAGATAATCTTCTGACCTGGAAATGAAGCCATTCCCAAGACCACCTGTCAGCCAAATAATAGGCCCAGAAAATAAACAATAACACCTGAGAAGAATGTGTTCCTTAAAACGATCAATTATATGAGATCAAAAAGACAACATTTTCCCAAGAGCAAAGATGAGAAGGCAGGAAGGAGGAGAAAATTCAGACCAAAGGAAATGAGGAACCCAGGGCAGAAATGGGGAGAGTGATGATACATTGTGGGGAACGCAGCCAGTGTCATGGAACACTTTATGTACAGACAATCTAATGGGAAGCTAATTTGCTCTGTAAACGTTCACCTAGAGCACAATTAAAAAAGAAACCACAACCTGATTCAAGGTTGTAAAAATTTATGCCTATGTTTTCCTTTAAAAATATAAACAATAAATGTATAGAGAGCAAATATTTTAAATGATTGTAAATGGAGAAGGGTACGTTTCTGTACTTCACTTGAACTGGTAAAATGACACTACAAGCAGACATGATAAATTATTTATATAGAATGTAATATTTAGAGCAACCACAAATTTTAAATTCAAAGAGATATACTTGAAACACTATATATAGATAAAAGGTCATTCTAAAAAATGTTCAAGTAACTTACAAAGGCAGGAAAAAGAAATTAAATATATGAAAAACAGAACAAACAAATCAAGTTCATTAATCATTTCTTCTGGAATGTCTAATCTTAATCCTATCCAATGTATTTTTTTATCTCAGAAATTGTAGTGTTCATCTGTAGAAATTGGATTTGATTTTTTTTCATGTATCTACCTTGTATCTATTTATGCCTATGTTCCCCTCTACTTTTCTGAAGATATGGAATTTCCTTAAAATAGTGGGTTATACTTGTCCATTAATTTTATCATTTATGTCATTTCTGGGTCTGTTTCTTTTGATTGATTTTTCTTCTCATTATGCTTCTTCGCATGCCTGTTAATTTTTAATTTGATGACAATGGGAATTTTATATTATTGGGTTAGAATGCTTGCATTCCTGTATATGTTTAGGAGCCCCAGTGGCACAGTGGTTAAAGTGCTTGGTTGGGGTGGTGGTTATGTTTGTGTGTCAACTTGTCTAGGCCTGGTTGAGTGGCTGGGCAGCTGGATGTAGTATTCCCCATGATAGACTGGTAATCAGCTCCATGGTGGAATCTACTGTGAGCAGCTGAGTAGCTGCTTTTGGGTATGTGGTCTGTTTCCTGTATATAAGCAGAAGCTTTGAGAATGGTCTCTAGCCTATGGCACACTTGGACCCTGTATGTAGCCGTGTTGTTGTTCAGCAGCCTGCCATGCTCTGCTGACCTTGGGACTTTCAATGGACTTAAATTAATGGCCTGCTGTGTGGTTTGGTAACATCGGGACTGTGCCTTTCTACTTGTCAACCTTGGGGGTTCTTGGCCTCAGCAGCCAGCAGCTGTCTGAGTGAAGAAA
>NW_006921690.1:5791581-5798162 GCF_000298275.1 Orycteropus afer afer
TGCTTTAGCTACTCTCCATTCAAGGGCAAGTTTCAGAGTGTCTTTGGATATCTGTTTTGGTCTTTTCTTCCTTTCTTTTCTCTTTAATGACCTCTTGCTTTCTTCATAGATGATGTTCTTGATGTCATCCCTTAATTCCTTTGGTTTTGGTCATTGGTGTTCAGTGCATCAAATCTATTCTTTCAATGGTCTCTAAATCCAGGAGGGATGTTATCAAGGTCATATTTTGGCTCTTGTGGACTTGTTTTAATTGTCTTCAACTTCAACTTGAATGTGCATATGAGCAGCTGATGGTCTGTTCCACAGCTCCTGGCCTGGTTTTGACTAAAGGTATTGAATTTCTCCATTGCCTCTTGCCACAGATGTAGTCAATCTGATTCCTGTTTATTCCATCCAGTTAAGTCTCCATGTGTAGAGCTGTCATTTATGTTGTTGAAAAAAGGTATTTGCAATGAACAAGTTGTTGGTCTTGCAAAATTCTATCATGCTATCTCCAGCATTATTTCTATCTCCAAGGCAATATTTTCCAAGTACCAGTAACTCTTTTTTGTTTCCAACTTTTGCATTCCAGTCAGTCACCAGTGATAATTAACACATCTTGTTTGGATGTTCCATCAATTTCAGATTGCAGAAGTTGGTAGAAATCTTCAATTTCCTCATTTTTGGCTTTGGTGGTTGGTGAGGAACTTTGAATAATAGTAGTATTAACTGGTCTTCCTTGTAGGTATATGGATATTATCCTATCACTGAGAGTGTTGTACTTTAGGACAGATCTTGAAACACTTTTTGTGATGATGAATGCCACACCCTTCCTCTTTAATTTTGTCATTCCCAGCATAATAGACCATATGGTTGTCTGATTCAAAATGGCCAAAACAAGTCCACTTCAGTTCACTAATGCCTAGGATATCGATCTTTATGTGTTCCATTTCATTTTTTACAACTTTCAATATTCCTACATTCATACTTTGTACATTCCATGTTCCAGTTATTAATGGATATTTGCATCTGTTTCTACTCATTTTGAGTCACGCCACATCAGCCAATGGATGTCCCGAAAGCTTTAGTCTATCCGTATCATTAAGGTCATCTCTACTCTGAGGAGTCAGCTCTTCCATAGTCAAATTTTGAGTGCCTTCTGACCTGATAGGCTTATCTTCTGGCACTATATCGGACAATATTTCAGGGCTATTCATAAAGTTTTCCAGTAATATATCAGATAGTGTTTCACTGCCATTCCTAAGGTTTTCACTGGCCAATTGTTTGAGAAGTAGATGGCCTCTTCCTTCTTCTAAGTCTGTCTTAGCCCAGAAGTGCCCCTGAAACCTGCCCACAATGGATAACCCTGCTGGTATTTTGCAAAACAATGGCATAGTCTCCAGCCTCATAGTAACATGTAAGCCAACACAGGACGACAAACTGATAGACAAGTTTGTCTCCCTTAGTTGTTCCTAACCCCTCTGCACCTGCCTACCTCAAGCAATGGGCTTAAAATAGAGCTGCGTACAAGTGAAAGGTAGCCCCTGAGCCCCAGATTCACCTACCTCAGGCCCTGGCCCCACCCCCAAGTGAAAAGCAGCCTCTAAGCCCTGGGCTTGCCTACCTCAGGTCCTGGCCTTAATAAAGAGCCACCCCCAAGCAAAAAAGCAGCTACCAGCCCCAGACCTGCCTACCTCAGGCCCCGGCCTTAAAGTCATTCGCAGAACTTATTTTCTTGCAGCTTTAGAAATCATGGTGGCTTGCTTCTTGAAAGTCAGCAGAAGAGGATCTCATTGTTAGATCCTCTTTTTTTTTTTTTTTAAACTTCTGATTGTGATTTGGGTGAGTTTAGCCAATTTAGTAAACTTTGCAATTGGTTTATTGGTTTTCCATTCAACAATTCGTACACATTTTGTTTCTTGACACTGATTGGAATCACTACAATGTAACAGCACTCTTCCTACTTCCTCCCTGAGTTTACAGTTTCTGCTTGTCCTTCTTTTCTATCCCTTTTTGCCTGCTGCCCTCTGACCTCCTGTGGTTGATTTCTGCGTCCACACCTCCCAGGTGTTATTGTTCACCCTGTGTTGTTGTTGTTCTTAGGTGCCATAGTGTAGGCTCCAGCTCACAATGATGCTGTGTGCTACAGAACATGCTGCCCAGTCCTACGCCATGCTCACAATCCTGGCAATGCTTGAGCCCATCATTGCTGCCTGTGTTCACCTTAAAAGCCTCCCCAAAAGCTGAAGTTTGTCTCTTTAACTCAGGGAGACCTATAAACTCTGTTTAGGTTCACCATTCCTGTGCTGTGTCTGGAGACTCTCTCCAGGCAGCAAGGTGGACATTCGTAACACTCCTCTCATTTATTTTCCTTCTCTCAGGATTACTGTCTTGTGATGCTTGATATTTAATGTTTGAAAACTAATTTAATACATTTTGCCTTCCCTCTTAAGGCAGGAGCTCTAGTGGCATAGTGCCTAAGGGATTTGACTGTTAACCAGAAGGCTGGAGGTTCAAACCCACCAGCCATCCTCAGAAGGAAGACTGCGCAATTTACTTTCATAGAGATACCACCTCAGAAACCCAAGGAGGGGTTGCTGTCAGTCCAATCCACTCAATGGCATAATTTTTTCTTAAGGCAGAAAAGTATATCTGGTCCCTGTTACTCCATCATGGCTGAAGCAGAAGTCACCATTAGAGTTCTAAGCCTTCATCCTGAGAGCAGTAGGCAGCCATAGGGAATCACATGATCAGAATTATGTTTTAAAATCACTCTGACTACTATGTGGAGACTAGACTGAAGGCAGGCAAGACTGGAAGGCGGTAAGACCGCAATCTCAGCTACTGTAGTAACCTTGGCAGGAGATGATGTGATGGTGGTTTGGAGCAGGGCAGTAACAAAGGGGCAGAGAAATAGGCAAAGATAAGATTTATTTAGGAAATGATGGGACATTATTGCTTTTGCAAAGTTCAAAAGATACGATTCAGTGGCAGTTCCAACCCACCCAGCAGCTCCATGGAATAAAAGACTTGGTGTTCTGTTTCTTTAAAGATTACAGCTAAGAATTCAGGTGGAGTAGTCCTACTCCGCTATACTGATGGTGTTGCCATCAGTCAGGGGTCAACACAATGACAGTGGACAACAATGCTATGGGAGTTTTATTGTGAGCCTATGAAAATTCTACAGCTGGAGAAGAGGGACGTATATAAACTTACTTCTGGATAGAACAGAGAGATGATTTTAAGCCAAGCAGTGTTGACTATTTACAAAGCCAGCTTTAGGAGCTCTGGTGGTGTAGTGCCTAAGGCATTTGACTGCTAACTACAGGGCTGGCAGTATAAACCCACTAGCCACTCCTCAGAAGGCAGATTGGGAGATCTACTTCGGCAGTGACACTGTCTCAGAAACCCAAGGAGGGGTTGCTATGAGTCATATGGCAGTGAGGTTTTCTTTTGGTTTTATGCTGTAGTTACCGCCTCAGTGGAACTCAGTTACAGCATTCAGAGTGATGACTTTTCTCATCTTCCTCTGTTGGATGTCCATGAGTAGTGCTGGCCTACTTAAAAGGCAAGGTTTTGCTATGCAATGCTTTGTGAATGGTGCTTTAATACGTAATCTTTTTGATAGTGAATTGTTTGCAAACTCCTGTGATAATGTTAATGCATTCACATTAGCATCAGCTGTGAAAAACACTTCACTTCCTGACTTACACTTAAGTCAAATAACATTATCTTATAATCAACTCAATGGAAAACTGGCATTGAAAGGACATTCTACTGATTGGCCCATTAGCAGTTTTTAAGCCATTTATAAAGAGCCTGTGTAAACAAGGGTAATTTTAGAAATTCATTCTAAAGCCAGGTTCCTTCTGTTAGGCTGTTGCTAGTGTTTTGAGTTCTCTTGCTTCACTGCTCAAAGACACCTGCTCTCTGATGATAGCCTATTCAATTCCATGGATTAAGTGGAAATTATATATGAGAATTAAGAGAATGGATTCTGGTATCTTGAGAAGTAAACAGAGTGAGGAGAACTAAGAGAGTGACCTGCATATGATGGATACCATAACAGAAATGTTTTCTTTTAAAATAGAGAAGGAAAGTGGGAAAGCAGAGAACGTGCCACTGGCATTCCTAGGGTTGACTTCAGAATATTTTGAACTATGTAGAGGCCAGCTCTAAAATTTTAAACTGAATACATATAAACTCTTGTTTATATATTGTGTATTGACTCATATATTCAACACATACTTATTAAATGCTTAGTGTGTTAAGTACTTTGTGCTGTTGGAAATATAAAGATGAAGACTACAAAGATAAGACCTTAAGTAGTTGGTAATAGATTGGTAATAATGGGTTTCTAATTCATCTTAGGAGCTCTGGTAGCATAGTGCCTAAGGCACTTGACTGCTAACCAGAAGGCTGGCTGTTCAAAGCCGCCAGCCACTCCTCGGAAGGAAGATGGGGCAATCTACTTCCATAGTGATACTGCCTCAGAAACCCTAGGAGGGGTCTCTGTGAGTCAGGTCTGACTCGATGGCACATAACAACAACAACAACAATTCATCTTACTCTAGTGTCGAGACAAGCTAAGTGCTGGCACAGTATATGTGTGTGTGTGTATAAAATAGTTGCTTAATGATTTTGGGAAAAAAGATAGTAAATAATATCATCAGATCTTTCCATTCTTATTCACTATTCTGTTGTGCCTCTATTTTGGTGCTGTCAAACTGAACTACTGCATTTCTCCCAAAATTCTAGTCTCTAAATCTACAATCAAATAACATTAAGAGCTAAAAAGACCTTGCTTCTTACCTTACTTTCAGAGTGAGGAAACTTGAGATTCAGATTAGGATTCACATGCCATGCCTGAGGACAGAGCTAGTTTAGTTGCAGAACTGAGGCAGAAACCCTGAAAAAAGTTATGCCTTCTTCAACTTGCTTTGTTAAGTCTTCCCAACCTCTAAGGCTCAGCTTGTAACATCTTCCAAGAAGTCCTCCCTGACCCTCCTCAAGTAAATGAACTCTCCCTCGGAGTATTTTGCTCATGATCAGTGCATCTAGTGGAAACAGTTTTACTAGGACTTTGTTCCCCAATTATTCTATCTGGAGAGTTGCAAGCCTGAAAAAGGATTGTAAATCTCTGGCCCTGGCCTGTCTGCATCTGAGTTGAAAATGGGAAAGATAGTCATTAACATTTCGCTTTTTCATAGAATATCAGCATTTTTTGATGTTACACAAAATCTTATTAGTCATTTTTTTTTTCAGATGTTGCAATTACTACTGCTTACTAAGGTCATTAATGCCTTAATTGCAAAGTCCAGTGAATACTCATTTTCATCCTAATATTCCATATAACTTTTCTATTATGTATCCAGTTAGTCATCAAATATACAATGAGAATATACTATGCTACAGATACTACACTAGTTGCTGGAAATACAACAGTAAACAAAACGCATGATCTCATCATCAGGGGACTTTTAGTCAGGCAAAAAGTATGATAAATACTACATTGGGAGAGTCACAGGGCATTTCATCTGGACAGAGGATCAGAGCCTAATTTGGCACAGAAGTGATGTTAAACTGAGATCTGAATAAAGAAGTGTAACAATATTTTAACCGCAGGAACATGAAGGAACAGAGGCAAGAAAAGAACATGTATATTTGAGGAATTTAAAGAGGTTCCTAAAGATTGTGCCACAGAGCAGAAGGAAGGGCTAGAGAGATAAGAAAGGGCTATATCATAACAGGCTTTGTAAACTGCGTTAAAGAGTTTGGATTAAAGGCAATGAAGAGGTGTAAAAGGTGTAGAGAGGAAGGACAAGGAAAGATCACTCTGGCTGCATGTTGTTTTCTATTCTGTGTCTTAAATGACTTTTGTTGTTGCCTTATTCTAAATAATTTAAAAAACTAAATTAAAAGGAAATCTTTATTCACTTCAGGTGAAAACAAACTGTAAGCACCATAGGTAAATTATATGTGCAACATAAGTTTTTTTTTAGCAAAGCAATTTCTTGACTTCTGCACAACATAGATAAGGTTTAATAGATCCTCTTCCTTTATTTGAAACCAGCTGACTCTAAATAATTCATGCTAACCAAAGAACAGATATATGTAGAACCTAAAATGATCAGTAATCCAGAATTGTTTTTATTTCATTTTGGAATGTTTTTCATTTTCTTTATTATTATTATTATTTTATTGTGATTTGGGTGAAGATTTACAGAGAAAATTCACTTTCCATACAGCAGTTCACATACACTTTGTCTCATGACACTGATCACAGTTTACCACAATAAACAGCTCCCTTCCTACTTCCTCCCCATAGCTACCTCTTTCCTGTGTCCATCCCTCCATGCACTCCTGCCCCCTGAGCTGTCTCCCTGTGCATAGGCAGTCCTTCTTTCTCAATGATTGTTCTCTCCAAGGAGTGTATCTACCTGAGGTAAATGTTCAACTCATATGCTTGTCTTTTGTTTGGCTGGAAACGATGGGTGTGGGTTCAATTCAAGACCTGAAGGGCAGCTAGGGGCCATAGTCTCAGTGGTTCCACCAGGCTCTATCGGACCAGCAAACCTGGTCCCCCCCCCCTTTTATTTTCT
>NW_006921690.1:5802787-5834773 GCF_000298275.1 Orycteropus afer afer
TTCTGTGTCTGTGTTAATTGGTTTCCCTTTTCTTTGTTGAAGAGGGTCTGTGGAGTCTCTCTGCCTAGTCCGTCATCTTACCAGAACTCCCCGAATGTTTTTCATTTCCATTTAAATATGGGTATTTCTGAAATCATACCTGGCTGCAAGCAGAAAATGCCAAAAAGTTGTTTACCTGTGTTTTATTGACTCTGCAAAGCCATTTGACTGTGGATCATAACAATTTATTGCTAACACTGCAAAGAACAGGAATTCAAGGCACTTAATTGTGCTCATGCAGAGCCTGTACACAAACCACGAGGCAGTCACTCAAATAGAACAAGGGGGCTCTGCATAGAATAAAATCAGGAAGTGTATGCCAGTGTTATATCCTGTCATCCTAATTATTTGTTATTCTGTGCAATAATCCTATGTTTTGGTTACCTAGTACCACTCTGACAATATACCACAAATTGGATGACTTGAACAAACAGGAGTTTATTCTCTCACAGTTTGGACGCTTTAAGTCCAAGTTCAAAGTGCCAGGCTCTAGGGGCCATGTGAAAGACCCTTGACCTTGGGCTTTAGCTCTGCCTCTTGCTCCCGGCCCACTGAAGCTAGAGGCATCTCTTCACCCAGGCAGCTGCTGAGGCTAACAAGCCCAAGGCTGACAAATAAAATGGCACAGTCTCGATGTTACCAAACCACATGGCAGGCCACTAATTCAAGTCCATTATAAGTCCCAAGATTGGCAGAGCATGGCAGGCTGCTGAACAATGGCACTTCTACACACAGGGTCCAAGCCTGCCATAAACTAGAGACCATTCCCAAAGCTGGTTCTTGTATACGGGAAGCAGACCACATACCCAAAGCAGCTACACACCTGCTTGTGGTAGATCCCACCATGGAGGTGATTGCCAGTCTCATAATGGGGAATAACTACCACCAGCTGCTCAGCCATTCAACCAGGCCCAGCCAAGTTGACACACAAACATAACCACCACATCCTGGAAGGTGCACTGTATGAGAAAGAATGCTGCATCAGGATCAGGATTGGAAAAAGACTCATTAACAACCTGTGATATGCAAATGATACAGCCTTGCTTGCTAAAAGCAAAGAGGACTTGAAGCACTTACTGATGAAAATCAAGGCTACAGCTTTTTGGAGAAAAGATTTAAGTTGTCAAAGACTTCACATTGCTTGGTTCTACAATCGACACCAATGGAAGCAGATGTCAGGATATCAGACGACATACAGCATTGGGCAAGTCAGCGCAAGGGACCTCTTTCAAGTGCTTAGGAACAAAGATGTCTCCTTGAAGACTAAGGTGTGCCTGACACAAGCCATGATATTTTCAGTTGCCTCATATGCATGTGAGAGCTGGACAATGAATAAAGAAGACTGAAAACGAATTAATGCTTTTGAGATCTGCTCACAAAGAATGCTGAAGGGACCATGGACTGCTAAAAGAACTAACAAATCTGTCCTGGAGAAAGTGCGGCCGGAATGCTCTTTGGAAGTGGGTATGTTTAAACTTTGTCTCACCTTTGGTCATGTTGTCAGAAGGGACCATTCCCTGGAGAAGGATGTCATGCTTGATAAGGTGGAGGGTCGACGGAGAGGAAGGCCCTCAACGAGATGGATTGACACAGTGGCTATGGCAATAGGGTCAAGTATAGCAGGGATTGCGGAGCTGGTGCAGGACTGGGCAGTATTTCGTTCTGCCATGCATAGGGTTGCTATGAGTCGGAGGTGACTCAATGGCACCTAACGACAACAACAGCTTTCAGTATGGATTACAAGATAAAGAAAATGAAAATCCTCACAACTGGACCAATAAGCAACATCAATGATAAATGGAGAAAAGATTGAAGTTGTCAAAGATTTCATATTACTCTGATCCACAATCAATGGATGCAAAAAACCCACTGCCATTGAGTCCGTTCCAATAGAATAGAACTGCCCCATAGGGTTTCCAAGGTTGTAAATCTTTATGGAAGCAGACTACTTCATCTCTCTCTTGCAGAGTGGCTGGTGAGTATGAACCACTGACCTTCTGGTTAGCACCCCAATTTTTTTTTTTTAAACACAGTGCCACCAGCAGTCAAGAAATAAAAGAAACATGTTGCACTGGGCAATTCTGGTGTAAAAGACCTCTTTAAAGTGTTAGAAAGGGAAGATGTCACTTAGAGGACTAAGGTGCACCTAACCCAAGCCATGGTATTTTCAGTCACCTCATACGCATGGAACAACTGGACAATGAATAAGAAAGACTGAAGAATTGATGCATTTGAGTTATGGTGTTGGTGAAGAATAATGAATATACTATGGTCTGTTAGAAAAACTAACAAATCTGTCTTGGAAGAAGTATAACTAGAATGCTCTTTAGAACCCAGGATGTGAGACTGTATGTACTTTAGACATGTTCATCAGGAGGGACCAGTTCCTGGAGAAGGACATCATGCTCAGTAAAAAAGAGGAAAACCCTCAATGAGATGGATTGACACAGTGGATACAATAGACTCAAACCTAACAATGGTTGTGAGGATGATGCAGGAGCAGGCTATGTTTCGTTCTGTTGTATAGGGCTGCTAGGAATTGGGGCTGATTCCACAATGCTTAACAATATCTGAAATCTTAGAATTTACTTAGCCACACCACAGTAAAGCGGCAGTCTGTAATAGCCAGTCTTGCAATCCATCTCATTGCATTTCAGTGCTGGGAACCGAAAGCATGTTATAGGTTGATGTTAAGACTTAGAAGAGCAGAATATACACATTTTTATTATACAATTGTATGTGGTGTTTGATTTTTTAAAAATGTATTTTTTCTGGTAATAAAAATACTTCCTTTTTGAAAATAAAAAGAGTAGAAGTATTCTCTTTCACATCGTCCTGGAAGAGGATCAGGTTAACTGAGTTTAGAGAGGTTCTCTGAGATGCAAAGCATATAAAAAAATACTAACAAAGAATTAGTAACAAAACAGTGTTAGTTAAGTTTGCAATATGGATAATTTAAATACTATTTTCTAAATATTTTGTGGAAAATTCTAAAATGAACAGCCATTTCAGCAACCAGTGAAGAATAAAATAGGGATGTTATAGAATTTTAAAAACATTTTTGATTGAGATAATTAAAAGATTTTCTAATTATGTAAAATAAGTCAAAGAATGAAAACGCATTTTAATAACGCAAATGAATTATAGCAAATATGCTCAAAATACATTTACTTATTATCTTTATAAATATGATGTGAAAATTAAGGCATAATCTTCTGAAAATCAAAAGTCCAGTCAGGACAAATTTTTTTAACCCTTAAAGAATTCTTTATAGGTAGAAAAGGACTAAAATAGTTGTATAGCTTAAAACAGAAATGCTTTAAGTTTTTTCAGATATTATCAGTTAAAGCTGTATAATTCATCAAATGTTGACTTAATCATCTGAGAAAATGATGAACCACTTTCACTTAATAACTTTGTAAGGATTTTATGATGCTTTTTGCTAATACTTCTGTTTTCAAATTAACAAAAAAACCAAACATTTTGATTCTTTTGTTTAAAAAATTGTTTCCATTTTAATGATCTGGTTAGTAATAAACAAATATACAAAATTGTCTTTCACATTTCCATACACTGCATTATGGACCACTTGAAACTCTGGACTACAAATGCAGAAGGTTTCTTTGTATCCTTAACTTCAATTATTGTCACTTATAAATAAAGGTGATTTTTGAAAACATGCATTTTTGAACATAGATGCCAAAAGTTGTACAAATAAAATAATGCACAACCAATAGTGTATATTGTTCATTGGTGCAGTTATGCGTCAAATGCCACTGACACAGAAGCAGTTATCCTGGCACATATCCTTCTATTTGAAAAACATTTCTGAGAAACAGATGGAAATATAATTTAACACCAAAAAAATGCATTCTACAAATACAGTAAAATTCAGAACATGCACACCTGAAACAACTTTGGGTAAAGCTGCTTCAAAAACCCTGCTGCTGTACTGGTTTTATCGGTATATGTCAAAAGTCATATGTTGGAATATAGCTGCTCTAAAGGAAATAAATACACTCACTCCTCACTTATCGACAAGCTTAGTATCTAAAAACTATAGGTCATTACGCAAAAATCAGCATTACATGAAAATGGAGGATGACTACATCATTACATAACTGACAAACCACTGAGAACCATGGCCCAGCCAAGCTGCTACACAACCTTAACCATCATGGCCAGCATTACTCTCACTTAGCACTCTTGGTGTCTGGTGGCTTAGTGCGTAAGGCATTTGACTGCTAACCAGAAGGCTGGCAGTTCAAACCTACCAGCCACTCCTTGGAAGGAAGGTTAGGCAATCTACTTCTGTAGTAATACTGCCTTGGAAACCCAAGGAGGGGTCGCTATGAGTCGGATCCAACTTGATAGCAGTTAAGTTTGGTTTTTTGGTGACATCGTTAATGTGCAAAATAGTTGGATAGATTTTCTACTATGACCATAAATGTGAAATGTTGGATAATGAGATAGTCGATAAATGATGAGTAGATGTATGTTTACTAAAAGTAAAATGAGACTTAAAAAAATTTGGGTTAAGCTTTGAAAAAAGTTCCTAATGCATGAGTCCATCTATATAATTTCATCTTTGAGTTTTAGAAATAAAAAAATCTAAATGTAATCTGGGAAAATCCCTAAACCATTTTAAAATAAGATTTTTCTATCTTACAAATATTTCCTGTTTGATAGTTTAATAGAATCATTATAAATTTATGACCTCATTAGAGGAACAAATACATGGAAACTGGGGTATAGTGAAAATGAAAACAAGGAGGCCCCATCTGACCCCTAATCTGAACTAGAAATGAATACTAACACAGAATAATTTTATTATTATTTTCAGATCTCTGTAGGTAGGAAAATCCAATCTTTCTTTAAAATGTTTCCTGGGTTGTGGCAACATGTGCTTTACCTCTTTAACTCTATCTACAACCTAAAGTATTTCTATATAATAAATTTCAAACTCTATGACAAGAAATATATATGCTAACTAGCTAGGTATTTCTTTTACTTCATACAAAGAGAAGATTCTTTATGGTTTTCATAATAGTCACCTTTTTCTCTAAGGCCTGAGGATGATGTTTTTTGTTTAAGCAAGATGGACCAAATGAGAGAAGACAGTGCATATAAATAATAGGGTCTCCTCGAGATAGGATCATAGAATTGGCCTCTGATTTTATGAAAACACTTCTTTTAGTAACTTGAATACAACTGCAAACAGTTTGAGGACAACTTCCGTTCAAAAGCAAATGGGTTATTTTCTACAGGACACAAGAAACATCTTTATTTTCATGGGGCTTGTCATGAAGAAAATGTGGCTTGTGATTTCAAGCATCTACTTCAAGTTACCTAAATTGCAAGGCAGCGTTTTAAAAAACATTTAAACCACCAGTGATTCAGTAAAGTAAACTAGGGGTATAATAAAGACATACAAAATTACATTAGAAGATGTAGTTCTCTACTCTGTACTTTGGAAAAGAAAGAAACCAATTCTGTCCAGAGTCAATACGAACAGAACGAAACATGGCTGCTTCCAAATCTTCTCCCCTTAGCAAAAATAATATTATGATGTTCTCATTGCTGATATCTGCATCTCTGATCTGAGTAAGGTAAAATGAATCTAATAGGCTACTTCTGTTTCCAAAATAAGCTGCCCATGCAGGTTTTTAAAAATCTTTCAGAAATGGAATATTTAAACCTTGAGAGAAACTTCCATTATTGAGTATCTTATTGTCTAATAGCAGGTATAACAAGTATTAAGGATTATTGCTTTTAACAAGATAACCATCCAAAATAAGTATGTAAGCTTAACGCTTAACTCAAATCCCAATACCAATTTTTCACCCAGTGCTACATTTTTCCCCTCAAATCAAGTCACATGTTACCTTCAATTCTTTGCTAACAGTTTACTGAGGTTTTAAGTATAAGAAATTGGCTGTTAATTAAAAATCAAGACAACAGCAATATCCACATATACATCTTATTTAGGCATTGAGCAGTAACACTGCTTTCTTGATCGTACTTAAGGCACTAAATGGTGGTGAAATAAAGAGAAGTATGATGATTAATAACTTCTTTAAAATCCTAAAAAAGAAGACAGTTTAGAATGACATCAATAAATCTTTTTTTCAAAAAAATAAGGCATCCTGTTGGCAAACACAAATAAAAACAAGGTTATGTTGAACCTAATACATTCACTGTCTGAGTTAAACTACTTGAATTGCTAACTACTGAACTAAAGGAAGTAAAATAGTGTGTATAAAGGTTGGAAAGGCACCAAAAGGAGAGCTCCACCACTTCCAGTTCTAAGAGTTAGGTATGCTATGTTTAACACTGCATGTAGTCTAATGATCCATTTTATTCTTCAAAATGTACAATGTGGCTAGATTTTTACTTCAACAAATCAGTTAATCAAGTGCTAGTTCAGTGAAATTTATTTTCATGAATTGGAAAATTACTGCAGTGTCTAACACAACCTTATTTATAAAGCTAAACTAATTCTAGTACTGAATGCATAATCTGGATAACACTGAAGCAAGTCTGTATGCACAAAAATGGTTACCTCAAGACCGTTTACAATAGAAATTCGACATATAGCTAAATGAGATTTAATGAAAATAATGCAAAGTGTACTACAGAAATAGCAAACAATTATAACCACAACATTTTCTGTGTGAAAAATACAACTATTAGTGAGATAAAATGTACAATTGAAAAATTTTCCAAAGGAAAAAAACACAGTATAAAGGAAAATACTTTTCTTTGAGATAGGGAAAAATAGTAGGTCATTTTTTTTTCCATCACAATATAATTTGACACAAAAAACAGTCATAGAATTGCACCAATTCCACATCCAGTTTCCTGAACATGTTAAGAGTAAAAGGAGTCTGTAAAGCAGAATGAAGTTTCTGAATTTTATATTTTAAATTGGTGATATTCTCATACAGAATGTCACATCATACCAGATCTGTTTACATAATGTACAATACTTCCCATTTTGTGGCAGACATAAATGCAAATATATGCTTTCTGCCACTTCTCTTTCATTCTAGTGTTTAGCCAGAGTAAGGGGGAAAAATAATCAAGTTAAGTGTTATCTCTCTAGCAATAAACAAAAATTACATTTAGTGCATGCTTCATCATTTGTCAAAAAAATTTCTGAAAATAAAACTCAGTTATCCAATGGTTTACAAAATAGAAAAATCATTCATTAGGATAAAAATGTGGTAGGATTTAGGTCCATTTCCAAAGGACTAACTTCCTTGGCAGCACCACTGTCCTTTAGCAGAGGTCACAACGTGAATTCAGTTCCATGATCGGAGCTGGTACACCTGCAGGAGATCACTGCTTGACATTTGATTATCTGAGGACCTAGACCTCTCTTTGACCCCACCTTCCGCCATTTCCTTAATGCTATAAAGAGATGGGATTCTGTGGAAACATTAAGAACATTTCTGCTGTACATGATTCAAAAGTTCTCCAAACTTTTCAAATAGATCCTCCACCCATTTTACATTTTTCATACAAAGTTGAACAATTTCTTCCTGTCCTAAATCTTCATTTTTTTTCTGCACAGAAGAAATCTAAAATAAAGAAAATGGACATATTAGCTTACCTTATCATTTATACTCACGTTCTCTACAAGGGCTTATTCTTTCTATATCTCAAATGTAAAGAGGATTTATTTTATACTTTAAATATAATAAAATAATTCATCTACAAGTAATGAATTATTTTTTCCCATAGGGAATGCTTATTTCAGATAAATCTGGGTAAAGACTAATCCTTTCATCTTTGGCTCCATGGGGGTAGAGAACACTAGAAAAAGTAGTCCAGTTTTCTCAGTTCAATTCTGTTAAAAGTAGAATAACAAATTTTAGAGTAAACTCTGCATTTCAGAGAATTGTAAAAATAGTCAATATATTTTGCATCACTGCCTTTGCTTTGTCCTTTGTTATACAGAAGTTGGATTTATGAATATCATCTTTCCACACCATTGTCAAACATAAGTGCTTGGGCCAACTTCATTCTTTTTAATTAAAAAACTGATAGGGCTGATCAGTTAAGGCCTTAAATACTATCTACAACCATTTAATCTGCCTAAGGACATTAATCTTGATATCCTATCCAAAAGGTGGTATTAATGTCATATATATAATTTCTGAAGAACTAATATTTATGATACGTGAAGTTACAATTAAACTTGAACTTTCATTTCTCCATGCCCAGGCACAAAGACTAGTTTCTTTGCAATTACTTTATTTTTATACAAAAAATGCACACATTTTACTTCTTCTTCTTTTTTTTTTTTTGCCAATTGCATCATCCTCCCTAAGTTATTTTCAGAAGCATGTGGGATAGAGCAGACAGTGAGATATGAAACCAGTTACTGGAGTGAATTAATGCAGGATCATTATATACTATGAAAGAGTAAAATGCAATAAAACCCATTTATTATGGCAATGTAAAGCAACCACTAACAACTTAAAAACATTACTAATTATATCTCCTACAAGAAGTGGTGAGCCTCAGGTTAACCTGAGCACAAAACAGAAGAGAGAGAATCAGAACAAATCTCCCAGTCATTGTTTACAGGAGAATGTAGGAAACACACTTCTAACAATTTTCTTTAAAGTATTAAAGAACACTATGGCTAGAGTCTCCTTGAAGTTCAGAAAAGCATTTCTTTCTTAAATAAATGAAAAAATAAAGAGATTATTACCTCATCCTTACATATCAGATAAACATGATATTTATAATGATGGAGTGAATGATACAAAGAATACAACTGTATTTTCTCTGGATCTACAGCAAACTCCTATAAAAAGAAAAAAGTTTATAAATGTGTATCATGAATCACCTGAGCTTTTAGGAAAATACTGGACAAAAAGTCTCAATGATAATCTTTGAAAATGACTTATTTGGAATGGTATTAGCTTGTATTCATATGGATAAGAAGCTTATTCAAACTAAGAATTTAAATTGTATTTAAAAATCTTCATTCTTTTTCCTGAATACATACTATTCAAAAACTCTAAACATTATGGACATAGATAACTTATATTGTAAAAATTTCCTATAATCCCTTACTTCAGAGATACGTAACAGCTTGTTATATATTCTCCCATGTTTTTCTCTTATATATAACATATGTTAATAACACTAATTTTGTAAAGAAAAGAGAATCATACTATCCATATTGTTGGATATATTTAAAAAAAAAAAAAAAACTCTTTCTTGCAACTATTTTTTACCTTACCAAAACCTGGCTATCTTCATTACATGTCTCTGCACCTCCCTTCCCAGACAGAGATTTTTGACTGTTTTTCACTGTTGTATTTCCTAATACTTAGAAACATATTTGGCACTCTGCAGGTACTCAAATTTTTTTTTTTGAATAAATGAATGAATCTCTTCTGTTTACAAAGTGCACAGTATTTAGTCACCTGTGTGGCTTTGTATTGAACCCAGCCTCACACTGGTACATAACTGGATTGATCTTACAAAAATCCTGCAATGGCAGTGGCATATATTTTTATGTATATTTATGAATGTGTTCCTACCAAAAACATTTTTTTGTTTTTTCACTGTGGAATTATGTTGCCAAACTGTTTTCTGAAAAAGTGTAATAATTTATGTTTGAAGACTAATGAATCTAATTTTAATGATTTTGCAGATATGGAATTAATATTAAATCTAGATTTGTATCTAATGGCAGTAACAACTACTTAACAAATATATATAGTTACAAGCCTGGGATTAATCCTTGATTATTAGTCTATATAAAAAAATTGTTAGCACTTACTCTATGCCAGGTACTATGTTTGGCACTGGAGAAAAAGAAAACAAGACTGACTTCCTATTCCTCAGTCTACAGATGCTCATTACTAGCTGAAAATACTTCAAACTTAACATATTTGCTGGTTTCAGTGTTTTAAGTAGGATTATATTAACTGGGCAATGCAGAGTTACATCAATCATTATACACTTACTTGTGCAGATTTAGTGGTTGTTTTGGAAGTCCTTAGAGTCTTCTTATTATACGCTTTGCCATTCATTTTGATTTTAGAAATAGCAGATCCCCCACTTTTTGCTTTAGAGTCTCGAGTAATTATTGTCAGTTCAGGAAAACTTTCCAGAGCATTCTTCAAAACAATAAAGCAAAATAACTAAATCAGAAGGAAGGCTGGGCAATCTACTTCTGTAGTGATACCGCCTCAGAAACCCAAGGAGGGGTCACTATGGCAGGGAGTGCTAGTAGTAGGTTGTGTTCAATTAAGCATGGTCACAAATTCTTTGTAACTCTTCTCATTAAGACATGCAGTCTTTGAATATGGGCTGACCTAAGGACTTGCATTAGCAACAGTGTGCAATACTGTGGGACTTCTGAGCAAGGCCGAGAGTTCTTTTCAGTAATGCCCTCTGGCTTTATAAGGTTCTTCAAAGCTTTCATGGTTGAAGCATTGTTAACACCCTGCCATTCTGCCACCTCTGCTATAAAGAAGTCATCCAATTCTGGACGACAATGAGAACAGAGGAGAATGAGAAGCACTGTACGCTTTTCTTGCTTCATCACTTCTCTTGCTTTTTTCTGAGGGTAAGATCATAAAACACAGCCTGGGTTTTCTGACCACAATGACACAGTAGCCAGCACCTATAATAAATATAGTAGTTGCATGGCAAACCAATCCCACTTCATTCTTTAAATGCCACTGGCATTATTTATGCTCTTATCTACTGACCTGATGAAAAGCTACAAACAATAACTGACTGATACTTACAAGTAAATACATATAGTTTTAAAGCAATTATAGTTTTATGAAATTAAATTGGGCTACCAGTATCATTTATTACAGTGACACTAAAAGGGTCAAAGTACTTCCATTATATATATGATTCAGAAAGTAGTCTTCATTTGATAAGCTCAGTTGTTTTATAAACAGTTCCAACCTTCAAGGCTACTGTTTTATAAAAGTCATACACTATCTCTCAGCACCTGGTATTGTGAAACCTGGTATTGAAAACAGCCCCCACCGCTTTTAAACAGATTGCGTATTTCTTTCTTAGCTATAAACAAGAGGAAACTCAGTTTCATTTGCTAGAAACAACAGAATTTTTGACGTCCTATCGGAGTCAGTTACCATCAGTTCCTAGCTTCTTTTCTCTCTCAGATTTGTGCTTTTACCATCTATTCTGCCACTTTCCATTTAAAATATGACAAGATGTGCAATGTTTGGATCCAAAAATACTATTTAAACAAACAGAATTTAGAGACTAGAAATAGCTTCTAAATTTATAAACAACGAATATTAGGTCAATGGAGAGAAAAAGGAGAAAATTTAAATGATCTTTTCACTGAGCTCAATTTGAAGGACACAGATTTTAGGGAAAATGGAAAATAGAGCACCATAACTTCCAAAGGTTTCAAGACTTCTGAAATTACCAAGACCATCATGGGAAATGGTGGTATCTGTTACTAAAACATAGAAAATCTTTCTTTAACTACTGTTTGTAGTATTTACATTTACAGTCAAATCATTCTTAGTTGTAATACTATATAATTTGGCTTTGAAATAAGAATAATTTCAGAGCCAATTAACTATAAACTAATTTTTCAGTTGTTCATCATAAACTATCATATAAATATTAAGTATCTACTGAATCTATTCAATCTCAATTGGTGACATAATTTTAATAAAAGTTATTATTATTAGAGAATGGATTTGACATTTCTAAAATGGTTAGCCCAAGCTGATAATTTTAAATTTTTGAGATTCAGTAAATCTTTAAAGAACACATATCTAATTACATTCCCTTGCCTTCAGGAAATATAGTATTTTGCCAAAGAATATTCCATTTCAAGGCTAATCATTACATAGAAAACACTGGCCTACGAGTCAGGAGACCAAATTCTTTGTACTGAGCTTCTTACCAGCTTCTGGCTTCTCTTTCCCTTTTGTTTCCTCCCTTCAGTACATGGCTACTAGTACAACTTGGTGCCATTTAACTTTGAATTTAATTTTGTACTCAGTCTCAGAGCCTCAATTTTCACCTAGTTAAAATGAAGTCAATATTCACTTTTATGTGTCGTTCAGATAAAACAGACATATGAAACAGCCACACAAATGTGTTAACACTGTCACCATCAATTAAGAAACTTATCCCAAGGTAATGATACCAGATGTGGTAACGCTATGTTTTGAATAAGAAAAGCTGGAAAATATCCAAATATTTGCTAGCTTCTTTGACAAATTTCTGATTTTAGATTAGCAATTTGTGTAATTCATAATGCCAAAATATATTAACAGATACAATTAAATATAAATCTCCTACCATTATGTAAGAGTTAATTTTTTCCCAAGGTATTGGGTAAGTCAGGCAAGTAAAGGAAATTTTGTAAACTATGGTAAGAAAAGGCCAATTTTAATTATAGAAAAAAATGTGAAAACTTTGCAAAGAAAGAAAAACAAGATTAAAATAGGGTAGTTTAAAAGATATGCTTTTGGAAAACATCTGTAATTATTATATAGGAGAAATACTAGATTAACATAAATGCCTGAAAAAGGCCATTTAAGCAGAGAAAGCAAACAATTAACGTTGTTGTTGTTGTCATGTGCTGTCGAGTCAGCCCGACTCACAGAGACCCTTTCTTGGGTTTCCAAGGCGGTATCGCTACGGAAGTAGATTGCCCAACCTTCCTTCTGATAATTAAGAATTTACTTAATAAAATTAAAAAGACATACCAAACAGACTTATGTGAGCTCTGGTAGCATAGTGGCTAAGACATCTGACTGCTAACCAGAAGTCTGGCGGTTCAAACCCACCAGCCACTCCTCCGAAGGAAGGTCGGGCAATCTACTCTGTAGTGATACTGCCTCAGAAACCCAAGGGGGGTCGCTATGAGTCGGGTCCAACTTGACAGCACATAACAACAACAACAACAACAAACAGACTTATAATGAATAAAAACCAAAGTTTTGTTAGGTGAAAAATTTTGTAAAACTGACTCACTTTCATAGATTTTCCTTCTAATCAGACTGTGACTGGCACTGAGTTTTGCTGATAAAGAAATACCTTAAATGATTGATCCAAATGAAGATTCAAAAGAAGCCTCTTTCGGTTATCATTCAACATGCCATCTATTTTTTTCATATGCGGCAAGAGTAGCTCATCTGAAATGACATTGAAATTTATTATAACAGGAAAAATGATCAACACAAAAACTTGTTCCAAATCCAACTTTTTCTCCAAACATTAGTGTATTAAAACATTTAAATTCATTTGGCTTATATAAAATATAGCTCACAAAAAAATTGGACATGAAGCTTGCTGAAAAAACACTAACTTGAAAAGTAGATTTATACTAACAAGTGAGCAAAAAAGGCAGTGTAGTATCATGATGGGATACACTCTGTAGTAGGATCAAAAGCCCTAGGTTTTAACCCTATCTGTGCCATTAAACTGATGCCAGCTATGTGATCATTGGACAAGATTCCTAATTTCTTCAGAAATTCACACATCATGTGAAATATCTGAATAATAACAATACTACAAAATATAAATTCATCTAACATTATAATCTTTTATAAAATAGTGAATATGACCATTGGATAATCTCAGTTCACTGTAATTTGGGGCAAAGAAAAAACAGGGTAAGAAAAATAATCAACATCTAGTGTCTGAAAAAGGAAGAAGTGTTAATTATTTTAGAAGAATAAAATTATAGTAATGATCTCTATCTAAAATTTTGTTTTCTTTTTCACCCCTGTGGACTTTACACTCTTTTGAAAGCACCTTCAGGGTGTAGATTACTTACTTTTGGTGCCTGATTTAAATATTTTAGGTTATTAGGCTATTTCTTAATTTATCACCACGTTGTTGTTGTTGTTATGTGCCGTCGAGTCGGACCCAACTCACAGCAACCCCTCCTTGGGTTTCCGAGGCAGTATCACTATGGAAGTCGATTGCCCCATCTTCCTTCCGAGCAGTGGCTGGTGGGTTTGAACCGCCAGCCTTCTGGTTAGCACTCAACTGCCTTAGGCACTATGCTACCAGAGCTCCCATTTATCACCATAGTAATATATTATTTGATACTAAATGCTTTCAACAACTTTTCTGAAAATGTATATACAGTTCTCAAAATCTAGGTTACTAACTTCACAGCTGAATAAAGTGACTGACTGTATTTGGAATACAAATAGAAGCACAGTGACCTGGAAAAAAACCTCCTTATATTGATGAAAAAGTCCTTCATGAAAAATGCTTTCGAAGGTCACTGCAAGATACCTGGCAGTTTCTATTTTATGTTTCTAACAGTAATTAAATCTATTGAAATACTATAAAAGTTTCTATTTCACATAAACATGTTTTTGTGGATTATTTAAAAATATAACCTTTTAATGTTTCCCTTTTATTAGATGGAGAAAAATCGGAAAACGCTGACAAGGAATAAAAGAAAAAAAAAATCATTCCAAATGTAACTACCCAGAAATGACCATTATTAAGAGATGCACATTTTGTGATTCAAGGAGTTTTGATTGAGAAAGGAAAGGTTTAATGGCGAAAGTGCTGACTTGGGGGGAATATCCATTTAGATCTTAACCTTGGTTCATCTATCAATTAAATGTTCTACAAATTTAGGAAATATATTTACTCTCTTAATATCTTAGTCTATAAATGTTTTAGATTAAGTAATCTCTAACATCCATAACTGGACCAATAAGCAACATCATGACAAATGAAGAAAATATTGAGGTTGTCAAGGATTTCATTTTACATTGATCCACAGTCAGCATCCATGGAAGCAGCAGGCAAGAAATCAAATGATGTACTGCATTGGGCAAATCTGCTGCAAAAGACCTCTTTGAAGTGTAAAGAGCAAAGATGTCACCTTGAAGACTAAGGCATACCTGACCCAAGCCATGGTCTTTTTCAACAGCCTCATATCCATATGAGAGCTGGACAATGAATAAGGAAGACCACAAAAGAACCAATGCCTTTGAATTTGTGGTGTTGGCAAAGAATTTTGAATACATGTGTGACTGCCAGAAGAAAGGACATTCTTCTTTTAAGAAGTACAGTTAGAATGCTCCTTAGAAGCCAGGATGGTGAGACTTTGTCTCACGACTCAGGACACGTTATCAGGAGGGACCGGGAGAGGGACATTATGTTTGGTAAAGTAGAAGGTCAGCAAAAAAAAGGAAGACACTCAATGAGATGGATTGACACAGTAGCGGCAACAAGGGGCTGAAACAGCAGTGATTGTGCAGATGATACAGGATCGGGCAGTGTTTCATTCTGTCGCACACAGGGTCACTGTGTGTCAGAACTGACTCGACAGCACCTAACAACAAGAAGCATCTCTAAGGTTGCTGCTAGCTTCACATGACCTTAAAGTGACTAACTAACTGATACAGAGAATACTGTCTGACTATATGGTAAGAAAGGCGTTGGTCTAGGAATGAGAAGACCTTGGATTCTAACCTGTTCTCTGCTATTTGCAAGCTGTGGCCCCTTAAGCAAGTCACCTAACTGCTCTATACCTTACTTAGTTCAGCCACAAAATGGCTCTCTCCGTTTTTCTTGGGTTAAAATAATGTATCTCAACATATGTGGGAATTATAAAACAGCATGTATTATCAGATATTACTGTTGAATTATATTTGTTACTGATTACTCTGTATTTATGATTGAATGCCCACACCACTAATTTTGATAGAAAGGGAAAGGAAACTATTAATTTTTTCACTACCTCTTCCCTGGTCCTAATGAGTATTATAGTAGCTGAACAACATTAGATCCATGAATTACCAGTTTATTTCTTATACCAATTTTGCCTCTAGCTTAGAAGAAATTACCAAAGGAAATGTATATAGGAATAAAGAAGTAATATTAATGGGTATCAGTAAACATATTATTTTAATTAATTAGGAAATAATTTCTCTGTGATTTATCTTTCACCGAAGACACAAATACAATATTTTATACTTTACGCCATTATCATCCAGTTTGTCTTTCCAATTACTAGAAAATAGAATATATTGTTATCTAGACTTTCAACTCTAGTTTCTAAGTAACACAGTCTTAGTGAAATGCTATGAAGATAATAAAGGTTCAAGAATTGAAAGGCAGTTACATAGTTTTTTCACTAGTAGAAAGCAATCAAAATACATTCAGTATAAAGTTCAAATATTCAGACAATGTGTGAAAAGATATGACTCATTTCACAGAACCAAGATATTATGAATTTGTACTGACATCATATAGGTATATATTACACAAACCATATATAAACAATAGACAAAAACGGGAAAAAAATCCAGAAAGTACTACCAACAAAGTACTACTTAGAAGTCTGTACCATTGCTCTTCTCTAAGGCTTGCATTGTGTCAGGATCCAAGGCAATGCTAACAAGCAATTCCATGTAGCTCTTAAAGGTTTCCTTCATTGCTCTTGTGTTCAAAAAACGAGTGACAAAGGGAGCTGGAGGATCAAATTCTGGCAGGGGGAAGAAATGAAATATTAAGTTTTCCCTCCTGACAACTTACAAGTACTTTTCTCTGTAACAAGAGTCCATAAACAGATGAAAGGCTACAGACACAATTTCCTCAAATGCAAAGGTCTCCCACACTACTTTAAAAGTACTCTGAATGAGATTCTCAAAGCTGGTCTGCACATCAGAATTAATTAGAGTTTGTTTTTTTTTTTTTTAAAAACAGATTGCTGAACCTACAGAAGCAGAATCTCTGGTAGATGATGGCAGTAGTGGTGATGAAGCTTAAATATATTTTTAAAACGTTTCCCAGGTGATTGTGAAGCCCAACACTGCCCAGCATTTGGAGACTAGGCCCAACAGGTACCTGTTTCTCTTCCCCAGGTCCCTACCAGACGTATGGCTACATCGTGCTACTCCAGTCCTGAGGCTTTCTCTATCTTCATCAGGTGGTAAAGAAACTACAACATATCCGAAGCATGAATTCATATGCGCTCTTTCTTGCTTCTACACTTAAATTACTATAAAATTCTGGTATAGAGCCAGGACATATTAAAAACAATTTATGTGTACGTAGTCCATACATAGAGAAAATTGAATTCAAATTCAAAGGCAAGAACTGCAAAATAAACAGTTTATATCAATTTTTACTTTTTACATTCAAATATGTAATTATTATCACAGGTTAAATAGCAATTCATAGTTATGGACACTTGGGGCCACCAAGACACATTCAGGGGCCTTCAATGTCAAAGGTATTTTCATAGTAAGATTAAGATGTTACTTGCCTTTTTTCACTGTGTTGACATTTGCACATATGGTGCAAAATTATTTTGGGTAAAACTGATGGTGCCTTGCTTAGCATGAGCCAAGACAATGGCAATGTAGTCATGCCACTGCCATACACTTGCAGAGAGGAAAAAAAAGCCAGTTTCATGTAAGAATAATTTTTGGTAAAGCAGTAAAAATTAATTTATTAAGTTTCCAAGTAATTTATTAATTTCCTTGGGAACTGAAAGGTAAACTTCTTAATTTTATAGAAAATTTTAAAATCAAGCTAGCATGATTTCAAAGTTAAAGGGCTTTAAGCAGTTTTTCTGAAGAATTAGTAAATGTCTTTATGTTATTTTGTGTGATAAGATGGGAAGTACGCATAAAGCAGGATGCTGCAAAATGTGCTGGACAGCCCTTCCAGGAGGAGGGCCCAGGTGAGGAAGTTATAAGATGAGCTCTCCACTTTTTCTCTTTGAAGCCCTTTTTTTATTTGAAAGAATGACTGACAGACACACTATGCCTATTCAGGCTTAGGTATTTGGCAAACATTTTCTTAAAAATCAATGAAGGAACCTGTCACTTCAAGGAAACAGTTGATAGTATTTGTTGCCAATGATAAAATTTGAAGTTTCAAATGAAAACTAGAATTCTGGAAAACTCGTATCTGTTTACTGTGAGCCTGACAGCTTCCCAACATTTAAAGACTTCATTAACTAAATCAGTGGTAGTATTTTTATTTTTCAGACTGTAAAATTAAATGTATGTACATTTGGAAAACCTGCAATACTGAGCTAACTAGTATTTTCCAAACGGGTAACGTATAAAATTATAAAATCATGCATGGATAAAAGATGCATTCAAACAGCAAGATAAATTAATAGTTTTTAATGTAACAGGACAAGAAAAGTTCAAAAGACTATCATTTGCAAGTTTTGAGTATCAAGGAAAATATATCCAGAATTATCTGAAAGGGCAACTAAAACACTCCTCCCTCTCGCACTCCATATCTAAGTGAGGCTGGATTTTCTTTATATATTTTAACCAAAACAACGTACGAGCTGAATGCAGAAGCAGATGTGAAATTCCGACTGTTTCTCTCTAAATATTGCTAGTTTTGAAAAGTATAGCTATTTTTTTTAAAAAAAGTTAACATGTAATAGATTGATTTAAAAAAATATTTTTAAGACTTGTTTTAACTATTATTTGATAAATAGCAATAGCTACAACCTACATAACTAGGTTTTTTTGTTTTGTTTTGTTTTTGATACTCAATAAATTTGAAGACTGTAAAAGGGTCTGAAAACAAAGACTTTAAAATTGCCAGTCTATAAATCTATTTTTAGTATCAATATTTACTTTCTTAAATGCACTAAAAATGCCTGCTTAAACTACCAATGACACCTAGTGGTCACTCCAGTTACCAGTGGAAAGGAAATTTATTTTAACTGTCATTTGAGGAAGCTGTATGGTTGAGTATAAATTCAGAATTCAGACCTCCATATTATAAGCAGTAGGCAAGACTACTAACTGCAAAAATAACCTAATGCTTTCTATACATATACAATGCATTGATTTCTTTATAAATTCTGATATGCATTCTTCTAGTACAACCATTCATAAGCACCTTAAAACAATATATTTAAAGTATACTTCTTCACCAGAGAAGACATTTTATGCTTTATTAAGTAAGTGTTTAACTAACAACTGAAAGGCTGGTTGGTCAAACCTACCCAGAGGTATCCTGGAAGACAACTTGGTGGTCTGCTTCTGAAAGGTCACAGCCTTTAAACCCCGTGGAGCAGTTCTAGTCGCACACATGGGGTCACCGTGACTCAGAATCAACATGACGGCAGGCAACTAACAACATTTCTGTTAATCTCTACCAGTGGCTCTCAATCAACAATACTTATATTATAAAGTGTTGGAAATCATTCTGGACATCAATCTCTCCCTTACCTGCAATGCCCATGCATCCTTGATGTTCTGCCAATTTTATATCCTAAATGCCCCAAATCTATAACCTCTGTTTTATCACTGCTACCACTACTGAGGTTCAGACTCTCAGTTTATACCTGGAATGTGATATCTTATAATTCAAATTCAAATTTCACCATGGCACTCCTGTCTATTGAAATGGACTTTCCCTTTGCCTACAGAATCTCATGCTTTTTGCTTTTAGCATGGTGCATACAGGGCCTTCTATGATTCCTTACTCTTTTTGTCCCTATCTTCAATTTTATACTCTAGAAGAAATGAAGTTAGCAAACTTTTTCTATAAAGGATCTGCTGGTAAATATTTTAAGCTTTGTTGGTCATATGGTTTCTATAATAACCACTCAAACCTGCCTCTATGGTGGGACAGCAACTACAAGCAACATATAAACAAGCGGGCATGACTGTGTTCCAATAAAATTTATTTACAAAAACAATCTGTGGGTCAGATTTGGCCCACAGGCCATAGTTTGTCAATTCCTCCTCTGGACTACTGAGTGGCTCAAAGTTTCTTTTTCTTGCATGTATTAAACACCAAGCCTTGATATCCATTGGGAAGTGTGCTGGTATATTCTTGTTTTAAAACTATCTTATTCAGTTTTAACTTCTAGTATAGTAAATATGAATATTATATTACTATTATAAACAAACATTCTTTGGGGGATCTAACAGTTTGGAAGAGAGGGGAAATGTGTTTCAGGATCAAAAAGTTAGAAAACTGCTGATCTATTTCAACCTCCTCCTTTTATAAAAGAGAAAACAAAGGCACAGAGAGGATACCTAGCTTTAGTTATGGCCACATAGTTGGCTACTGGCAGTAACATCATCTTTCAGTTCTCTTCCTTTTCTGTTTTACAAAGTTGCATGTGTAGGTCAGTTGACGTGCTCAGGGAATGTGAATTTGTATTTCCATAAATGCCTAAGGGAACCTAATGAGGTAGATAAATCCCATAAAAAATAAATCAGGTAAATTTTGAATTGTGAGTATTACTGCTCCCTTCCATTCATGTAGGTAATCTCAAGTGATCAAAGTATTCTTTTCTTGGAGAACTCACCCTCCTCATCACTACTAGAATGAATTTCAGGAGATGAGTCAGACTGGGATGATGAAAATTCTTCTTTCCATTTCTTCCGTTTCTTTGGTGGTGGTTCAGCCTTTACTTTTAGCTGTTTGACTTTGGGTTTCATGGAAGGGGCTTTTGTAGTTGCAGCTTTTGGCACTGGGGGATCAGAAGTTTTACTGCTATTGCTTGGCTTACCTAGAACAGTTCTGAAATGTTACAAATAAACTTAGTTAATATTAAAATCTTGTCAAACTAAATGCTGTAAGCACTATGCCACCAGTACACTCAAACTAAACAAAAACTCCCTCAAAGTAAATTAGAAAAAATAAAAAGGGAATCTCAAAAGAAGAAAGACTATTTAGTTACCTCACCAGCACCTCAAAAATACAGTGTAATAACACATCTCCAAAGGTGATTTCCAAAAGACTTTATGAAATACATTCTTTAACTACTGATATCCAATATTCAGTTAAAAGCCCATTGCTGTAAAGTCAGTTCCAACTTATAGTGACCCTATAGTTATTTAGGGCCTAATAATTCAATCCCTGTTTTCTCTTCATTACTCCCCTCTCTTTATAGACTCATCTTCCAGACAGTATGAACAGGACATACTGCGTGATAATCCCCAATGGCCATATTTAACTCTGACCCTTGGAACTGTCACAAGCTCTGGTTGTACCAGGTTTTGATGTGGACACCCAACTGCATCTGTCCTACAGCCCTCAAGAAGCTCTGTTCTATGCTGGTCCTGGAGACTTGAGTAACAATTCCATCATAAAAAAGTGGGTTGCTTCCAACAGATAAGAATTTTAATTAAACTAGACCTTCCTGGCACTAGATTGAGAGCAGCTATTGCTACACCCTCATTTCCAGTACAGACCACAGGGAATTTAGCAAGGTCAGTTACCTTCCAGATTCATGCTCTAGACAACCTAGAGTCACAATAATGATAATAACTCTCCTGTACATTTGTCTAGTAATGTATAGGTCTACTAGTGCATTGTTAAAATTTATCTTATTTTAAATTTGACACAGTAGAAGGTGGAAAAGGCATGATTATTTTATTTTATAGATGAAAAGAAAAGGGTGTCAGAAAAGGCTGATCTAATTCTAAGTCAAAGAGAGGTGGACTCACACCTTTTGTCTCTAAATCTAATATTGTTGTCACTACATCTGAGTGACACCAAAAACACTCAGGGAAAGAAAAGGGAACCCATACCACCACTAATGGCTATGAGCTTTACAGTATCTGCCTCATTACTTCAAAAAGAATCACTTATAATGTAGCAGGCACTGTCTTTGTCCTAGTGCTACTACTTCAGAAGTACAAGCAGAAGGTCAAACAAACAGAAATTTATTTTCTCACAGTCTACTAGAAGGCGGGAAGTCAGAATTCAGAGTGCCAGCTCCCGTGGAAGGCTTTTTCTCTGTCTTCTCCGGAGGAAGGGCCTTACCTCTTTGAGCCTCTGCTCACCATTAATCTTCATGTGGCTTAGCATATCTCTCCCCCTCATCTCTCCTTGTTAGCTTGCATTTAATGTCTTTATGTCTCAAAAGAGATTTCCTCAAGATATACCCTACAATAATCCTACCTCATTAATATAACAAAGACAATCCATTCCCAAATGGGACTATAACCACAATCAAAGGCAATAGGAGTCACAACATATATTTTTGAGGGACATAATGAAATCCATACTAAAACATACACTGAATTTTCACATTTGTATATAATGAAAAGAGTCATCTCTTTAACTGATAAAATTCATCGCACAATGACATCACCAATAATAAGCCTTCCAATAATTACTACAAGAGTAAATAAGAAAATAAATACCTGATAGTTTGTGAAGGCTTATTTCTTGGCTTTTTGGAACACACTCTGACATATTCCTTTTTGTTTGTATTTTCAATAAACTTTACATATATCCTTTTGTATTTACTTTTTGCATCTCCAAAATACCCAAGGTACTAAAAAAAGAAACACTTTTAATTATATAATTATACAATGTATACATTTTGTTGGCTTGACTCATCATCACATAGCCATCTAAAATGTAGCTCTGGTCAGAATTTCATCCTGAATAAAAATGATCCCAGGCTCATTCTTCACTGGAAGCCCACACATATAGGACCTATCTCATTGAGCTAAGCAGCAGGTGCTACCTAACTCAAAGCCATTGAAAGCCTACATAAATATAAAAGAATAACTTCTATCAATCTTCTGACAGGCTATCTGACTGACAGAATAATCAATATTAAGAGCCTCTGAGTCCATCTGAACCCTTTACAGACTACTTTCTTTCCTTTATATAAAATATTAACACTATAAAATAATTTAAGTTCACAATTATTACCCATTTGATTTTAAACCAAATGATACCATCATACACTATGTAGTTAAAAATTTATGCAATTATGTATCAGAAATTGTTGTTGTTAGGTGCTGTCGAATTGACTCCGACTCGTAGTGACCCTATGCACAGCAGAACGAACCACTGCCCAGTCCTGTGCCAGCCTCACAATCCTTGCTATACCTGAGCCCATCGTTAACAGCCACTGTGTCAATCCATCTCATTGAGAACCTTCTCCTTCTTCACTGACCCTCCACTTTATCAAGCATGATATCCTTCTCCAGGGAATGGTTCCTCCAGACATGACCAAAGTAGGTGAAACAAAGCCTAGCCATTCTCACTTCCAAGAAGCATTCCGGCTGCACTTCTTCCAGGGCAGATCTGTTAGTCCTTTTAGCAGTCCATGGTACTCTTAGCATTCTTCTCCAATACCACAACTCAAAAGCATCAACTCTTCTTTGCTCTTCCTTATTCATTGTCCAGCTCTCACGTGCATAAGAGGCGATTAAAAATACCATAGCTTGGGTTAGGTGCACCTTAGTCTTCAAGGAGACTTCTGTGCTCTGCAGCACTTGAAAGAAGTCCTTTGCAGCAGATTTGTCCAATGCAATACATCATCAGATGTCTTGACTGCTGCTTCTATTGGTGTTGATTGTAGAACCAAGTAATATGAAGTCCCTGACAACTTCAATCTTTTCTCCACCCATCGTGAAGCTGTTTATTGGACCAGTTGTGAGGATTTTTGTTTTCTTTATATTGAGGTGTAATCCGTACTGCAGACAGTAGTCTTTAATCATCTTCAGTAAATGCTTCAAGTCATCCTCACTTACAGCAAGCAGAGTTGTGTCATCTGTGTACTGCAGGTTGTTAATGGGTCATCCTTCAATCCTGATGCCATGTTCTTCTTCATATAATCCAGCTTCTCAGATTATTTGCTCAGCATACAAACTGAATAAGTATGGTGAAAGGATACAACCCTGACACACTTCCTTTCTGGTTTTAAACCATGCAGTGTCCCCTTGTTCTATCTGAACAACAGCCTCCTGATCTAGGTACAGGTTCCTATGATTACAATCGAGTGCTCTGGAATTCCCATTCTTCTCAATGTTATCCATAATTTATTATGATCCACACAGTCAAATGCTTTTGCATAATCAATAAAACACAAGTAAACATCTTCCTGGTATTCTTTGCTTTCAGCTAAGATCCATCTGACATCAGCAATGATATCCCTTGTTCCACATCCTCTCCTGAATCCAGCTTACATTTCTGGAGATTCTGTCAATATACTGCTGAAAGCGTTTTTGAATTATCTTCAGTAAGATTTTACTTGTGTGTGATATTAATGATATTTGATAATTTCCACATTCTGTGGGATCACCTTTCTTGGGAATGGGTACAAATATGGATCTCTTCCAGTCAATTGGCCAGGCAGCTGTCTTCGATATCTATTGGCATAGCTGAGTGAGTGCCTTCAACGTAGCATCTACATCTCAATGGGTATTCTGTCAATTCCTGGTGTCTTCTTCTTTCAGTGCACTTCGACTTCTTCCTTCAATACCATTGGTTCTTGATCATATGCCACCTCCTGAAATGTATGAACATCAACCAGTTCTTCTCGGGATAGTGACTCTCTGTATTCTATCCATCTTCTTTTGATCTTTCCTGCATCATTCAATATTTTGCTCATAGAATCTTTCAATATTGCAATTCAAGGTTTAAATTTTTTCTTCAGTTCTTTCAGCTTGAGAAATGCCAAGTGTGTTCCTCCTTTTTGTTTTTTAACTCCAGGTCTTTGCACATTTCATTATAATAATTGGCTCTGTCTTCTTGAGCAGCTCTTTGAAATCTTTGTGTTGTTGTTGTTAAGTGCCGTCGAGTCGCTTCCGACTCATAGCGACCCCATGCACAGCAGAACGAAACACTGCCCGATCCCGCGCCAGCCCCACAATCCCTGCTACACTTGAGCCATCATCGCAGCCACCATGTCAATCCATCTCGTTGAAGGCCTCCCCCTCTTTCGTCGATCCTCCACCCTACCAAGCATGACATCCTTCTCCAAGGAATGGACCCTTCTTACAACATGACCAAAATAGGTGAGATGAAGTCTGGCCATTCTTGCTTCCAAGGAGCATTCTGGCTGCACTTCCTCCAGGGCAGATCTGTTAGTTCTCTTAGCAGTCCATGGTACTTTCAGCATTCTCTGCCAGCACCACAACTCAAAAGCATCAACTCTTCTTCGGTCTTCCTTATTCATTGTCCAGCTCTCACATGCATATGAGGCGATTGAAAATATCATGGCTTGTCAGGCGCACCTTAGTCCTCAAGGAGATATCCTTGCTCCTCAGCACTTGAAACAGTTCCTTCGCAGTTGACTTTCCCAATGCTACACGTCGTCTAATGTCCTGACTGCTGCTTCCGTTGGCATCGATTGTAGAACCAAGCAACGTGAATTCCTTGATAACCTCAATCTTCTCTCCATTTATTGTGATGCCGCTCCTTAGTCCAGTTGTGAGGATTTTTGTTTTCTTTATATTGAGATGTAATCCATACTGCAGACTGTATTCTTCAACCTTCATCAGTAGGTGCCTTAAGTCATCCTCACTTTCAGCAAGCAAAGTTGTATCGTCTGCATATCTCAGGTTATTAATGATTCTTCCTCCAATCCTGATACCACGTTTTTCTTCATATAGTCCAGCTTCTTGGATTATTTGCTCAGCATACAGATTTAATAAGTGTGGAAGAAAGAATACAACCCTGGCACACTCCCTTCTTGATTTTAAACCATGTAGTGTCCCTTGTTCTGTTAGAATGACAGCCTCCTGGTCAAGGTACAGATTCCTCCTGAGTACAATCAAGTGCTTGGGAATTCCCATTCTTCTCAATGTTATCCATAATTGAAATCTTTGGTTTAGCTCTTTTATCTTGTCATTTCTTCCATTTGCTTTAGCTACTTTCCACTCAAAGGCAAGTTTCAGAGTTGCTTCTGACATCCATTTTGGTCTTTTCTTCCTTTCTAGTCTCTTTAATGACTTTTTGCTTTCTTCATGGATGATGTTCTTGATGTCATCCCACAATTCCTCTGTTTTTTGGTCACTGGCGTTCAATGCATCATATCTATTCTTTAAATGGTCTCTAAATTCAGGAGTGATATTATCAAGGTCATATTTTGGCCCTCGTGGACTTGTTTTAATTGTCTTCAACTTCAAGTTGAACTTGCATGTGAGCAGTTGATGGTCTGTTCCACAATCAACTCCTGGCCTGGTTTTGGCTGAACCATTGCCTCTTGCCACAGATGTAGTCAGTCTGATTCCTGTGTATGCCATCCAGCTAAGTCCACGTGTACAGCCATCATTTATGTTGTTGAAAAAAGGTATTTGCAATGAATAAGTTATTGGTCTTGCAAAATTCTATCATGCAATCTCCAGCATTATTCCTATCATCAAGACCATGTTTTCCAACTACCGGTGACTCTTCTTTGTTTCCAACTCTTGCATTCCAGTTACTAGTGATAATCATCATATCTTGATTGCATGTTCAGTCAATTTCAGACTGCAGAAGTTGGTAGAAATCTTCAATTTCCTCATCTTTGGCTTTAGAGGTTGGTGCATAGATTTGAGTAACAGTAGTATTAACTGGTCTTCCTTGTAGGCATATGGGTATTATCCTATCACTGGCAGTGTTGTACTTCAGGATAGATTTTGAAACAGTCTGTGATGATGAATGCCACACCATTCCTCTTTAATTTGTCATTCCCACCATGGTAGATCATATGGTTGTCTGATTCAAAATGGCCAAAATCAGTCCATTTCAGCTCACTAATGCCTAAAGTATCAATCTTTATGTGTTCCATTTCATTTTTGACAACTTCCAATTTTCCTAGTGCAATGAATTGCTTGATGTGGCCCTTGTAGCTATTGCCCTCCATTTTGTAATGTATTGTAAATCCTGTTATCCATACCTGTTTGGGGTGGGGTGGTAGTTAAGGTCGGGTGTCAATTTGCCTGGGAAGCTGGTAGTAGTCATGCCCTATAATAACTGACAATCAGCTCTGTGGTGGGATATGCCATGATTAACTGAGTAGCTGCTGATTGTTAAAGCCATCCACTTGGGTTATTTCTGTTGGAGCAGCACAACGGGATATATCTTGAGTCCTGCCTTGCTGGAGGATGTAACTCAAATCACCACCCTTAGCTTCCTTGAGGGTATACCTATGAATCTCCTGGGAAGGTTCACCCTCTTCCTGCCCCAGTTCTGTGTTTTGGCTCATCATCATCTCACTCCTGGATTTGGGACAGCAGCCATCATCTGATCTACTGATCGAAGTTCGTCAAACCCCGAGAATTGGGAGGATCCTACAGACCTACTCACAGACCTGGGACTTACCAGTCTGCCAGCCTCCACCATCAGTACATGAGATGATCCCTTGGGTGTCTGTGAGTTCTGTGAGGCATTACAGCGAAATACAGAACTCTAAGATAGAGGAGATTACTGAGAGGAAAGGAGTAGTTAATGTCTGAAATGATGGAATGGCATGGTAGTTTGGACATTTGGGACATCTTTAACCTCTGTCTCATGGGGAGTGGCCTTGTGCTGATCTTTCTAAGAGAAATTGTTCAAGCACCTAGATTAATTCTTTGTACATTCTATGTTCCAATTATTAATGGATGTTTGCAGCTGTTTCTGTTCATTTTGAGTCATGCTACATCAGCCAATGGAAGTCCTGAAAGCTTTACTCTATCCGCATCATTAAGATCATCTCTACTGTGAGGAGTCGGCTCTTCCCTGGTCATATTTTGAGTGCCTTGCGACCTGAGGGGCTCATCTTCCAGCACTTTTATCGAACAATATTTCAGGGCTATTCATAAAGTTTTCACTGGCCAATTCTTTGAGAAGTCAATGGCCTTTTCCTTCTTTTGAGTCTGTCCCAGTCTGGAAGCTCTGCTGAAACCTGTCCACCATGGGTAACCCTGCTGGCATTTTGCCACACCGGTGGCATAGCCTCCAGCCTTACAGCAGCACACAAGCCACCACATGACTACAAACTGACAGACAAGTTCATCTTCTTTACTTGTTCTTAACCACTCTGCTCACTTCCTAGTGTATTCAGGACCCAGCTTTAAATAAAGCCACCTGGCTGCCCCAAGCTGCATGCCTGCCTACCTGTGTGGGGCCTGGCCTTAAATAAAGCCACCCCAGCAGCCCCAAGCCACACACCCACCTACCTGTCCCAGGGCCCAGCATTAAAATATCAGAAATACTCAGTATAATATAAATCTATCTTTAAGTTATTTATTTTACCCAGGATCACTGTAAAAAAAAATACTAAAGCTAATATAAACAAGCATTTTACTTACACTATTTGTAGCAGCAAATTCTCTTTGCCCATCTTTAATTTCAGGAACAAACTTCTGTAATAAAGCTTTTTGTACTTTCCAAATAGCTGGAGGTTCTTTTCCTGATTTTAAAGCCTCCTGTAATAAGTACATTAATTACATTTATAAATAGTAGCATCATATTTTAGATTTATAGACTCTTAGAACTAAAAGGAATCTTAAAGACCTGTTTCACTTTCTTACCTCTTACCTTGCTGAACTTCTGTAATAGTTCTTATAAGCTGGTTATTTAGCTTCTGCTTAAATTATTCCAGTAAGACGGAGCTCACTAACATGCAAAGTAACCCAGTACCCTTTTGCATAGTTAAAAGGATTGGCATGTTTTCCCTTAATGATATTGTCATATATTATTTCTGTAATTTTATAACAATATATACATAGAAAAACAGACCAGAAACAAACATGCTAAAATACTAACAATAGTTTATTGTGATTGGTAGGTAGGAACATAGAAGATTTAAAATGTTATGCTCTTCAATTACTTTTTAATGCTATTCCTTTCCATCTCCATTAAAAAAAAAAAAATCAAAATCAAATACACAAACAAAAACCCCCAAAATAGGTTTACTTAACATAGCCAAAACTTTCTTGTATGAAACTGAAATAATCTATTCATGGTTCTACAATAAGAAATTATAAAAATAAGCCTAATTTTACTTGTACATAATAATTCAGTTATTTTTCTTTAAAGTTTTAAATTGGGTAAGTAATAATTTTCTCCAAATTCTTTCTAATATCATGAGTTGGGAACCTTGACAAAATTAGCATTTCAAATGCAACACAACGACTAGTTAGAAATACATAAAACTAAGATAAAGTTAAAATTTATTAGCTATCTTCTTTTTCAAAATATCTGATTATCTAGTAGATAGATTTTATTACTTTAATACTGATAACTTAGGAAAATTATAAAAACGTAACTTCTTGGCATTTTAAGCTAGATGCAACTGAAGTCATTTGCAAAGGCTATCATCGGCACTCCAAACTGTAAGCTTTACACCTGTAAACATTCTTATCACCTTAAAAGTCTCTATGTCTTCTATCTTCACCACAAATTCATCACGTTCTCTATATTGGCCTTCTCCTCCACTTTCTGTATTCTCTTCATCTGTACAACCTTCTATGGCAACAGTGTTCTGTCCTTTTGCAAACTTGTCTGAAGGAAGACTATCATTTTCGCCATGTTTCACAGGTTCTGTAGAGTTTGTATTTTCAGGAAGATTGACTGTAGATGAAGTCGTGTAGAGAGGTTCTTGCTTAACAGCACCCACAGTGGAGGAGGAAGTAGTAGCAGTACCAGTAGTACTGGCAGTTGGGCTAGTAATTGCCACCTGTAAGGCTTCTGAAACTAAAGCAAACAAATGCAAATCAGTAATACAAGTATTTGAACATTTACTTGTTTTTAGTAAAACCTCAACAGTTCAAAAAGAAAGATTCGATTACCTTTATAATCAAATTGGCTGAAATACTCAAAACCACAAGAAGAAATTAAAGGTTGTTAATTTCCAAGAATCGAAGAGGAGAGGATTGCATCTGGATGATGAACAGACTGAGTCACTCAACAGGCTAGGAGTAAAAGGGAGTTTCCCCAGCCTAAGAAAGAGCATGTATAAAAACCCAGCACACTGAATTCTCCCCCTAGGATCAGAAACAAAATAAGGTTGTCTCTCTCTCCATTTCTATAAAGTACTGTACTGGAGGCTATTGTCAGGACAATTAGGCAAGAAAATGAAATAAAAGGCACCAAGAAAGAAAAGGAAGAAGTAAATTGATCTCTATCTACAGATGATAAGATCATGTATATAGAAAATCCTTAAAAATTATAAGAAAAACAAGTTCAGCAAGTTTTCAGGATAAAGATCAGTACACAAAAATAATTTCTGTATACTAGCATGAATAATCAAAATAAAATTAAGAAAACCGTTTACAACAGCATCAATAAAACAGGAATAAGTTTAATCAAAGTATAAGTCTTTTTACACTTTTCCCTACAAAGCATTGAAAAAAATCTAAAAATAGAAGTGTGTTACATGTTCACAGATTGGAATATTTAATACTGTTATGATAGTAATACTCCCCAAACTAATTTACAGATTTAACACAATCCCTATAAAAATACCAGTTGCATTTATTTGCAAAATCTCACAAGCTGATTCTAAAATTCATATGGAAATACAAGAGAACCAAAATGGCCAAAACAATCTTGAAAAAGAGTAAAGTTGGAAGATAGACATTCCCCGACATTAACTACAGTAATCATTATAATACTGGTACAAAGACAGACATATAAATCAATGGAATAGAATTGAGAGTCCAAAAGTAAACTCTTATATTTGTGGTCAATTGAACTTTGACAGGGAGCTCTAGTGGCATAGAGCTTAAGGCATTTGACAGTTAACCAGAAAGCTGGCAGTTCAAACCCACCAGTCACTCCACAGAAGGAAGAGAGCTTTGACATGGGGGCCAAGCGCATATGAAGAAGTAACAGTCTTTCCAACAAATAGTTTGGGGACAACTCTGTGTCCACATGCAAAAGAATGAAGCTAAACTCCTACCTTCCACCATATAAAAAATTAACTCAAAACAGATCATAGGCCAAAATATAAAAGCTAAAACTATTTAACTCCTAGAGTATACATAGGCATAAATCTCTGTGACCTTGGATTAGGTAATGGTTTCTTAGATATATCAAAAAAAAGCACAAATGAGTATAGAAAAAATAATTTAGTCTTGATCAAAATTAAAAACCTTTATGTGGTAAATGACACATACCATCGGTAAAGTGAAAATATAATCCAAGTAACAGGAAACATATTAAAATCCGTATATTTATGAGGGACTTGCATGCAGAATAAATAAATACCTCAGAAATAGAAAGGTAATTTAAAAATGGGCAAAAAAATCAGAATAGGTATTTTTTCAAAGAAGACAAACGGTCAATAAGCACATGAAAGGATGCTTGCTTGACATCTTTACAAAACCAGACTCACTGCCATCGAGTAGATTCTGACTCATAGCAACCGCCACTGGGTTTCTAAGGCAGTAAATCTTTACAGAAGTAGATTGCCCCAACTTCCTTCCAAGGAGCAGATGGTGGGTTTGAAATGCCAACCTTGTGGTTAGCAGTCAAATGCCTTAGCACTTTGCCACCAGAGCTCCTTTTGATATCTTTAGTCATTGTTGCTGTTGTGGTTAGGTGCTATCGAGTTGTCTCTGACTCACAGCGACCCTATGCACAGCAGAAGGAAACACTGCCCGAGGTCTTAAGCCAGCTCCATGATTCTTGTTACACTTGAGCACATCGCGGCCACCACTGTGTCAATCCACCTCATTGAGGGCCTTCACCTCTCTCGTCGACCCTCCACCTTAACCAAGCATGACATCCTTCTCCAGGGAATAGTTCCTTCTGACAGTATGACCAAAGTATGTGAGACAAAGTCTGGCCATTCTCGCCTCCAAAAAGCATCCTGGCTGCACTTCCTCAAGGACAGACCGGTTAGTTCTTTCAGCAGTCCCTGGTACTTTCAGCATTCTTTGCCAACACCACAGCTCAAAAGCATCAACTCTTTTTTGGTCCTCCTTATTCCTTGTCCAGCACTCAAAATCATATGAGGCAACTGAAAATACCATGGCTTGTGTCAGGCGCACCTTAGTCCTCAAGGAGACATTGTTGCTCTTCAGCACTTGCTGGAGGGTGTAACTCAAATCACCACCCTTAGCTTCCTTGAGGGTATACCCATGAATCTCCTGGGAAGGTTCACCCTCTTCCTGCCCCAGTTCTGTGTTTTGGCTCATCATCATCTCACTCCTGGATTTGGGACAGCAGCCATCATCTGATCTACTGATCGAAGTTCGTCAAACCCCGAGAATTGGG
>NW_006921690.1:5835433-5847984 GCF_000298275.1 Orycteropus afer afer
GATCCATCTGACATCAGCTATGATATCCCTCATTCCATGTCCCCTTCTGAATCCAGCTTGCATTTCTGGAAGTTCTCTGTCAATATATTGCTTCAACTCTTTTTGAATTATCTTCAGTAAGATTTTACTTGCATGTGATATTAATGATATTGTTTGATAATTTCCACATTCTGTGGGATCACCTTTCTTTGGAATGAGTGCAAATATGGATCTCTTCCAGTCTGTTGGCCAGGTAGCTGTCTTCCAAATCTCTCGGCCTGAGTACCTCCAGCGGAACATCTGTATGTTGAAACACACAGTGGGTATTCTGTCAATTCATGGAGCCTTGTTCCTTGCCAATTCCCTCAGCACAGCTTCGACCTCTTCCCTCAGTACCATTGGTTCTTGAACATACGCCACCTCCTGAAATGGATGAAAATTGACCAGTTCTTTTTGGTACAGTGACTGTGTATTCCTTCCATCTTCTTTTGATGTTTCCTGAATCATTCAATATTTTGCCCATGTTGTTGTTGTTATGTGCTGTCGAGTCAGCCCCGACTCATAGCGACCCCTCCTTGGGTTTCCAAGGCAGTATCACTACAGAAGTAGGATTATCCAACTTTCCTTCCAAGGAGTGGGTTTGAACCACCAGCCTTCTGGTTAGCAGTCAAGTGCCTTAGGCACTATGCTACCAGAGGGCTTAAATTTTTGCCTCAGTTCTTTCAGCTTGAGAAATGCTGAGCGTGTTCTACCCTTTTGGTTTTCTAACTCCAGGTCTCTGCACATTTAATTATAGTAACTGGCTTTGTCTGCTCGAGCTGCTCTTTGAAATCTTCTGTTCAGCTCTTTGATCTTGTCATTTCCTCCATATGCTTTAGCTACTCTTCACTCAAGGGCAAGTGTCAAGAGTCTCTTCTGACATCCATTTTGGTCTTTTCTTTCTTTCTCGTATTTTTAATGACCCTTTGCTTTCTTCATGGATGATGTCATCCCACAATTCTTCTGGTTTTTGGTCACTGGTGTTAAATGCATCAAATCTGTTCTTTAGATGGTCTCTAAATTCAGGAGAGAGATATTCAGGATCGTATTTTGGCTCTCATCGACTAGTTTTAATTGTCTTCAACTTCAAGTTGAACTTGCATATAAGAAGTTGATGGTCTGTTCCACAATCAGCTCCTGGCCTGGTTTTTGCTGAAGATATTGAGCTTTTCCATCTCCTCTTGCCACAGATGGAGTCACTCTGATTCCTGTGTACTCCATCTGATGAAGTCCACGTGTAGAGCCGCGTTTGTGCTGTTGATAAAAGGTATTTGCAATGAATAAGTCATTGGTCTCGCAAAATTCTATCATGCGATCTCCAGTATTATTTCTGTCACCAAGGCCAAATTTTCCAACTCCAGGTGATTCTTCTTTGTTTCCAACTTTTGCAATCCAATCACCAGTGATAAGCAACATATCTTGATTGCATGTTCAGTCAATTTCAGACTGCAGAAGTTGATAAAAATCTTTAATTTCCTCATCTTTTGCTTTCGTGGTTGGTGCATAAATTTGAATAATAGTTGTATTAGCTGGTTTTCCTCCTAGGTGTATGGATATTATCCTATCACTAATTGCATTGTACTTCAGGACAGATCTTGAAACATCTTTTGTGATGATTAATGCCACTCCATTCCTCTTCAATTTGTCATTCCCGGCATAGTAGATCATATGGTTGACTGATTAAAAAATGGCCAAAACTGGTCCATTTCAGCTCACTAATGCTTAGGATATCAGTCTTTATGTGTTCCATCTCATTTTTGACAACTTCCAATTTTCCTAGATTCACACTTTGTACATTCCATGTATTAATGGATGTTTGCAGCTGTTTCTCCTCAATTTGAGTCATACCACATCAGCACATGGAGGTCCTGAAAGACTTACTTTATCCATATCATTAAGGTTGGTTCTACTCTAACGAGGCAGCTTTTTCTCAGTCCTATTTTGAGTGCCGTCCAACCCAAGGGGCTAGTCTTCCTGCACTGTGTCAGACAATGTTTCCAAGCTATTCATAAAGTTGCCCAGTAATGTATCAGACAGTGTTTCTCTGCTATTCATAAGGTTTTCCATGGCCAATTTTTGAGAAGTGGATGGCCTCCTCCTTCTTCCTACTCTGTCTTAGTCTATAAGCTGTGTTGAACCTGTGCACTATGTGCAGCTCTGCTGGCATCTGAAACACCAATGGCACAGCTTCAAGCCTCACAGCAATGTACAAGCCTCACAGGATGACAAACTGACAGACAAGTTTGTCTCCTTAGCTGTTGGAAACCTCTTTTTTCTTTTCTTTATCATTAGATAAATATAAATCAAAACCTCGAGATACCACTGCCCACCTACTAGAATGGCTTGATAAAAAATACAAATTCACAAAGAGGATATACAGATGGCCAAAAAGCACATGAAAAGATGCTCAATGTCTTCAGTCATTACGAAAGGGGAGAGGAGGAAAAAAAAAAAAAAAAGCCCAAAACCATTTCCATCAAATGGATTCCAACTCTTAATGACCTTCTGTTGTGGTTAGGTGCCGTTGAGTCAGTTTCCACTTATAGTGACCCTATGTACAACAGAACAAAACACCGCCTAGTATGTGCCATTCTCACCTATGCTTGAGACCACTGTTGCAGCTACTGTGTCAACAAGATGGTTTGTTGAGGGTCTTCGTCTTTCTCACTTACCCTCTACTTTAGCAAGCATGATATCCTTCTCTAGAGACTGGTCCCTCCTGATAACATGACCAAGGTTAGGTGAGATAAAGTCTTGCCGTCCTTTCTTCTAAGAAGCATTCTGGATAAATTTCCTCCAAGACAGATTTGTTCATTCTTCTAGTAGTCCATGGCACATTCAATATTACTCACCAACACCACAATTCAAACACATCAATTCTTCTGCGGTCTTCCTTATTCATTGTCCAACTGTCATATACATATGAGGGTACTGAAAAGACCATGGCTTGGGTCAGGCATACCTTAGGCTTCTAAGTGACATTTTTGCTCTTTAACACTTTAAAGAGGTCCTTTGCAGCAGATTTACCTAATGCTGTAGGTCATTTAAATTCTTGACTACAGCTTCTGTGGGTGTTGATTGTGGATCCAAGTAAAATTAAAACCTTCACAACTTCAATCTTTTCTCTTATTATGATGTTGCTGATTGGTCCAGTTGTGAGGATTTTTGTTTTATGTTGAGGTGTAATCCATACTGAAAGCTGGAGTCTTTAACAATAAGTGTTTTGAGTCTTCTTCACTTTCAGCAAGCAAGACTGTGTCATCTGCATATTAGAGGTTGTTAATGAGTCTTCCTCCAATCCTGATGCTGTGTTCTTCTTCATCTATGCCACCTTCTCAGATTATTTTCTCAGCATACGGATTGAGTAAGTGTGGTTAAAGAATTCAACCCTGAGACACATCTTTCCAGATTTTAAACCACACAGTATCCCTTGTTCTGTTCCAATGACTGCCTCTTGGTCTATGTACAGGTTCCTCATGAGCACAATTGTGTATTCTGGAATTCCCATTCTTCACAATGTTATCTATAATTTATTATGATTCACACAGCCAAATGCCTTTGAATAGTCAATAAAACATAGATAAACACCTTCCTGGTGTTCTTTGCTTTCAGCCAAGATCCATCTGATATCAGCAATGATAGCCCCTGCTCCACGTTCTCTTCTGAAACCAGCTTGAGTTTCTGGCAGTTCCCTCTCAATGTAGTGCTGAGACCATAACTTAAATTATTTTCAGCAAAATTTTACTTGTGTGTGATATTAATGATATTGTTCAATAATGTCCATTCAATAATTTCCTTTCGTTGGAATAGGCACAAATATGGATCTCTTCCAGTCAGCTGTCTTCCAAATATCTTGGCATTAATGAATAAGAGCTTCCTGTGTTGCATCCATTTATTGAAACATCTCAATGGGTATTCTATCAATTCCTGGAGCTTCGTTTTTTTCCAATTCCTTCAGTGCAGTTTGGACTTCTTTCACTATCATAGGTTCTTGATCATATGCACCACCTGAAATGGCTGAATGTCAGTTCTTTTTGGTACAGTGATTCTGTGTATTCCTTCCATCTTCTTTTGATGCTTTCTACACCATTCAGTATTCTGCCATTAGAATCCTTCAGTACTGCAACTAGAAGCCTAAATTTTTCCTTCCGTTTTTTCAGCTTAAGAAATGGTAAGCATGTTCTTCCCTTTTGATTTTCTAACTCAGGGTCTTTGCACATTTTATTGTAACACTTTACTTTATCTTCTTGAGCTGCCCTTTGGGATCTTCTGTTAAGATCTTTTAGTTCATCATTTCTTCCACTCACTTTAGGTACTCGGTTCAAGAACAAGTTTCAGAGTCTCTTCTGACATCCATTTTGGCCTTTCTCTCCTGACTCTTTAATGACCTTTTGCCGTCTTCATATATGATATTCTTGATGTCATCCTACAGTTCATCTGCTATTCAGTAATTGGTGTTGAATGCATTAAATCTATTCTTCAGATGATCTCTACATTCAGGTGAGATATAACCAAGACCTTATTTTGGCTTTTATGGACTTATTTTTAATTTTCTTCAGCTTCAGCTTCAAGTTGCATAGGAGCAATTGATGGTCTGTTCCACAGTTGACCACTGGCCTTGTTCTGACTTATAATATTGAGGTTTTCCATCATGTCTTTCCACAGATGTAGTCAATTTGATTCCAGTGTATTCTATCAGGAAAGGTCCATGTGTACAGCAGCCATTTATGTTGTTGAAAAATGGTATTTGTAGTTAATAAGTCACTGGTCTTAAATCCAACTTTCGCATTACAACCTCCAGTAATTATCAATATATCTTGATTACGTTTGGCCAATTTCAGACTGCAGAAGTTGGTAAAAATGTTCAATTTCTTCATCTTTGGCATTAGTGGTTGGTGGGTAAATTTGAATAATTGTGTTAACTGGTCTTCCTTGTAGGCATATGGATATTATCATATCACTGACAGGACTGTATTTTAGGATAGATCTTGAAATGTTCATTTTGATGATGAATGTGATGTGATTCCTCTTCAGTTTGTCATTCCTGGCATAGAAGACCATATAACTGCCCAATTCAAAATGGCCAATGCCAGTCCATTTCACCTCACTAATTCCTAGTATATCAATCTTCATGTGTTCTATTTCATTTTTGATAAATTCTACATTCCACGTTCCAAGTATTAATGCATGTTTGTAGCTGTTTCTTATTTTGTATCATGCTACACCAGCAAATAAAGGTCCAGAAAGCTTTGTTCCATCCATATCATTAAGGTTGCATCTACTTTGTAGAGGCAGCTCTTCCCTAGTCGTATTTTCAGTGCCTTCCAACCCGAGGGGCACTATATCTTCTGGCACTGTATCAGACAAATTTTCACTGCTATTTATAAAATTTTCAGTGGCTAATTTTTCCAGAAGTAGACCACCTCTTCCTAGTCTTTCTTAGTCTGGAAGCTCTGCTGAAACCTGTCCAACCTGGGTAACCCTGCTGGTATTTGAAATACCAGTGACATGGCTTCTAGCATCATAGCAACATACAAGGTAAAACTGCCCCATAGGGTTTCCAAGGCTGTATATCTTTATGGCAGCAGACTACCACATCTTTCAGCTGGTGTGTTTGAACCACTGATATTTTTGGTTGGTAGCCAAGTGCTTTAACCGCTTTGCCACCAGAGCTCTTTTGGATCCAGGCGTCAATCACTACTGCTATCAGAAATAACAAATGCTATGGGCTTCATGAAGGAAGAAGAATATACTAGCATGTATGAGGAAATTTTGCCAAAAACAAAAAGAAACTAAGACTGTTCAAGCCTCACAGTCCTTTATGAATTTACAGTACAAATGAGGACAAAGGACTATGTTAAACACAGCACAGGATATAATCAGCAAAATCCTGATGAAATGAAAGTCTACTGAAAATCAACTTTATACAACAAATAAATTACAAAAGCAAATGGGAGGGAACCTGTGGATTAAAAGGTTTTAGGAGACCTATCAGTCAACCACAATGTATGGACTTTATTTGGATCCTGATAAAAAACACACTGCCAAAAAATATTCTGAGATAATGGCAAAATTTGAACACCAACTTAGTGATTGTAGTGGCCCAGGGACAGACAAATCAATCAATGGAGTAGAATAGAAAGCCCTGAAACAGACCCATATATACATAGATATTTATAATGGATGTTAATACCCTAGAAGAATTTTCACTAAATGGTGTTAGCCTAATTGGACCAGATGGATTACAGAATTAAATGTGAAAAGTAAAACTTTTAGGATTATAAAAAGAGAACAGAAATGATGGATAAGTTAAGACTATATTAAAAATAAAGTTCTCTATTCAACAAAAAAGGAGCTCTGGTGGTGCAGTGCCTAAAGCATTGGACTGCTAATTAGAAGGCTGGCAGTTTAAACCTGCCACTGTGCAGAAGGAAGACTGGGCAATCTATTTCCGTAAAGATTTACTGCCTCAAAAATCTAATGGGGGTCACTATGAGTCAGAATTGACTTGATGGCAGTAGGTTTCATATTTAACAAAAAGGGAGTCCAAGTTGACTGCTAACCAGAAGGCTGGCAATTCAAACCCACCAGCCACTCCTCGGAGGGAAGGCTGGGAAATCTACTTCCATAGTGATACAGCCCTGGAAACCCAAAGAAGGGTTGCTGTGAGTCGGATCTGACTCAACAGCAGTGAGTTTGGTTTGGTGGTTTGTTTTTTTTTTTTAGGGGTGCGGTGGTTAAGCATTAGGCTGCTAACAGAAATGTTGGTGGTTCAAACTCACCAGTCGCTCCATGACAGAAAGATGGAGCAATCTGCATCTGTACAGTTTACTTCCTTGGAAACTCTATGGGGCAGTTCTACTCTGTCCTATAGGGTTGCTGAGAGTCAAAATTGACTTAATAGCAATGGGTATTCAACAAAAGACACCATCAAAAATATAAAACGATAAAGCACAAATAGGAGAAGCTATTTGTTTATACATAACTAATAAAGAAGAAATATCCATAATACACAGTAAAATATCCTACAAATAATTTCTTTTATAAAGGGCAAGAGGCTAAAAAAGGAAATCCAGATGATCTATAAAATATGAAAAGTTGATCAGTCATTAATAATCAGGAAAATGCAAATTTAAAGCACACCAAGAAAATATTAAATAACCAGCAATATGACAAAAAATGAAAAGGTTTGACAATACCAACTTTGTTAATGATACGGTACAAGATGAACTCTCATATGCTGGTGCATGGAGTGTAAATTCATATGATCATGTTAGAAAAATACATTATATAGGAAAAATGAAAGTATACATAGCCTATGACCCAGTAATCCACGAAAACTTATAAAATTTGAAATACTTGCACATGCATACCAGTAAACCAAGCTACATGCATAAGAATGTTTGTAGCTACATTATTCATAAAAGCTAAAATCTGGAAACAACCCAAATCACCAACAGAAGAATGAATAATATATTGTGGCATGGTTATGTAAAGCAATGAACTACTAATTGAAATAAATAACTAACGGTATATGCAACAATATATGGATAAATCTTACAACTGTAATATTGAGCAAAAGAAACAAGACACAAAACATATACTGTATGATTCCCTGTATATAAAATTTCAGAAGAAGCCTAATGAAAGTAGCATTTAGGGATGCATACACTTGGTGGTGAAATTATGAAAGAAAAGCAAGGAAGTGATTAGCATCCAAGTCAGTTAGTGATTAGCTCTAGGGGTTATGAGAAGGTTTTAATATTTTCATATGAATAGGGCCCACAGTATAGCTTCTGGGGTGCTGGCAACATTTCATTTCTTGATCGGTGTAGGGATTTGTTTGTATTTGCTTTTTAAGTGATTAATTATTCTGTAGTTGTGTCCTTTTTCTTGCTCCAAAGGGTTACTTGCAACTTTTTTCTTAACCTATTAAAGGTTTACCTATTAAATGGTTCTTTTTAAAGAGCCTATTTTTTTTTCTCTCCTGTTTTTACTATTTACTTTTTTCTTAATTTCTGCTTTTATTATATTCTTTCCCCCTATTTATTATTTGGGTTTAATTTAATACTCAATTTATTTCTGCACTTCCTCGTTTTCTAAGGAATGCCATTTAAAGTCATAAAATTTGTTCTTTGCACCACACCTTTGTCTGCATCTCATTGGTTTCAATATATACTGCTCTACTGTCTTCTAAATGGGTTGTCATTTCAGTTTTTATATTCTTTTTAGGCTAAGAGTTATTTAGAAGGGTGAGTATCTTTCTTTCTTCCATTCTTCCTTTCTTTAATTTCTCTGCCTGCTAATCTTAGGAAATTACTGAATTATGACCAGAAATGGTTCGAATAATGTCTAGATTCTCAAATTTATGGAAATTTTCTTATGTTTTTGTCTGTTACATTTCCATATATGTGCTAAATTTCACAAAAATAAATGTTGAGAAAGAAAGAAAACACAGACATGGAAAATATACTAAGAAAACATTAACAAGAAGATGATGATTAGTATGGCTATATTACATAGGGAATTATGGGAAAAATAAATATTTTGTTAAGTTAAAAAGAAATTCAACTGTAATAAACTTTTATGTACCCAATTATATAGTTTCAAAACATATCAAGTAAATAATATTAGAAAAGCAAGTAAAACATAGTGGGAAACTTTAACACACCTTTCTCAGGAATCAACAGATCAAGCAATCTAAAAACAAATAAGGATAGAGAGGATTTTAAAAAACTTTTTACTATTAAAAAATTCAAACATACACATAAGTAAAAATACAAACTCTTAAATACCAGTAACTCAGTTTTAACAATCATGAACATTTTGCTGTACTTGTTTCATCTACCTATCACTCCTTTAATATTTGCTGGAGTATTATAAGACAAATTCTAGGTATGTCATTTACCTCCAACATATACATTTTCTTAGATAACCCAATATCATTTATCCTATTAAATAATAATAAATATAGAAGATTTGAACAATATTAGCAAATAAAATTTATTAGCATTTGGTACTCATGGAACATTTATAAAAACTGACTAAGTACCAGCTCACTAACAACATTTCAATAAAATTCTAAATGCAGGCATTATTCAAGCCATATTCCCTGACCACAATACTCTATCTGGCCATAAATTAATTAAAAAAAGAATACCAACAATAAAAATAAAACTACTAAGAAAATAGAAGGGAAAGCCCACCATTCTAAATAAATTTGGGGTTATAAAGGAAATCAAAACAGAAAGGGCAAAGCATTTAGAAAAATTAGTGTGAAACCAGTGAGATAGAGCCCAAATATGGTACAAAGAAGAAAACAATATGGATTGAAATGTCACCTTTTAGGAAACAAGAAAGTACAAAAATAAACCAAGTTTTAAATTCAAGAAGCCAGAAAAGCCTATTAAATTAAACACACAAGACAGAGGAGAAAAGGAAAAAGCAGGTATTAAGCCAAAATAGAGTAAAAAAAATGATAGAAGGATCACAAAAAGTAATTGGTTCTTTGAAGAGAACCATTCATAGGAAAACCTCTGAGAGATGGGTAAGGAAAAAGATGCAAATAATCATTTGTAACAAAAGAAAGGGTACAACTATTGAATCAAAGGAGATGCAAAACTTAGGAGAGGATACTATCTACAACTATAACAAATTCTAAAATCTAAATTAAAGGGATGTTTTTCCCAGAAAATATGCCTTTCTTAAATTGACCTGCAAAATGCAAAACACAACCACTGCTGTGGAGTCTGATCCAACTCACAGAGACCCCTCCTTGTGTTTCCAACGAGGTATCACTATGGAAGTAGATTGCCCAACCTTCCTTCCAAGGAGCAGCTGGTGGGTTTGAACCGCCAGCCCTCTGGTTAGCAGTCAAATGCCTTAGGCACTATGTCACCAGAGCTCCCTAAATTGACCCAGACAGACCAAACTACCTCAAGAAAAACTTAGAAAGTCCCACATCAACTCTTAGAAAAAGTTCTATCAAATCTCCATTATGCAGCAAGCTTTCTAAAAGCTTAGACAAATATAAAAAGTTTACCTATTCAATTTATGAAATTAGTATAGTCCTGAATACAAAAGTGAACAAGATTAAGGGAAAAAAAAATCTATAACCCAATCTCATTTAAGGATATAGATATATAAATCTCAAATAAAATACTAACAAGTTAAATCTTGCAACAGATTAATTTGTCATGATCAAGCAGATTCCACGGCTGAACTTTTAATAAATAAATAAATAAAGTTAAGCATTAGGAAATCAAGTAATAATTTACCACAGTAACAAATTAAGAGGGTAAAGGTAGGAAGAGAGCAGGTTTATCAGAAAAAGCTTTAAAAAACTTAACAAAATTCATCATACATTGGTGGTAAAATAAATGCATGATCTTAAGAACCTCAAACAATAAGGGAATTTTCTTAAACAGTGTAAAATACCAGAAACCAACAGTAAATATATTTCAGAGTAAAACACTACTTAGAATACTTAAGATCAAGGAGGAAACCAGGATGTTTACTATCCCTGCTACCACAGTGAGACTTGTGAGAGCCAGAACTTCATGGGACTGCATGGCACTGCCATTGTTTTCCCAGGTCTCACAAGCTTTCTACTTTTGACAAATGCAGTCTTACTGCTTTTCTGTCACTCTCCAGTGGTAGAAAATTTCTGAGTTTTCCTTTTCTGACAGGTTTTCTGCTTTACATAGGCTCTGGCTTTCACAGCATTTACATTATACTAGATTCACATTTAACATTATACTGGAGGTACTAGCCAATATGTAAACAAGTTTTAAAAAAGTATGAGAAAGAGCTAAAACTATGCTTATTTTCAGAAGATATAACTGTCTACTGAAAAATTTATGAGACTCCACTGGAACAACAGAATAAAGATTCAACAAAATTACCATATACAAGATAGAGATATGAACATAAATACTCATCACACATCATCCATCAGTAACCAATTAGAAAACTGTGTGGGGAAAAAGTATATTTAAAAACCTGATAAAGCTGTAATATATAAACTTTATGTGGAAAAGAATGATATAAATACCGATAGACATAAGATCTGAATAAATAGAAAAGCATTACATTCCAAAGGTGTATGAGATATACAAAAGACAATTAGCCCTTAAAATTAGTTTATGAATTCAATGAAATAACAAAATCCCAAAATGCTGAAAGGGCTCCTGTTGTTGTCATTGTTGTTGTTTGCCGTCGAGTCGGCACCTTGGGTTTCCGAGGCAGTATCACTACGGAAGTAGGATTGCCCAACCTTCCTTCCGAGGAGTGGCTGGTGGGTTTGAACCGCCAGCCTTCTGGTGAGCAGTCAAGTGCCTTAGGCACTATGCTACCAGAGCTCCTACTGGCCTATTATAGAATACTTCGAGCATCAGAAAGAATGACTGTAAGTGATAAAACAATGAATTAAAAAAAAAAAATTCTGGTGCCTATCATGATGGAGTAAGTGCACTAAATCACATTATCACCCACTGATTACAAATAAAAACACAATATACAAAACATTAACTACCTGAAGACTGAAAAGTTAGTAATAACAGAAAGACTGGGGAATGTAGGATGAAGAATTAACTTTAATCAAAGATGTTGGCCTTAGTCCCCAGTTCCTGGGAAGTAACCTCAAGTGGTTGAAATATCTGTGTTATTCATGAAGGACCTCCAGGACTTTATAGTTTATCCTAATGAGGCAACTCATGGGGAGGGGAGAGGGGCTCATGTAGTCATTTGTTCAATTATCATGCCTATGTAAAGAAACTCAATAAAAATTCTGGACACTGAATCTCAGGTGAGTTTCTCTGACTCACAATCAGTGTGCCAGGACCATGACACATCCTGACACTATGGGGAGAGGAGAGTTTGGAAGCTTCACATTTGGGACTCTACCTTATGGGTCTCATCTTATGGCTAGTTCTAACTTGTATTCTTTTTTTTTTTGCTATAACAAAACTGTAACAGTAACTATAGAGATTCTCCTGCCTTCTAGGAGTCATTCCAGTGAATTATCAAATCTGAGGGGAGGAGTTATTGTTGTTGTTGTTGTTGTTGTTTGCCATCAAGTAGGTCCCGACTCATAGCGACCCCTCCTTGGGTTTCCGAGGCAGTATCACTACGGAAGTAGGATTGCCCAACCTTCCTTCCGAGGAGTGGGAACTCCTGAATTTGCAGTCAATTGGTCAGAAGTAAGGATGTCCTGGGAATCTCTTGAACTTAGGTTGACTTGGCAGTTTGGAGGACTATGCCCTCAATCTGTGGAGTTTGGCCTAACTCTGGGTTGTCAAGTTAGAAGAACAGATTTTGTAGGAAGAGAAGCCCAAACATAAATAACAACTCATAGGGAATATTTCCCAGGTTTCCTTCCACTTTTTCACCTGGTACTGCAGAGGGTGACTCCTGTGCAGAACTTTACAGTGCATAGGAAACAAAACTCTAAGAAGCCTTTGCAGCCAGAAGACTGGGGAAAGAAGCCCCATGCAAGGGTTAGAGTGTAAGGGAAATCTGTTTCTCCCCCCCCC
>NW_006921690.1:5848084-5886492 GCF_000298275.1 Orycteropus afer afer
TAGTGTTTAAGGCATTTGACTGCTAACCAGAAGGCTGGCAGGTCAAACCCACCAGCTACTCCTCAGAAGGAAGGTTGGACAATCTAGTTCCATAGTGATACAGCCTTGGAAACCCAAGAAGGGGTCGCTATGAGTCGGATCCGACTCAACGGCAGTGTGTTGCATTGCATTTCTCTCTCAGCCCTGCCTAGAGGACAGCCAAAGTTACAGAGCTGCACTACAGTGGCAGAGAAGCAGACTCTGCAACCTGGAGACGAGAACCCTGCAGCATGAAGGGCATAGGGGAATCCCTGTTCTTTCTCTCCTCTCACTGCACTGCCTGAAGGGCGGCCCGAGTGGCACAGACCTGTGCTTAAGCACAGGGAGCTAAACTCAGAAATCCTAGCTTTCTACTGAAAGGACTAGGAAAGGGGTCCTAGCAATGTGGGGGGAAATGTGAGAGGACAAAGAATAGGAAGAATTGGATCTTCTAATTCTGTGTACAAACCTACACAAATCCCAGTTTCACACCTGAGTTGTATGTGTCCGGGATATACCCAAACTAATATAGCAAAAGTTTTGAGATCAGAACTACAACATAGTCTCCACCATACAAGTACCAAACAAACTGGTGACAGACACATGTTTGAGACAGATCCAAAGTAGCATGACAAAAGCTTTGAAGATTGAACCTACACCAGAACTACCCATCACAGATGGTGAGACAGAACTCATGGATTGACTGCCTGCTAATACAAACAAAAATCAACATTCTCTAGAGGATCTAAAAGACTCCAAAGACTTGAAATGTAATATTCAAAATGTCCAAAAAAGTACAATATCTAAAGAATCAGAAAAAATGTGACCTATCCTCCAGATATCAACAAATGTCAATCCTGAGATGACTCAGATATAGGGATTATCAGACAAAGACTTAACAGCAGCTATTAAAACTGCTATATAAGATAAAGGAGCTCTGGTAGCATAGTGCCTAAGGCACTTGACTGCTAACCAGAAGGCTGGTGGTTCAAACCCACCAGCCACTCCTTGGAAGGAAGATAGGGTAATCTACTTCCATAGTGTTACTGTCTCGGCAACCCAAGGAGGGGTCACTATGAGTTGAGTCCGACTCAACAGCACATAACAACATATAAGATAAAGTAAGTATAGTCTTTAAATGAGTGGGAATATATAAGCTCTTAGCATAGAAAGAGGAACTATAAAAAAGAAAGAGAAAATTCTGCCCTGTCCATTTTGCTATTGAACCCATCCACTGAATTTTTAAATTTCAGATACTGTACTTTTTCGGTCCTAAAATTTCTAAAACTATTGTTCAAGCAGAATAAAGAAAATGAGAACAGAAGAAATCGATAAAATTATCAACAAAAGAGAAAAATCAATGAAACAACTGGTTTTTTGAAGAGATCAATAAAATTAATAAAGCTCTGTCCAGACTGACCAAGAAGAGAAAAGACACAAATTATAACATCAGGAATGAAAGAGGGGGAATCAATGCAGACCTTACAGAGAATGAGGGAATGCTTCTGACAACTCTTTGTCCATATATTTGACAATTTATATAAAATGGACAAATTCTTTACAAAATATAGACTATCAAAACACAGTCAAGAGGAAATAAGATAACCTAGATATTCTGTATCAAAGAAACTGAATTCATAGTTAAAAACTTGCTGACAGAGAAAACTCCAGGCCCAGATGGTTTCATCGGCAAATTCAGCCAAATATTTATGGTATACTCCTAACACAATCTCTGCAGAAAAGAGAAAAGGAGGCAACACTCCTTAACTCATTGGAGGCCAGCAATAAACAGATACCAAAATCAGAAAAGGGCATTGCAAAAAGAAAACTACAGACCAATATTCCTCATGAACACAGATGGAAAAATCCTCCCAAAATAGAACATTTAATCCATCAATGTATAAAAGAGGGGTTTATTCTACAAATGGAAGATAGGGACAATATTTGAAAATCAATGTAATTCACCATATTAAGTAAGAAAACTACAAGGTCATTTCAAAAGATAAAGAAAAAGCATTTGACAAATTCAATTTCATGCATTATAAAAACTGTCACAAACTAGGAAAAGCAGCATACTTCCTTAACCAGACAAAAGGCGTCTATTAAAAAAAAATGTATAGTTACATGTTATGTATGTTCACATACAAGATTTATCTAAACACAGGTGTACAAATATGTAAGTACATGCATCCATATATATTCACATATACAGTAAAGGACAAACAGATACCTCTTAAACTTAACCAAACACATCACAGGATTGGTATAGGGTCTGAAGGGTTTGTATTATAGTCTTCTGAGATAACTCGGTCAACTGCCATAATATAGTTTACATTCTACATCCTATTTTGGTGAATAGTGACTAGTGTCTTAAAAGCTTGTGAATGAACTTCTAAGATACAATTGGTCTTGACATATCTGGAGTAAAATAGAAAGAAGAAGAAACTAGTATCCAGGACTAATAGTATATATGAACCACAGCCTGATCTGCCTTGAGATCAGAAGAACTACTGGTGCCAGCTACCACTACTGATCATTCAGATCAGGAACATGACAGATTCCATAGAATGGGAGCAAAATGTAGAACATAACTCAAAATTCTTAAAAAGTCCAGACTTACTAGACTAGTTGAGACTGAAGGACTCTGAGATTATCATCTTGAGATACTCTTTAAATTTTGAAATGAAACTATTCCATGAGGACATCCTTTAGCTAAATAACAGATTGGCCTATAATATAAACAGTATCACCTGTGAGTACTGTACTCCTTTAAAAAATAGTCTGTATGAAACCAAATGGTCAACAGTTACTGTAAAGCAAAGATGAGAAGGTAAGGGGGGCAGGGAAATGAAACAACCTGAACAGAAATGAAGAAGTTGACACACTGTGAAAAAAGTAAAACATGTCACCGAACATACTGTGTAGAAATTATTAAATGGGAACCTACTTTGCTGTGTTAACTTTCACCAAAACACAATAAAACACTGTTGTTCTTAGGTGCTGTCAAATCAGTTCTGACTCACAGCAACTTATGTACAATAAAACAAAACACTTAATAGTCCTCTGCCATCCTCACAATTCCTGCTGTGCTTGAACTTACTGTTACAACCACTGTGGCAAATCCATCTCCTTGAGGGTCTTCCTCTTTTTCACTGACCCTGAAGCATAATATCCTTCTCGAGGGACCCAGTCCTACATGACCAAAGTACGAGATATGAAGTCTGGCCATTTTTGCTTCTAAGGAGCATTTTGGCTGCACTTCTTCCAAGACAGATTTGTTCATTCTTCCAGCAGTCCATGGTATATCCAATATTCTTCACCAGCACCACAAATCAAATGCATTGATTCTTCTTCAGTCTTCTTTCTTCGTTGTCCAGCTTTTGCACACATGAGGTGACTGAAAATAGCATGGTTTGGGTCTGATTTACCATAGTCTTCAGCTTCCAGCATCACAGCAACAGGCAAACCACCAAAGTACAACAAACTAACAAATGAGTGGTGGGAGATATTATTACAAACAAAAATCCTACAACCAACATCATATCTTATGGTGAAATACTTATTTATTTTCCCCAAAGATCATGAACTAGGTAAGGCTCTCTCCATACTTCACTCCTATTCAACATCACACTAGAAGTACCAGTCTTTATATTAAGATAAGAAAAGAAAAAGGTGTAGGTTGGAAAGGAAGAAATAAAACCACTGTTTTTTAGCTTGGCTTCTATTTTGAAGAAACATACCACTCACTTTGAATGAAAGCAAACTGTAACCATACTTTATGAGCATAAACTTAACAGACTGCTTCCACTGGCAAGGGAAAGTACTTCATATAGATCCAGAAACATTTTAATAGTGCAAAAGCTAGTTTTATACTGCACTTGAACTCAATTTGAAGGGTGTAGAGATTGGTGAGAATGTTACCCTTTCTTAATTTCAGCATTCAAGCAGACCTTCCGCTCTTTATATATTCCATTGGTCATTTTAGTGTAAATATAGAGTGTTAAACAATTGTGCACCATCTTGCCTGAGTCAGGCATTTATTTACAACATCCCAGCCAAGGTTCCATTGTTTTTTTTTATAATGCAATTTCAAAATGGAAGTAAATAGGTAAATAAATTTAGACAGTTCTTTCATCACAAAAAATTATTGTTTAAGAGAAACACTATTATTTTAGAGCAAGGAATATGCTCTTTAGGCATATTAAAATTAACAAGCAGGAGGCAACATCTGTAACTATGGACAGCTCCTTCATATGCTACGAATGGCTACAGCAGAAGGACTTAAAAGCTAGCAAAAGCCTACATTCCAGAAAATTTACAAGTGTTTAGAAGGTGTTATCAGTAGATCACTTTTCCCATTAAACTTCTTGTTTACCATGGAGTCACAGAATTTGGCGTACCACAGGCCCATCCTATCCTCTCCGTGATCTCATTTCAACTACTGGCATTGTGTGACGTGTGTGCAAAACTCAGAACTCTAGCCACAAAATTAAGGCAAAATCTAACCACTTAATTTTCACCACAGTCACCCTAATGTTCTTTCTTTCTTTTACATAGCCTCATTTTCTCTAAAAACACATATCGAGCACCTATTCTGTTTCAGGTATCAGAAATACAAAGATGAACATGCTGCTGCTGCTGTGTGCTCTCAAGCCAATTCTGACTCACAGGGACCCTACAGGACAGAGCAGAACTACCCCAGAGTGCCCTAGGCTGTAATCTTTACAAGAGAGCACATCACCAGGTCTTTTCTCCCTCATTACTGCTGAATGGGTTTGAACCACTGACCTTTTGTTTAGCAGGTGAATGCTCAATCATTGCACCACCAGATGAACATACTAAAATAATAAAAATGTGTCAGGCTAAGTGCTTTATTTTTTTGAATCCTCTCAAAAACCCTGGAGTCAGATACTATATACTAGATACTATATCATGATCCTCATTTTATAGATAAGCTACAGGCCTAAAGTCACACAGATATTAAGCCAGAATTTGAACCTAAGGTGATTTAACTCCAAAGCCCAACACTTTCTGGCCTAAAGAGACTCATACTCTAATGTATTTACATATAATGTAAAAAAATAAATTAAAACACAAAAGTAAATGTTTTCGTGAATATTTAAGGAAAAGAGCACTAATTCTGCCCAGAGTGACTTCTACAAAATGACTTTGCAGATGGTCTTGAAAGTTAATTATCTGTCTGCTGGCTTCTAAAATGAAGAGGGCTCTCTAGATAGAGAAAAACATGTTCAAATGCCTATAATGGTGAAAGGGGCTCACAAGTCTAAGAAACAATGAGAAATTCAGTCATGACATAAGGAGGAAAGTGAGTAAAGCGAGAAAGTAGAGTAAGAAAAGGGATAGACTGTAAAGAATTTTACATGTTAGTTCTTCTCTATTAAGCAAAAAAGAGGTTTTAAAGCAGAGAAGTAACAATGAGCTTGCTTGCTTGCTTTTTTTAACAAAGATAAATCTGATGACAGTGTGAAGGGCAAACTGGTACAGGGATGGGTGAGGAGGATTCTATTCAGAGGCCTGCTGCAACAGTCTACGCAAGAGATGATGAGTTCTTGCTGAAGAGTCAATAGACATGGGTAAAAGGGAACTTCAAAGACCAGGTAGCAAGAACTGGGTTGATGGTGATGATTTTAACTAAAAATGAGATAATAATGGCTGTCTGGAAGAAAGATTTAGACTAGAGATTACAAAAGGTTTGTTCTAGGAATATAAGAGGGAATAATAAAGCCCCACTAGGGAGCTCTGGTAGCGTAGTGCCTAAGCCACCAGCCACCCCTTGGAAGGAAGATGGGGCAATCTACTTCCTTAGTGATACTGCCTCGGAAACCCAAGGAGGGGTCGCTATGAGTCGGTCAGACTGGGGGGCACATAATAACAACAACAGGATTAGCCTCGCACATAATGTCTTTGATGCTATGACTCATGTTGTGTTATGCTAATTATCCTCTGCAACAAAATAAGAATTCTTTAGAAATGTATTAGCAGACATTTATGCTAAGAGGCTACCTGGAATACCAATTGTTTCACTCACTTTAGTAGTTAAAAGTAGTCTCAAGTTCCAACGGAAGCAGAGGAGACAACACAAAACAAGGTTTAACTCATAAAGCACCATTCTCTTTATAAAAAAGAGCTGAGCAGGAATATAGGCTGTAGAACCAAACAGTCCTGGGTTCAGAGTCCGGCTTTGTCACTTACTAGCTGTGGGGACCCGATCAATTTATTTACTCTCAGTTACATCACCTGTATAGTATATATCAATCAATGCATACCTCACCACACTGCCACTAGTTCCTGGAACAGAGATAGTAGCTATATTGTTATTATAATAAATATTTTTTCTTTAGCATGTTCCTTATAAGAGTAACTTTTATGCTTAACTGTCAATCATTTACATAAAGCAGTGCTCCTTAAAACATGTCAGTTTTGATAGAAGAAAGTGGAGAATAAAATTAAGCACATATTCAAATACATAGGCATATAGTCTGTAACCAGCACAAAATTATTTTTAGCTTAATGTTCATGCTTCACGTAATATAATCATATTTAAAAGTAAAGTGTTAGTCTTCAGGAAAAATTGGTACACCAAGGAAATATGTGAGGGTATTACTACCAGGGCCTCCAATACAATGCCTCATATCCATAAGCTACCCCAAGAAGTCTCACATTAGACAAGTCTTGATTCTTGATAGCATATTGTGTAAGTTAGGTTGCATGTGGCAAAAAGTCAAGGAGAACCAGAACTATGCAACTTCAAACCCAGCACTTCCTACAGGTAAGGAACATTTAAAAAATAATACACTTTCTCCTGAAAATCTATTTTCATTACTGCTTTATGCTAAGAAAGCTTAAAATCCAGCCTATGAATCTATATTTTAAAACTTTACCTGTTTTCTTCTTTTTATCAGAAGTAGCATCCAAAGCAGGTAAGGTAGTAGAGATGCTTTTATAAATATCATGACTGCCTACGCCAGGATCATCTTCATCAGAAGAAAATGAAGACAAAGGTTCTAAGTTTTTAAGGTCATTATCACCTTTTTCTGATGGACTGTTACCCCCAGTTTCAGACCCTAAAGACATGGGTGTTGCAGATAAAGTCTTTGGAAGTGGTGGGGGGCAAAGTGTGCGAACAATCTGGGTCCCTGGTCTTTTAGTTCTGTTAGGCACTCGTACAGCAAGAGTAGAAAATTGCTGCTTGGGCCCAGATTTCAGAAAATCTAAGAAAGAGGCAATAAATCCTGTTTTGACCTCTGGCTGTTTTTCCTCTACTTCTTTGATCTTCTGTCTCATTTTTTCTTGATGCTGATAACCATCATGGCAGCTGTCCAAGGAAGTAGTAGTATATGGCAAATATATATCTGATCCCTTTGGATTCTGACGTTTGCCTTGGTTAGGTCTTTTCACCTGTTTCTGATTATTGTTGTCTTCCTCTTTAATTTGCCCTTTCCCTTTAGCTTTTTTCTTTTGAAGGTTAAAATGCATTAGATCTTGGTTTTCTTCTTCAATCTTGACATTGATTACATCCCCAGGTTGGGCCATGGCCAACAGTGCAAGCGCACTCCTAGTCGGGTTCACTGACACACCATCATCACCCCCTATAGTAAATTCACTCTCTGACGTAGCACTCTCTCCACTTATACTTCTACTACTAGAAACAAGCTCTTGGTTTCTGTTATTATTTAATATATTCTCAACAGGAACTTCACTGTTTTCTTCAGATTCATGATTGATAGCAGACGACTTTTTGGTTGAGCCAGAACTTTGCTCTTGGCTTTCAGGATTTGGTCCAACCACTGATAAAGTTACTTTAGAAGCTATATTTTGGTCAGGTGTCTCAATGTGCTTTTGATCAAGAGTGACTTTTGACTTAAGGGTGGGTACTGGTGAAAGATTTATGGTAATCTGACTTCCATTTAAAGAAATTTCACTTACATTCTGTGGCTTTCCCATTGTGGCTGTTACAGAGTTAAAATCCGAAGTGACTTGCCTGACATCTAATGTGTGCTGAAAATGAGATTTAGAATCACCATCTTCAACAGACTGAATGGTTTCATTTGAAGCTGACTTGGAAAACTCAGAAGGTGTAACTCCACAAGCTGCTGCTGTAGCTGCTAATATATCATCTACATTTGATAAGATATTTCTTTCATCACTGAGAAGCATTGCCTCTGGGAAACATATTGAGCCAAGAGAAACAAACTGATTCTTTGAATCATGTTGATTTGTTTCATTAAAATGGTCCTTTGTTGTGAGATGTTGTTGTAATGGTTTTGAAGACTCAGAGAGGTCCATTTTCATAATTTCAGGATTTTGAGGATGGAGTTGCTGCTGGAGATGATCACCAGTGCTTTGAATAATATGACTGTCCATTTGAAGGAAAGGATGTACTATTTGTTGAGGACTTTGAACACACTGTACTTGTAAAGACCCCTTTACTTGTGCTAAACCTGACTGAAGTAATGACTGCTGAAGAATTTGTAAATCACAAGCAGAGTCTAAAAGGACCTGTGTATTAGGAACAGATACCTGATGGCCATGCCCTAAAGTATGAGTTGGAATTTGAATCTGAGATGAAGCATTAATTATTTGATCATGCTGTTCCTGGATCTTTGCTTCGTGTACCTTATGCGTAAGGGAATGTTGCTCATTTAGGTCTTTAGTATTCAACCTTATTTGTGGAGCCTGCATTAAATTAGTTGCTTTCTTAATATCAAGGGCTGGTGTATTATTGACCTGGCCAATTTGTTGACTGAGTGGTGTTACTGATACAACCATGCTTTCTTCTTTTTTTGACCCTTGTAGAGCAATCCCAACAACTTGATCTTCAAGACGAGAATTACTTCTGATTACACTCTGAGAATACCTGTTATCTGCCTTTGATACCTTATAAGCCGATTCTTGAGCACTGATTTCCCCATCTGATAGCCTTTGGGTTGATGACTCAAGAGATGTTTGTGGCTGTAATACCTGTAATTCTTGCATTGGAAAATTATCTTCTTGCTTTGAAGATGTATAAACATTTGAGTCAAGTTTTCTTTCAGAATAAGACTTCTGATCAGGAGAAGGTATGTTATTCTGTAATGTCTGACAATGAGTAGAGGATGCAAAAGACGATGACTGGACAGCAGGCAAATACTTTTGGGACTGTGGAGACGATGACCCTTGCGTCTGTGTATTTTGGGAAGAATGCAAAGAAATGTAATTCTGGGTTGGGCTAGACACTGGCAAATTTTGAGCCTGAGAGGCAGAAGAATAAGAAAGAGAAGGGGCTGTTAATGTTAGGGACTGCCCTGAAGCATAGCTTTCTGAAGGACTAGCAACTGGCAAAACTTGTGATTGAGATGAATAGCTAACCTGTGACTGGCTAACTGGTGTTAAACCCTGAGAATGACCAGATGAGTAACTTTGAGATTGACTAACTGAAGACAGATCTCTTGTCTGGGCAGGGTAATTCTCACTTGTAACTGAAGATAATACCTGTTGCTGATTAGAAGAATAACTAAGTGTCTGATTTTCAGAAGTTATAGTCTGAGATGACCCAGAAAAAGTCAACGTTTTGTATAAGGATGGCAACTTCTCAACCTTGCTAGACCTATAAACCTGTGAATGAACAATAGATGGCACATTATGTGGTTGTACTAAACCATAATTTTGGGACTGACTAACTGATAAAAGGCTTGGTAGCTGCGCTGTAGAATAAATTTGTGCTTGGCCCGGTATCACAGAACTCTGGTTATGTAAAGGCTTGGAATAGCTTAGTGTCTGCAAAGGAGGAATTATACTCTGAGGTTTGGGGGTCTTAGTTGACCTTGGTGGCTGTTTTATAGAACAGTTTTTTACTTTTGTAGTAGAAGGATACCCTGGTGATGGAAGTGCAGATGAGTAAGATTGAGCAAGTTCAACTGAGACCTGGGTGGTCTTCTGTTGCGATCCTCCATTGCTCACCTGAGTAGACTCTCCAACTGAGCTACAGGATAAAGATGACTGCCTGGTTGTTTCCTGAAAATTAACTACACTAGCATTTGATAGGTAACTATGTAAGGAATGCTGTGAACCAGTCAGTTGTGCCTGAATAGACTGGGTACCTGAAGGCCTCTGATGGTGTTTAATAACACTACATTCTCGAAGAAGAGCTCTTTCAATGGAAGCAGTAGAACTAGAAAAGAGAGTTGAACTGTAGGCTTGAGGAGTTTGCTGGGCTCCTCCAAGTGCAGAAGGCAACAAACTAAACTGAGGTTGTAAAAGATGGGGTGCAGACTCTTGAGCTGAGCGATATGTTGAAGACTGAGGTGGTATGCTGTTACTTAATGAAGAACTGCCCAGGCGCTCAAATGCCAACGCAGTTGGAACAGTTCCCTGGGAAGTCTTGATTTGTAGCAAAGGATCATGAGGATTTAAAATTCCATTTGATGTAGTGTTAAAAGTTGGATCCTGAAGCACCAAAGGTGATGTGGTAGCAAAGTTTCTGTTGCTGAAGGTAGTGGGATGCTGATAAGCAGAGAGGGCAGATGGTGGAAGTGTTCCAGTGGTTGGCAAAGGTCCAGTAACAAACAGCTCAGTTGCTGCTGAGGAATGCATACCTACAAAGAGAAAACACGATGGTCTTTATAAAATGACAACAAAAATACTCAGTGAATGACATAACTCCAATCCATCAAAATCTCTGTAAAACTGAAAAACTTGATACATTGGTTATACATGTAAATTTTTACATTTACATTTCAAAATAGCTAGCTTTCTGAAAGCAAAAATAAAGTTACAAAAGTATCAAAATGATAATTACTATAAAAATGAGTTCACATGGAGTTGATAAAGCCATGTGAAATTTTAGAAACCAGTAAAAATATACATAATCTCTAGTGATATATCCTGCAAGCTTAATGCAAAACACTGACAAACTAAAATGAACATCACATCAAAATTAACACCAACATTAAATTGCCTACATTTAATGATAAATAAATCTAAAAATTATAGTAGGGTTATTTAAAACTGCAAAGTTTCTTTTATCAAAATATATGCACTTTAAAATTCCCTTCCATTTCAAGTTTTAACCTTATTAACAACTTCCCAGTAACAGATGCATGCTTGTAATGAAAGGATGATCAGAAATAAATAAAGTACTGTCAAAAAGAAATTCTTAACATTTCAGGACAACATTCCAGCAACATATACTAAAAGTGAAATGTATATACCTTTGTGATCCAAAAATTTCTACTTCTAGAAGTTTACCCTTTGGAAATAAGTGGATACAAATATATTTGTACAAGGTATTCCTCAGAGTATTATTTATAATATTTAGTGGAAAAATCCAAATCTTCATCAACAAGGGCTGTTGTTATTTGCTACCAAGTCAATTCCAACTCATAGTGACCCCCATGTGACAAAGCAGAACTACCACTTAAGGTTTTCTTTGCTGTAATCTTTATGGGAGCACATCTACAGATGTCTCATCCACAGAGCCACTGGCTAAGTTCAAACCACCAACCTTTCCAGTTAGCAGTCAAGTGCTTACCCATTGCACCACTAGGATCATTTAAAAATTATGGTATATTCTAGTAATACAATTGCTATGAACACTGACTAGAGGATATAAAAGCTTTGACACAGAAAGGTATCCAAGAAAAATAAATACCAAAATGTTAACTCCTTTCTAAAAAGTACATCTGTAGATCAGAACTATTACTTTCTACTTTACATACCCTTTTATTGTGTAAATGTTTTATAATGAGCTTCCATTAAAAAAAGAAAGAAAGACTATAGGAGGGGATTCTCTGACCCTTTGAAAAACATTCTTCTCATTTCTTTCCATTAAATGTCAAAAAAATATTACTACTAGCTTAGTGCCTAAGGCACTTGACTGCTAACCAGATGGCTGGCGGTTCAAACCCACCAGCCACTCCTCGGAAGGAAGATAGGGCAATCTACTTCTGTAGTGATACTGCCTCGGAAACCCAAGGAGGGGTCACTATGAGTCGGGGCCAACTCGATGGCGCATAACAACAACAACAACTACTATAGAGATAAAAAATACCTAGTTGGACTTGAAGAATAACATCTGAAATTCATTTCTAAAATAATATAATCATAGGAACTCTCATAGACTTTTAAGATAATCTAGTTCAACTCCCTGGCTATATTGTCATTAGGTGCCATTGAGCTGGCTCTGACTCACAGCGACCCTACGTACAACAGAATGAAACACTGCCTGGTCATGTGCCAGCCTCACAATCTTTGCTATAGCTGAGCCCATCGTTGCAGCTACTATATGTCAATCTATCATTGAGGACCTTTCCCTTTTTCATTGACCCTCCACTTTACCAAGCATGATATCCTTTCTCCAGGGAATGGTCTTTCTGACAACATGACCAAAGTAGGTGAAACGAAGTCTGGCCATTCTTGCTTCCAAGGAGTGTTCTGGCTGCACTTCTTCCAAGATAGATTTGTTCCTTCTTTTGGCAGTCCATGGTACTTTCAGTATTCTTTGCCAATACCACAGCTCAAAAGCATCAATTCTTCTTAGTCTTCCTTATTCATCGGCCAGTTTTCACATGCATATGAGGCGACTGAAAACACCATGGCTTGGGTTAGGCACATCTTAGTCTTCAAGGAGACATTTTTGCTCTTCAGCACTTTAAAGAGATCTTTTGCAGCAAATTTGCCCACTGCACTATGTCCTTTGATTTCTTGACTGCTGTTTCCATTGGTGTTGATCGTGGAATCAAGTAACATGAAATCTTTGACAATTTCAATCTTCTTTCCATTTTTCATGATGCTGCTTATGGGTCCAGTTGTGAGGATTTTCATTTTATGTTGAGGTATAATCCATACTGCACATTGTAGTCTTCAATCATCAGTATGTGCCTCAAATCATCTTCACTTTCAGCAAGCCAGCTTGTATCATCTCCATATCGCAGGTTGTTAATCACTCTTCCTCCAATCCTGATGCCACGTTCTTCTTCATATAGTCCAGCTTCTTGGATTATTTGCTCAGCGTACAAATTGAGTAAGTATGGTGAAAGGATACAACCTTGAGACACTCCCTTCTTGATTTTAAACCATGTAGTATCCCCTTGTTCTGTCTGAATGAAAGCTTCCAGGTTCCTCATGAGCACAATTAAGTGTTCTGGAATTCCCATTCTTCTCAATGTTATCCATAATTTGTTATGATTCACACAGTCTTAATGCTTTTGCATAGTCAGTAAAACACAAGTAAACATCTTTCTAATATTCTTTGCTTTCACCCACGATCCATCTGACATCAGCAATGATATCCCTCATTCCACATCCTCTTCTCAATCCATCTTGAATTTCTGAAAATTCCCTGTCAATATACTGCTTCAACAATTTTTAAATTATCATCAGCAAATTTTACTTGCATGTGATATTAATAATGTTCAATAATTTCCAATTCTGTAGGGTCACCTTTCTTTGGAATGGGTACAAATATGGATCTCTTCCAGTCAGTTGAGCATGAAGCTGCCTTCCAAATTTCTTGGCACAAAGTAAGTACCTCCAGCACAGCATCTGTTTATTGAAATATCTCAATGAGTATCCCATCAATTCCAGAAGCCTTGTTTTTTGCCAATTCCTTCAGTGCAGCTTTGCCTTCTTCCTTCAATACCATTGGTTCTTGATCATATTCCACTACTGAAATGGATGAACCTTGACCAATTCTTTTTGGTACAGTGACTCTCTGTATTCCTTCCATCTTCTTTTGATGTTTCCTGCATCATTCAATATTTTTCCCATAGAATCTTTCAATATTGCAACTCAAGGCTTGAATTTTTTCCTTCAGTTCTTTCAGTATGAGAAATGCCAAGCATGTTCTTCCTTTTTGGTTTTCTAACTCCAGGTCTTTGCATATTTCATTATAGTAATTGACTTTGTCTTCTCAAGTTGCTCTTTGAAAACTTCTGTTCAGCTCTTTTATCTTGTCAGTTCTTCCACTTGCTTTAATCACTCTCTGTTGAAAAGCAAGTTTCAGAGTCTCTTCTGACATCCATTTTGGTATTTTCTTTGGTATTGTCTTTTTAATGACCTTTTGCTTTCTTCATGGATGATGTTCTTGATGTAATTCCTCAATTCCTCTGGTTTTTGGTCATTAGTGCTCAATGCATCAAACCTATTCTTCAAATGATCTCTAAATTCAGGTGGGATGTAATTGAGGTCATATTTTGGCTTTCATGGACTTGTTTTAATTGTCTTCAGCTTCAACCTGAACTTGCATATAAGCAGCTGATCATCTGTTCCACAGTCAGCTCCTGGCCTTGTTTTTAGCTAGAGATATTGTATAGCTTCTCCATTCAGTCTTTCCACAGATGTAGTTGATCTGATTCCTGTGTATTCCATCTGGCAAAGTCCATGTGTCTAGCCAGCGTTTATGTTGTTGAAAAAAAGGTATCTGGAATGAATAAGTTATTGGTCTTGCAAAATTCTATCATGTGATCTCCAGAGCCATTTCTATCACCAAAGCCATTTCCATACCTGGCCACAGCAATGAGGAACTGGGACCAGAGAAGTGACCTGTCCAAGGTCACAGGGCTGTTTAGTGGCATTCATGAAATTCAAATCTACTTACTCCATATTCTCAGCAGGAATCTCCTCTTTTGTGTGTTTGTGTGGATAGGAGTAAAAATATAAAAAATGGATAGCAGTAAATAACTGAAATTTAAGTTTAAAGTTATAAAGAATTGATTCAGTCATAATGTTTATTCTAAAGTAAGAAAATGTTTTATGTTGTGTATGTCATAACCATACCTAAAGAAGCAATGTAACTGCAGTGGTAACTGACACCTTCAGTTAAGCCTAGAACGTGGATGAGGGTAGTTATGAAGGCCAGAAAATGATGCGGGGCTTAAAATAGTAGGTGAGGAACTCCTAGTCATCTTGTATCCCACAGTGATAAAGGGTCCTTCTTACTTATTTCTGCATGATTTATTATACCAATACAGAACGGAGTCCCAGAGGCTAGCAAATTCACCACACTATTCTAACAGAGCGTATTTTGAAATGTATCTAATGTCATATTATAATCTCAGACATTCCAAATGAAGATGCTCCTCATCCTAACACACTAAAACTAATACCCTTTTTCAACTAATGGCATATGCATGTATGTTCATGTCCCAATTTTCAGATCCAGTTTAATGTCCTCAAAAATCCACCAATATTTCTTTTAAGTGGGACAGCATATGGTAGTAAAGCCTGTGATACTCCGGGGGGAAAAACAAAAAACAAAAAAAAGTTCTATCTTACTAACCTGAGAATCCAAGGCCCTTCTGAATTCAATTCAATTATGGGGCCAGATACAAATTGCAAAAGTGAATTTTAAAAAATGGAAACCTAAAAAACACAAAATTTTTTTAAAACAAACTATACAAGGTAGTAACATTTTATAGAAAGTGTTGGCTCACTTAGATGTGAGTAAAAGCTTTCCTGCCTTCATTAAACATATATAAAAAATATATTTTTCTTTGCTGTATTTGAATCCTTTACTTCTTAATATCAAGTTTCAGCATTAAGATACTGATTAACAGAAAGTCAGCTAAGTACATGAAAGGTAAAATTATTTCAGGAAGCAAAAAATCAATTTACTGTGTTTGTGTTATAACTATGATTTAAAATATTTTCTCAAATACGCTATGGTATCTCTTATTGTTTTTACCCCTCCTCCCCCAAAATTAACCTTCCTGTTGTCCTGTTATACACATACACACAACATGTTTTAGGGAAACAGTTGAGAACTAAGAACAACAGAACAGTAGAAAAGGGCATATAGATCTTATAATTATTGAGAAACAAGCACAAGGTAGTAATATGAACTTGTAATGGCTTTTCGTTAAACTAAATAGCGATTCAATCTGTCTAGTTAAGAATAGTTTAGACTACCACCAATGATAAAATAAATCATTTCCAAGATTGTTTTTTATTATACCATCTATCCAACCTGAAATCACTAAAATAAATGAAACTTAATCTTTGCTCCTTTCAAGTAGACAAGTAACTACTTAAACTGTCAGATATAATTTTACATCAAGGTATATCTTTAATAATTATCTACATTGTTCAATCAAAACTTGTTGGTTTTTACCCAAGGGCAAAACCCAAATTTCTGCCAATAACAAATACTTGAATTTTTTCCACTCTAAAATTGTGAAAAATTCCAGGTTTTAAAGTTCACTGGAAGATCAATAATTAACAACACTCTCAACAACATTACCTTGATGTGGTCATATAAAAGGTATTTGTGGTTAAGTATTTTTAAAAGACTTAAAAATTCTGAAAACAAAGAATTACCTGTCTGCCAGGATGGAGCCCTGAATTGTGGTAAAAGAGTAGTTCCTGAAGAAGCAGCCTGAGCAGTTCGGGATTCAACAGCAGAGAGAAAATTCATCGCTGAAGATTCTTTAGTGTTAGTGATGGCACTGTTCACATTAGTTTCAAATATTCCAGAAAGACCTACATTTAAAGATAAAATATATCTCAGAGACAAAAAAAAAAAGTATACTTAAATTGAGACCAAAACATTCAACAACCCTAAATTGTCTTATTTTGAAGTAACAAATGAATATTAATTGACCAAGCACATTTATAACTTAAAATCTCCAAAGTTGCACAACCTATTAATTATCTAGATACTCCCTTATCAGTAAAAGACAAAACTTTTAATCTCATTTTCATCTTAACATTTCCCAGGGCATAACCCTATACATATTCATAACCTAACTCATGAAAATTGATTATTTTTTCTTATTCACTAAATGATCCTAGATTCATGCTCAATATCATGAGAATTTTTACCAGTTGGCTGAGCTGTGGTACCATATCCAGGAAGCTGACGAGAGGCTGCAAAATTCTGTCTTTGAAGGAGATCTGCTTCAGAGTGTGAGGGATGTCCTTCTTCATAGCGTAAACTAGAGGATATTAAAAACAATGACCAAAACATATACCTAAATCATATGCACACCAAAAATTTTCTAGGATACCAACTATCAAAAGTGGCAGAGGTCTCTGACCAAATCCCTGGCCTAGGCAGATCAGTAGAGCTCCAACAGTCTGACAATACTGTCACCACACGAAAAATATATTGAAGATATACAAGAAAGAAAAACAATACATAGTATTTTACTTAATTCAGCTTTATCCCAAACAGAGCTCTTTTGCTGGAAGACTGCACGGTACAACAGAATGAGCAATACTGTAGGAAACGGGAGCTGAATCCATTGTCCGAGCTCTGCTACTAGACTGCAGTGTGAGTACAACATGGGACTTGGTCACTGTGGAAGTATCTTCCTTATATGAATGAAAAAAAGCTTAGACAAAATTATCTCTAAGGTCCCTTTAATTCTGACATTCTACAGAATCAGATAATTCAAATAAATTAATACTATTTCCCAATTACTCACTTATACAATTTCAAACATTTTGAAAAACTGTTATAAATGTATGTACAAGTTTTGTGTCAATGTAAGTTTTAATTTTACTTATCAAATAAATACACAGGAGGGCAATTTCTGAGTTGTAGTATAGTGATATATGTTTAACTTTTGAAAAACAATGTAGATTTCCAAAGTGGCCTTACCCTTTTGCATTCTCACCAATAACATACCCCTTTCAGTCATTCCACATGCTTGTTGGGCACTAAGTACTGTCAGTTTGTAATTTTTTTTTTTTTTTTTTTAACAATCCTAATTTAGATATAGTAGTATCTCACTGTGGATTTATTTATGTATTTTTTGGTGGGAGCATATTTTTTCCACATTGCCTTATTAACCAACAATGTTGATCATCATTTGCTTATCTTTTATCCAAAGAAGTTTGGGAAAGCAGCTACTCAAATCTTTTGTCCATTTTTTACTGGGTTGTTTCTTTGTTCTGGGAGATGTTTATATATTCTGGTATCAAGATCTTTGCTTGATACACATTTTACAAATATTTTCTCCTGATCTGTGGCTTATATTTTCATTCCCATACAATGTCTTTACAAATCTATCCTGGAAGAAGTGTATCCAGAATGTGCCTTACAAATAAGAATGGCTAGACCTCATCTCATCTATTTTGGTCATGTCAGAAGGGACCAGTCTCTAGAGAAGGGTATCATACTTGGTAAAGTAGAGGGTCGGAGAAAAAGGGAAAGACCCTCAACAAGATGGATTGACACAATGAGTGCAATGATGGGTTCAAGCATAGCAAGGGCTCTGAGGGTGGTGCAGGACCAGACAGTGTTTGGTTCTGTACAGGGTCACTATGAGTCAGAATCAACTCAATGACACCTAACAACAACATCATCTTTGGAAGAATTCTTAATTTTGATCAACTTTTTATTTTCTATATTGTACTTTTGGTGTCACAGCCAAGAATCTTTGCCTAATCTCTGGCCTCAAAGATTTTTTCCTGTGCTTTCTCCTGGAAGTTTTGTAGTATCAATATAAGAATTGAAAACATGTTGCACAAAAACTTGTATATGGATGTACAAGCAGCTATCATGATAGTCAAAAAAGTACAGACAGCCCAAATGCCCATCAACTGATGGATAAGCAAAACGTGACATATCCATACAACAAATAAAAAATACACCATACCATAGTAGGTGATGGCAAACACTGATCTACAGGGTGGACAGGCGGAATGATTAGGTATGTACATTCAGGGGGAAGTGTGCCCATGACCATGTATAGGGTTGGCAGACAATGTTTCTACAAGTGTATTTGTATGTTCTGTAAGAATTCCCAGGTATATGGTAGAGGTGACGAGGGACAAGGTTGTAGTGACTTCTTGGCCACAGCCAGCTACCCAGAGGGACTGAGTAGTTGGACCTGTGGGCTTGGACCATGGTTGCAGGGGACATCAGGCTCAAATGGCATAACATACTATACAAAAACATTGTTCCGCATCCTACTTTAGAGAGTAACAACTGGGATCTTAAAAGCTTGCAAGTGGCCATCTAGATACAACAAAAGGTCTCTCCTTGTCCAGAGCAAAGAAGAATAAAGAAAACCAAAGACACATGGAAACAATTAGTCCAAGGGACTGGTATACTATGTGATCCTCAGCCTATATGACTATGAGACCAGAAGAACTAGATGGTGCCCAGCTACCACTGTCAACTACTCGGAGGGGGATCTATGCAGGAGATCCTAGATACAATGGGAGAACAATGTGGAACAAAACTCACAATCATTAAAAAAAAGGACCAGGTTTGCTGGTCTGACAGAGCCTGGTGGAACTCCTGAGACTATGGCTCCTAGCTGCCCGTCAGGTCTGGAACCCGCTCCTGTGGCTTCCAGCCAAACAAAAGACAGAGATATGAGCTGAACATTTACATTAGGTAGATATACTCCTTGGAGAGATCAATCATGGGAGAATAGAAGGGCTGTGTATGAACAGAGAGAAAGCTCAGGGGCCAGGCGTGCATGGGAAGGAAGGGCACAGGGAGAAGGTGGCTATGGGGAGGAAGTAGGAGGAGAGCTGCTGCATTGTGAGAGACTGCAGTCAATGTCATGAAACAGTGTATGTGAATGGCTATATGGAGGATGAATTTGCTCTGGAAACTTTCACCCAAATCACAATAAAATTTAAAAATAAATAAGTAAATAAGGAATGAAGTACTGATGCATGTTAAAACATGGATGAATTTAAAAATATTATGCTAAGTGAAAGCCAGTCACAGAAAATCACATATAGTTTGATTCCATGTATATGAAATGCCCAGAGCAGATAAATCCATAGAGACAGAAAGTAGATCAGTAGATGCCAGGAGCTGAGGAGAGAGGCAAGTGGGAAGAGACTGCTAATAGGTATGAGGTTTGTCTTGCAGGTAGTAAAAATGTTCTGGAATTAGACAGTGGTGACAGCTGGACACTCTTGTGAATACACTGAAAACTACTGAATCTTATATTGAAAACTACTGAATCTTATACTTTAAAGTGGTGAATTTTATGGTTTGTGAATTATATATCAATTTTTAAAAAGTCACTCAATATTTACTGATCCTTGGTAGCTTTCTATGAACTAGACAACACTATCAAACAAAGTGTTATATATGAGCTTTGTCATGTACATCTTCAATCTCCTATGACTGGCACATCTCTACATAATAGTGATGTCTAGTTAACTGTATATAATATTTTTATTATTTTAAAGTAAGTTTTCAGAAGGCAATATAGCTTACAGAAGGCATTACAGTTGATGGCCACTGGTTTGTTGAGTTTTTGTTTTTTTAGCAAAAGCCAATTATTAAAAAATTATGCTGAAAAAAATGAAACCTCATGCCTCAAAATACTGTCTTAATTTTAATTCCTATATTCAGACCATTACATGATCTCCTTGGAATAAATGTATATTTGCTTAAGAAAGGACCTACTGTGGGCCAGCACAGCCCTTACTAGCCCCCAAGCCTTGCATGGTTGGTAGGGAAACAGGACTTTTCCCATCCCCTTCAAGCTCTAAACATTACATGGGCTGAGGCTTAGGAAAGCAGAATGAACTAAAGGCTAAGGAGCACATCTTCCTCAATCTTCATTATTACCAGCCTAGCATAAACCTTCATCATCCATCTTCTCTGCACACACTCTTGAATAGGGTGCTAACTCAATCTTAAGAATAAGGAAGGTAAGAATTTTGCAGAGGGGAAACAGAATGGTGTCTTCAGTTAAGCCACTTACATTCCAAAAATATTGACCTTTTTCTCAAAATCAAATCAAAAAAGATAAATTCTTCATCATTACCACTCTCTACCTCGTTTACTAAAGTATGACTAATCTTTCTCTAACATTTTAATATAATTTAACAAAAAAAATAATATTTTATGGTTGAAGAGACTGCTGAAACAAAAGTCTCATCTAAAAATGGCAATGCATGGAGTGAAAATGGTATATGCTCAAAAGGAAAACTCCATTTTTCTATTGTCAAGTCTTGGAGGGGGATCTATGTAGGAGATCCTGGCTACAGTGGGAGAACAATGTGGAACAAAACTCACAATCATTTAAAAAAAGGGGGGGGGCCAGGTTTGCTGGTCTGACAGAGCCTGGGGGAACTCCTGAGACTATGGCCCCTAGCTGCCCGTCAGGTCTGGAACCCACTCCTGTGGCTTCCAGCCAAACAAAAGACAGAGATATGAGCTGAATATTTATATTAGGTAGATGCACTCCTTGGAGAGATCAATCATGGTAGAATAGAAGGGCTGTGTATGAACAGAGAGCGTATTTTATGTCTTAGATCCAGACACAAATCTACTCCCTGGGTAGCCTACTCTTATGTTCATACGCTCAAGACATAAAGTACAATCATAAGTTTAAAACTCAGTTAGCAAAACTAACATGAAATATGTTAAAGCCCAGGTAAACAAGCATTAAGTTACTTAAGCAGTAAATGAATTATTTCTACCTTCATTACTATTATCATTTTATTTTCTCAGTATTAAAGATTTTGGCTACTGGAAATTCTATTGAGCTTTAGAAAGATTTAGTCTTAGTTATATCAACTTTTCACAACAGAGAAAGTTAAGAACCCTGGATTGAAAGTTAGGGGTCTCAGTCTCAAGTCCTGATTTTGCAAGTAAAATGCTACAAAAATTCGTTAAGCAAAGTCAATCTTTTAGAGTTCTAGGTTTCTTATTTAACAAACTTAACTTTCTTTGCAGTTCTAATATTCTAAATTAAACTAAATAGCTTTAACTCATCTAACATAATTCATCCGTGTTCTCTAGTATAAAATCTCTCTTCTAAATTGAGTACAGAAATAAACGGAGTTCACTGAATTAGCCTTGAGTGTGGAACTTTTGCCTCTGTTGCCATTAGGTGCCATCAAGTTTGTTCCAACCCATAGCAACCCTGTATATAACAGAATGAAACACTGGCTGGTCCCACACCATCCTCACAATTATTGCTATGTTTGAGCCCACTATTGTAGATCCATTTCATTGAGAGGCTTCTCTTTTTCACTGACCCTCTACTTTACCAAGCATAATGTCCTTCTCCAGGGACTAGTCCCTCCTGATAACATGTCCAAAGTAAATGAAATGAAGTCTTACCATCCTCCCTCCTAAGGGGCACCCTTAATCCAAGACAGATCAGTTTATTCTTCTGGAAATCCATGGCACACTCAATATTTTTCGTCAACACCACAATTCAAATGCATTAATTTTCTTCAGTCTTTCTTATTCATGCTTTTGCATGCATATGGAAACATTAAAAACACCATGCCTTGGATCTAGCAAAGTAGTATCTTTGCTCAATGCATGTCTCTAGACTTATCCATTTCAATATGTGCAACATTTGTACAGTCAACTCAAGTCAATTTATCAAATATTTTATATATATTTATTTTATTTTTAGCTAATCATAGTCCGAAGAGCTCTGATGGTGGAGCAGTTAGGCATTTGGCTGCTAACCAAAAAACAGGTAGTTTGAACTCACCAGCTGCTCTGCAGAAGAAAGATGAGGCAGTCTGTTTCCATAAAGATTTACAGCCTTGGAAACCTTAGGGGGCAGTTCTACTCTGTCCTACAGGGTCACTATGAGTCAAAATTGACTTGACAGTTGTAAGTTTGGAATCATAGTCCAAGAATTAAAAACAAAAATGTAACACCTAGAACTAATCACCTCTTATGAAGGAATTCTTAATCATAAAATTGAAAAAATTAATTTATGAACAATAGCAAATGTGTAAAAACATAGGCTTTACAAATAGGCCACTGAATTCAAGTCCAGTTTCATACTTTATAAATTCTATGACTTGAGGCTAACTGTATAGTCTCAGTCAGTTTCCTTATCCATAAAATTTTTAAAATAATAATGGGAAAAAAAAACCCTAAAACAGAAAAAAAAAAAAAAAAAAACAGTTGCCACTGAGTGGATTATAACTTATGGCAAACCTATGTGTGTCAGAGCAGAACATAGGGTTTTCTTTTCTTGTTTACATTTTCATTGTGATTTGAGTGAAAGTTTACACAGCAAATTGGTTTTCAGTGGCTGATTTTTTTCAAAGTAGATCACCAGGCCTTTGTTCCAAAGCACCTTGGGGTGGACTCAAACTTCCAACCTTTCAGTCAGCAACTGAGCACTTAACTGTCTGCACCACCCAGAGACTCCAACTGTAAAAAAGGGTTAATGATAATAGCTAACTTTCTAAGGTTGCTGTAACAGTAAATGGGGTATGTAGACACACAATTTAGCACATAATAAAGATGAATTAATGCCATTATTATTACATCTAAAATTATTATTGCATCTGAAGGTGAAGTCTGCATTTATACAACTGATTTTACTGACTGCCAAGTGTAATGGTAAACACTAGAAGATGCAGAAATAAAAAGGAATAAACATAAGTATAACAGCTAAGGGAGACAAACTTGTCTGTCGGTTTGTCGTACTGTGGTGGTGTGTTGCTGTGAAGCGGTACCACCAGTGTTTCAAATGCCAGTGAGGTTGTATATGGTGCACAGGTTTCAGCACAGCTTACAGACTGAGACAGACTAGGAAGAAGGAAGAGGCCATCCACTTCTCAAAGAATTGGCCAGGAAAAACCTTATGAATAGCAAAGAAACACTCTTGTTATATTACCAGGCAACTTTATGAACAGCCCAGAAACACTGTCTGATACAGTGCAGGAGGACAAGCCAGTTAGGTCAGAAGGCCATCAAAATACAACTGGGAAAGAGCTGCATCATCAGAGTAGAACCAACTTCACTGATATGGATAAAGTAAAGCTTTTGAGACCTCCATTTGCTGACGTGACCCAACTCAAATTGAGGATAAACAGCTGCAAACATCCATTAATACAAATACAGAACATGCAATGTACAAAGTATGAATTTGGAAAATTGGAAGTTGTCAAAAATGAAATGGAATGCATAAAGATTGATATTCTAGGCATCAGTGAGCTGAAATGGACTGGTTTTGGCCATTTTGAATCAGACAACCATCTCCTATGCAGGGAATGACAATTTGAAGAGGAATGGTATGGCATTCATCATTACAAAGGATGATTTAAGATCTGTCCTGAAGCACAATGTTGTCAGTGATAGAATAAAATCCATACGCCTACAAGGAAGACCAGTTAATACAACTCTTATTAAAATTTATGCACGAACCACCAAAGCCAAAGATGAGGGAACTGAAGATTTTTATCAAATCCTGCAGTCTGAAATTGACCAAACATACAATCAAGATGTGGTAATTATCACTGGTGACTGGAATGCAAAAGTGGGAAACAAAGAAGAATCACTGGTAATTGGAAAATTTGGCCTTAGTGACAGAAATAATGCTGGAGACCGCATGATAGAATTTTGCAAGATGAACAACTTATTCATTGCAAATACCTTTTTTTCAAAAACACAAACGGCAGCTATACACATAGACTTTGCCAGATGGAGTACACAGGAATCAGATTGACTGCATCTATGGCAAGAGGAGATAGAAAAGCTTAATATCTTCAGCCGAAAACAGGTCAGGAGCTAATTGTAGAACAGACCATCAACTGCTCATATGCAAGTTCAACTTGAAATTGAAGACAATTAAAACAAGTCCACAAGAGCCAAAATATGATCTTGAATATATACCTCCTGAATTTAGAAACCATCTAAAGAATAGATTTGATGCATTGAACACCAGTGACAGAAAAGCAGAATAATTGTGGGAAGACATCAAGAACATCATCCATGAAGAAAGCAAGAGGTCATTAAAAAGACAAGAAAAGAAGACCAAAATGGATGACAGAGGAGACTCTGAAATTTGCCCTTGAGCAGAGAGGAGCCAAAGCAAATGGAAGAAATGACAAGATAAAACAGATGAACAGAAGATTTCAAAGAGCAGCTCGAGCAGCAAAGCCAATTACTATAATGAAATGTCCAAAGGCTTGGAGTTAGAAAACCAAAAGGGAAGAACATGCTCAGTATTTCTCAAGCTGAAAGAACTGAGGAAAAATTTAAGCCTTGAGTTGCAATACTAAAAGATTCTATGGATAAAATATTGAATGATACAGGAAATATCAAAAGAAGAAGGAAGGAATACACTGTACCAAAAAGAACCAGTAGGTCTTCATCCATTTCAGGAGTGGCAGCTGATCAAAAACCACTGATATCAAAGGAAGAAGTCAAAGATGCACTGAAGGAATTGGCAATGAACAAAGCACCAGAATTGACAGACTACCCATTGAGATGTTTCAACAAACGGATGCCCCACTGGAGGCACTCACTCGATTATGCCAAGAGATTTGGAAGGCAGCTAACTGGCCACCTGACTGGAAGAGATCCATATTTGCACCCATTCAAAAGGTGATCCCACAGAATGTGGAAATTATCAAACAATATCATTACTATCCCATGCAAGTAAAATTTTACTGAAGATTATTCAAAAACGGTTGCAGCAGTACATTGATGGAGAACTTCCAGAGGTGCAAGCTAGATTCAGAAGAGGACATGGAGCAAGGGATATCATGGCTGCTGTCAGATGGATCTTGGCGCAAAGCAAAGAATACCATGAAGATGTTTCCTTGTGTTTTATTGACTATGCAAAAGCATTTGATTGTGTGGATAATGACAATTATGGGTAACACTGAGAAGAATGGGAATTCCAGAACACTTAATTGTACTCATGAGTAACCTGTACAGAGACGAGGAGGCTGTCATTCGAACAGAACAAGAGGACACTGCATAGCTTAAAATCAAGAAGGGAATGTGTCAGGGTTGTATTCTTTCACCATAATTATTCAATCTATATGCTGAGCAAATAATCCGAGAAGCTGCACTATATAAAGAAGAATGTGGCATCGAGACTGGAGGAAGGATCATTAACAACCTGTTATATGCTGATGACACAACTTTGCTTGCTGAAAGTGAAGATGACACTTACTGATGAAGATTGAAGAACACAGTCTGCGGTATGGATTACATCTCAATATAAAGAACATAAAGAAAACAAAAATCCTCACAACTAGACCTATAAGTAGTATTACGATGAATGGAGAAAAAATTGAAGTTGTCAAAGACTTCACATTGCTTGGTTCTACAATCGACGCCACTGGAAGCAGCAGTCAAGACATCAGACAACGTATAGCACTGGGCAAGTCAGCTGCAAAGGACCTCTTTCAAGTGCCGAGGGCACAGATGTCTCCTGGAGGACTAATGTGTGCCTAACACAAGCCATGATATTTTCAATCACCTCATATGCTGAGAGCTGGACAATAAATAAAGAAAACCGAAGAAGAATTGATGCTTTTGAGTTGTGGTGCTGGCAAAGAATGCTGAAAGTGCCATGGAGTGCTAAAAGATCTAACAAATCTGACCTGAAGGAAGTACAGCCGGAATGCTCCTTGGAAGCAAGAATGGCCAGACTTCATCTCACCTACTTTGGTCATGTTATCAGAAGGGACCATTCCCTGGAGAAGGATGTCATGCTTGGTAAGGTGGAGGGTTGATGAAAGAGGGGAAGGCCCTCAATGAGATTGAATGACACAGTGGCTGCAACACTGGGCTCAAGTATAACAAGGATCGCAGAGCTGGTGCTGGACTGGGTGATGTTTCATTCTGCTGTGTATAGGGTCGCTGTGAGTCGGAGATGACTGGATGGCACCTAACAATAACAACAACAAGAAGTATAACAGAGTAGTGGGAATGCTTCTGCTAGGAACTGACAGCTGAGTACTGAAAGGAAGAGATTATCCAAGGAAAGAAAAAGAGTATTTCAGGACAAAAGAGCATATAGAAGGACATGGAAATGTATCTAAGATGGTACATTAGTGAACCTGTAAGTAATTCTGTATGGTTGCGTTGTGGGATGGGATATCATGTTGACAGAAGCCATATCATGGAAAATTATAGGCCAAAATAAAGTTTTCACTGAATCTTTTAAAAAATTATTTATCAGTCGTTTGGAGATGGGACCCTTCATATTCACTTCTAAGAAGCTCTTGAAATGATTCTGTCACACACCTGAAGTAGAGAATTATTGTCTTAGAAAGATAATCTGATAAGCAATATAGAAAATTGAAAGCAGAAAGACCAGCATCCTACAGTAGAAATCCAGGTAAGAAATGATATGAGCAGAACAGTGGTAAAAAGACATTTGAGAACTCTTTTTTTTTTTTTTTAATTGTGATTTGGGTGAAGATTTACAAAGCAAATTCACTTTCCATACAGCAGTTCACATATACTTTGTCTCATGACATTGACCATAGTTTACCACAATGCAACAGCTCCCCTCCCACTTCCTTCCCATAGTTACCTCCTCCCCATGTCCATCCCTCCATGGACTACTGCCCCCTGAGCTGTCTCCCTGTGCATAAGCAGCCCTTCTTTCTCCTATGATTGTTCTCTCCAAGGAGAGTATCTACTTGAGGTAAATGTTCAACTCATATGCCTGTCTTTTGTTTGGCTGTAAACCACAGGTGTGGGTTCAATTCCAGACCTGAAGGGCAGTTAGGGGCCATAGTCTCAGTGGTTCCACCAGGCTCTATCGGACCAGCAAACCTGGTCCACCCCCCTTTTTCCCCCCTCCAAATGATTTTGAGTTTTGTTCCACATTGTTCTCCCTCTCTATCAAGGATCTCCTACATAGATCCCCTTCCAAGTGGATGACAGTGGTAGCCGGGCACCATCTAGTTCTTCTGGTCTCATAGTCATATAGGCTGAGGGTGTACCAGTCGCTAGGACTAATTGTTTCCATGAATCTTTGGTTTTCTTCATTCTTCTTTGCTCTGGATGAGCAGAGACCCATCGTTGCAACTAGATGGCAGCTTGCTAGCTTTTAAGATCCCACTCACTACTCGCCAAAGTAGGAGGTGGAACAATGTTTTGTATAGTCATTTGAGAACTCTTAAGAAATAGAATCTACAAGAATGATGACAGAATCCACAAGAACCACTCTCAGGTTGAAGAAATTTGGAAGGGTTTAATTTTGGATGCATTAAGTTTGAGGTTTCATAAGCTATATTGTGAGAAATATTCAAAAGAGGGCTAATGAACATTCCCACTTAGAACTCAGGAGAAAAAGTTGAGCCAGTGATTTAAAAAAAAAGGGGGGGGGGGTCATTAATAACTGGTTGTTTCTGAAGTCAAAGTGAGTAGAACTGCCCAAAAATGAAATTGCTGAGGACTGAATCTTTGAGGACCCTACCTTTACGCATATGACCAATGACATTAATTACTCATTTCCAAGGATGTTATCTGCAAAATTTCCTTGCATTCCAGCTAAAATCCTAACTTTTTTCTTCCCACTCTTCTTCAGTCTTCCTTATTCACTGTCCAGCTTTTGAGACTATTGCATGTGAGACTACTGAAAATACCATGGCTGGGTCAGGTGCACCTTAGTCATCAAAGTGGCATCTTTGATTTTTCACACTTTAAAGCAGATATGCCCAATGCAGTACATCATCGATTTCTTGACTGCTGCTTCCACGGGCACTGATTCAAGTAAAATAAAATCCTTGAGAACTTCAGTTTTTTCTCTGTTTATCATGACGCTGCTTACTGGTCCAATTGTAAAGATTTTAGTTTTATGTTGTGGTGTAGTCCATATTGAAGACTGTTCTTGGATCTGCATCAGGAAGCGCTTCAGGTCTGCTTCACTTTCATCAAGCAAGGTTGTATCATCTACACGTTAAACCAAACCAAAACCACTGCTGTAGAGCCGTATCCGACTCATAGAGACCCCTCCTTGGGTTTCCGAGGCAGTATCACTATGGAAGTAGATTGCCCAACCTTCCTTCCGAGAAGTGGTCGGTGGATTTGAACTACCTGCCTTCTGGTTAGCAGTCAAATGCTGTAGGCACTATGCTACCAAAGCTCCTCATCTGCATATTACAGATTGTTAATTAATCTTCTTTCAATCCTGATTCCCCATTCTTCTTCATAGTCCTACTTCTCGGATTATTTGCTCTGCACACAGATTGGGTAAGTATGGTGAAAGGATACAACCTTGACACACACACTTCCTGATTTTGAACCATGCAGTATCCCCCTATTCTGTTCAAATGACTGCTTCCTGGTCTGTGCACTGGGTACAATAACTGGGTCAAGTACAGCAAGGATTGTGAGGATGGGGCAGGACTAAGCAGTGTTTTGTTCTGTTTTACACAGGGTCACTATGAATCAAAACTGACTCGGGAACACCTAACAACAACAACTTTTCTTACTCAAGATATCATAGAAGAAAAATATACAAGTAAAATAATAGAGATCTACTATATTTTACTTGTAAAAACAGCAATCATCCATAATTTTTGTACCTTTACAACGAATTACTTGAAATATTAATGTAAGGGAGAGAAGGAGAAAAAGGAAACCAAAAGGAGAATGAGAAAGTTTAACTAAAGGCTTGGAAGGAAAACAAGGAATGGTGTCTCAAAAAGTCAAGGGAAGAATAAGTTTGAATATGGCAGGGATCAGCACTAAATGCTGCAGCAAGTTCAGTCAAGAGGAAAATTGAAGAAATAGTAATCACATGTCAATCATTGCTGGAATACATATAAGATCACCATCTATCACTATTAGAATATATCCCTCACTATTAAAATATATCCCTCCCCCTGCCCCCAGGCTAGAAAGTGCTATAGACCTGAAGGCTAGAAACAAAAAAAGCAAAGGAAACAAGGAAGTAGTTATAACGGCATAACACAAATGGGAAGAGTAGGGGAACATACAAAAGAAATTGTACATAAATCATAATTTATGGGTCTATATCTCTTTTTTGATTTTCACTTTGCATTTTCTATTTTGCTTTGATTTTAAAGGGGCTACAGAGACAGAGAATAATGGGGAAGCTAGCTTTGTGCCAAATCACAGGAAGAGAAGAGGAAACAGTTATACAAAGGTCTGAGGTGGGAAAGCATTGGCACATTGAGAAGTTAAAGACCAATATGTTTAGAGTGTGCTGAGGGAAAAAGATTGTGACTGGAGAAGTAACAGGCAAGGTCAGGCATGCAGAGTTTTATAGGCTCAATAAAGTGTTTGGCTTTTATTCCAAGTGCAATGGAAGGATTTTGAAGCATGGCATTGACTAAATTTACATTTTAAAAAGGCAACCCTACACAGGGGACCATCAAGCTCATTGGCATAACATACTACACAAAAACATTGTTCCACATCTTACTTTGGTGAGTAGCAACTGGGATCTTAAAAGCTTGCAAGCGGCCATCTAGATGCAACAATGGGTCTCTCTTCGTCCAGAACAAAGAATGAAGAAAACCAAAGACACATGGAAACAATTAGTCCAAGGGACTAGCAGACAGTGATCCTTAGTCTATGACCATGAGACTAGAAGAACTAGATGGTACCTGGCTACCACTGCCAACCACTCAGAGGGGGATCTGTGTAGGAGATTGTGGATAGAGTGGGAGAACAACGTAGAACAAAACTCAAAATCGTAAAGGAAAAAAAAAAAAAAAAAGACAGGCTTGCTGGTCTGAAAGGGCCTGGTGAAAAGTCTTGAGACCTTGGCCCCTAGCTGCCCTTCAGGTCTGGAACTGAACGCACTCCTGTGACTTCCAGCCAAATAACAGGCATATGGGCTGAACATTTACATCAGGTAGATATACTCCTTGGAGAGATCAATCATAGAAGGACAGTGTATGCACAGGGAGACAGCTGGGGGGGGGGCAGGAGTGCATGGAAGGGAAGGACACAGGGAAGAGGTAACCATAGGGAGGAAGTGGGAAGAGAGGTGTTACAGTGAAGGAAATTGCAGTCAATGTCATGAGACAAAATGTGTATGAAGTGCTATATGGAAAATGAATTTGCTCTGTAAACTTTCACCCAAATCACAATAAAAATTAAAAATAAATAAATAAATAAATAAAACCCTAACTGTTACCTGTACAACAGGCCAGAGGGAGACAAGAATAGAAGCAAGGAGTCTAACTGTTTAGGCTTTCGTAGCAGTCTAGGTAAAGGATAATGGTGCCCTGGACTAGAATGATAACATAGAAATGGAGAAAAATAGATGGATTTGGGATATATTTTCAAGGTATAATATATGGATGGATTAGAGGGCAGAACATGGGTTGGCCTAAGCAACTGGATGGACACTGGCAACTTTTTTTTTTTGAAATGGGGAAGGACTATAGGAAGGAGTAGGAAACAGAATTAAGGTGGAGGGTCAATAAAAGAGTTTAGTTTTGGACATGTTAATTCTTGGAAAGTTGTACGCTGAAGGAGATGTCTGGGCAGGAGAAACTGCTTCTTCCATTTATGTTCTTTAAATGTTCTCCTCTTTCAGTTATTATACCTGCATCATCAATCTCCTCTACTGAATCATTCCTCTATCTGGATATATCCTATGTTTTAAAAAATAATGTTTTCATGCTGAAGAAATACTTTGGGAATAGTGGTAATGATAAGTATAATCAGTGTTACAGAATTGTACATGTAAAAAATGTTCAACTGCAAATGCTTTATTATGTATATATTTTACCACAATAAAAATAAATAACAACTTTTTAACCCTACAACATCCTCTAGCTACCCTTACTCCTTCTCCCCCCTCCCCATTCCTCCTTCTAACAAGTCCACGTTCCTTTCTTCCCCTTTATTCATTCCGTACCCCCAGATTCGGCTTCTGTTTCCTCCATTACAATAAAACAGCTCTTGTCATGATCAATAAAAATGCCCTTGTTGCAAAATCCAAGGCACTTTCCTGTCCTCATGCTACGTGATATTCTGAAGCATTTGATCAGTTGACCAAGAAGATCACATCTTCCTTGAAACAATTTCTTCTCTTGGCTTCTCTGATACTGCAGTCTTCATGTGCTGCTCATTCTTGGCCTCTCTTCTCCGTTTCCTGATCCTCTACCCAAAACCTGTTCCTAAAACCTCATTCCTGGGGCTTCTCTCTTCTCTCCCTATCACTAGGTGAGTTTATCCTTTCCATGACTTTAAATATTCCTGTAACCCATCTTTTTCTAAAGAAATAATGAAAATTATGTGCAAAGATATATACTAAGAGTACACCACAGCACTGGTTACAGTAGCAAGCAGTAGAAGACAACTTCAATGTCTAACAATGGAGATTGTTAAGTATATTATTTTACATCCATATAAGGGGTTATTATGCAGCCTTTAAAAATGATGTAGTATAAATTTATTTAACAACAAAGAAAGATGATTAAGGTAAATTAGATTGGAGGAAAACAGATTACATATATGTACAATAATGACTACATTTTAGTTAAACAGATAATGTATATAGTCATATGTGTCAAGTCAGAAAAAAGGTTAAGTGGCTGCCTTAATGATAGTGTCCCTCAGCCCATTCCTCATGCAACACACTCTTCTTGGGCAATTTCATCCATGTCTGTGGCTTTAAAAAACTTAGTTGCTAATGATTCCTAACTTTTTCCAAATAAATTCAAATGACAGTCATGTTTAATCTGAAAATGGAATTTAGAAATACCATTTTAAAAAACAGGAAGGAATTTTCATTTGGGGTTAGTTAAATAAAGTGCCATATTTTTAATTCATGTATTTTCTTCTTACTTGTTCACTGTACCCTCAAGTTTTTGGCATAGGAAACTTTTCTCATGTTGCTTCTTCCCTCCAAACTTAAACATCTACTCCTCTTACACACATACATGCAAACATATACTTTTCTCCTTTGATTTGAAGCAAAATAGGTCTCAAATAAACAGAAGAAAATGCTTCTGCTAGCATAAAGAATGAGCTTTATGCTTGCAAAAGAAAATAAAAGGTTTAAAAAACAAATACACTGCTTGCCAATGGCTGCAGTACGGAATAAGCAATCACAGTTAAGTTACAACTGAATTCAAATCCTGAATTAAATACTTAAAAGCCATACATTATCAGTAAGTCACCTAATTTAGAGTGTCAGTTTTCTCATATTAAAAAAAAAAAAAAAAAAGGCTAATTCTTGCCCTACTTCCTTTATAAGTTAATAATCAAATGATAACAAAATTACTTTTAAAAACTATTAGTAGTATTTCTGTAGAACTACTTCTCAATGTTTTGCCCTGATCCCTACTTAGATATAGGGCTGTCATTGTCTACTGTACCTCCACTCTATTGGTAAACTGTCAGAGCTAACACCTGCTATGAAACTTCCCTCAGTTTCCAAACTAAAACTGGAAGCAAACGGAATCCTAAAATCAAATGTACCTTTCAATGTTATGACTACACCCCCAACATACACATTGCAGGCAATCTCCATTCCTCAGTGTGTCTTTAAGTCAAATTTGTAGATAAGTCTGAACTTAAGTAAGAAGAAATGTTCTTATTTAGCCTTATATTAATATAAGAAAATGAGCTCTGGTAGTATAGTGGTTAAAGCATTTGGCTGCTAACCAAAAGGTCAGTGGTTCAAACCCACCAGCTGCTCTGGGAAAAAAAAAGATGAGATAGTCTGCTTCTGTAAAGATTTACAACCTTGGAAACCTAATGAGGGAAGCTATGAGTCAGAATCAACTTGATGGCATTGAGTTTGGTTTGGTTTGTTCTGAGTGTAAGAAAAGTCTTGAAGCCTTGTCAATAATTTAAAAGCTATATGTGCAGCAAGTGAAGGTGATTATGACGAAGAATTTCTAAGGAGTAGAAGTTGGTTCAATTGTCTCAAAGTGAGAGAAAATTTACATAATATTAAAGGGTAAGTGTCTGCAAGTCAGATGTTCATAACCAGAGACTTAGCACTATACTACCCAAGTAGCTCTAAGTTTCACTAGAACACTGTTCTTTAAAAAATGTTCAGGCGTGGAGAATTTAATTAATTTGCTTCACAAATGCTGAGTGATTCTTTGATTTCTTTTAACAAAACTGAAAATAACAAATAATAAAGTTGGTGGCAAAAAGATACATTCCTTCCCCTGAACCCAACTTAACAGGAAATCACTGGAAAAGAGACAGAATGAGGCATCAAATATGGTGAACTCTTCCAGATAATGAGGGAGCTCTTGTGGCATAGTGCCTAAGGCATCTAACTGCTCACCAGAAGGCTGGTGGTTCAAACCCACCAGCCACTCCTCGGAGGAAGGATGGACAATCTACTTCCGCAGTGATACCGCCTCAGAAACCCAAGGAGGGCTTGCTATGAGTTGGATCTGACTCTACAGTAGTGAGTTTGGTTTTTTCTAGGTCCAGATAATGAATAGCAGAAAAGACACAATCACAAGCATTGACAAGGATGTTGAGAAATTAAAAGTCTCAGATATTGCTGGTGGGAATGTAAAATGGTGCTGCTACACCCCTTTGGAAAACAGTCTGGCAGTTGCTCAAAATGTTAAACACATAATTACTATATGACCCAGCAGCTCCACTTCTATGTACCTACCCAGAAGAAATGAAACGTGTCTACACAGAGACTTGACATAGCAGCATTAATTACAATAGCCAAAAAGTGGAAACCTAAATGCCCATAAACTAGTGAATAAATAAACAAAATATAGTATATCCACACAAAGAAATATTAACGGGCCATAAAAATAAAATACTGATACATTATGGTCAGTCAAAAAATGCCAGACACAAAAAAACACATATTGTATGATTCCATTTATATGAAATATCCAGAAAAGGCAAATGTATAGATAAATAACCAAACTCACTGCTGTGGAGTCATTTCCAACTCACAGCAACCCCTCTATGGGTTTCCAAGGCTGTATCTCTACGAAGTAGATTGCCCCAATCTTCCTTCTGCGAAGTGGCTGGGGGATCTGAACCGCTAGCCTTCTGGTTAGCAGTCAAATGCCTTAGGCATTGCACCACTAGTGCTCCTTCACCATACTCTAAAGGACAAATATTATACACTCTCCCATATATGAAAGATCTAAAACAGGCAAATGCACAGAGATAAAAGTGGTTACCAAGTGCTGAGGATAATGAAGCGTTATTGCTTAAGGGGTGCTGAGTTTCTGTTTGGGGTGATGAAAAACTTTATTTAAAAATAGAAAATGATGACAGTTGCACAAAATGGTGAAAGTAATTAATGTCACTTTGAAGTGAACAAGTTAAAATGACAATTGTTCAAGTTAAAATGACAATGTTTTTTTTTTTTTGAGAACTCAAGTGCTGTATTTATAAAGTACTTATCAAAATAGTCTGCACCATGCTTGCCTTCTCATCTTATAATTTGTAGTATGAAGTAAGTATCTTTTCTATGGGTGGTGACAAGTTTTCTCTGTTTGCACTCTCATATTTAGTCTTAGCTTTGCTGTCTGAAGCTAACTCCCATAGACTGCATGATCCAGGTTCTCTAGGGACCAGGAGCCAGGCGAGGGTTCTGTTGTAGAGCAGAAGATAGGAGACAGAGGTCTCAGTATTTCTTCCCCATTTCCCTCCTTGAATCCAAACCACGGCTCTGGCCATGCTGTGTCCCTCTACAACTGCAACTCCTGCTGGGCTCCAGTGACTGTTGCCCCTTCATAGCCCAATAGGGGCTTCCCACTGCTGCTACTCTCTACATGTCCCAATATCCCTGGTTTGTACCTTAACCCTTGCCCCCATCTATATAAATGGCCCCTTCATCAAAGTGGCCTCATCTGACTCATCTGAGTGAAATTATGTTTCCTGAATGGATCCCAACCAATACTTTGTGTACCAGAGATAAAATTGATACTTTGAATCAAGTTATTGTTAAATGGAGTATGATTTCTAGAGGCATATAAATTTATGCTTTAATTATTACATACATCATTAATGATAATCACAAAATAATTCCACTTCATTTTGTACAAATGATACATTTAAGTTGGTTAAACAGAAGGCGAAATGGAGAGAGAGAGCAGTAGGTATTTCCTGCCTAGTGTAGTGGCAGAACAAACACTACTCGCTTATCAACCATCTCATTATCTGACAATTCACATTTATGACAAGAGTAAAAAATCTACTATTTGACTATTTTGTGCGTTCACCCAAGATTCCTCCCCATGCCCAGCTCCCAGCCCATAGAGCCACCTATGTCTGTCAGGTTTGCAGCTAAAATAGCCAGCTCTCCAGAAGTCCCCTTGCCTGTCACATCCCCACCGCCAGAGCCTCTGTTGCAGCTCTTAGTACATGATGACTGAGGTGGATTTTAAGAGAGCCCTTTCAAGGGCTCGCAAGTGGCCCAGAAGAGGAGGTTGCTGCTGCTGCGCCCCTCTACTCAAGCACCCTGGAGGAACCAATTCCTGCAGTGATAAGGATATTGGAGGCACTTTGCAGCCTGGGGTCTACAGCAGAAGCCAGTCACCCCCTCCTCCTCTCATCTGGCTGCTGAGCTCCTCTACAGAGTAGCTGTTACTCTCCAGGCTACTGGCCTCAGATTCCAAGCCTCCAACACCATCAGTGTGTTGCTCGTTTCTGTGGGTCCTCCTAGGCCTGTAGGGAGGCAGCAGGCGACTGGGATTACGGAAGGGGTGGATGTAGGGGGCATGGACATAGGCAGCAACTCCCACCAACCATTTTGACCCCCAGCCCTGCCAAATGCCTCAGCCCCAGAGCCACCAATTGTGCCTCAAGTCTAGCCACTAGGCCCAGGTCGACCAGAATGTCAGCCCTGATGGCAGGCCCTTGGGGTACAGAGCACAGTGGTACCAGGAACAAAGCAGTTCTGAGGGTCCAGGCTCTGGAGCCACCTCCATTTTCCTCTTCCTCCATGCATCATGCCTACCTTGCATAATGACCTGGTCTTTGGAACCTAACGATGTTGATAAATGAGGAGTGGGTGTATTCAAAAATCAATCAGTCCCAAACATTATTCGTAACAAAAGAAGACAGGTTTAGGAATTTGTAACAGATGCCCAAGAAAAACACTGTTGAAAATAGAGTGGCTAAGAGTTTCCGTCTGTTGTTTTGCAAGGAAATAAAAGAAATGTGATGGTGATGTGGCATATCTTGGCTATATCCATGATAATAAGAGCCACCAAAGCCTGGGTTGGACATAATTTCAAAATTCCATTTCATCATCTTCCTTTTCTATTTCTGTCATCTTCTGCATTATTCATCTTTCTTCTGAATGAAGACAAAATTTTTCTGGTCCCACTTTTTTCATCTTCAACTATTTTTCTGTAATGTTTTTCTTCTGAAGTAAGTACATCTGTCAAAGCAAGTTATTTTATGGCTCAAATTGCCATAATGTAATTCCTGCCTCTGATGTCCAGACTGCACCTTGAGAAAAAGGCCTGGTGATCTACTTCCAAAAGATTAAGTCATTGACTGGTACACCATGCGATCCACAGCCTATACGATTATGAGACCAGAACTAGATGGTGCACGGACGGATACCACTGTCAACTACTCAGAGGGAGATCTAAGCAGGAGATTCTGGATGGAGTAGGAGAACAATGTGGAACAAAACTCAAAATCATTTAAAAAAATAAATTAAAAAATACCAGGTTTGCTGATCTGATAGAGCCTGGTGAGACCCCTGAGACTATGGCCCCTAATTACACTTCAGGTCTGGAACTGAACTTACTCCCGTGGCTTCCAACCAAACAAAAGACAGGCATATGAGTTGAACATTTACCTGAGGTAGACACACTCCTTGGAGAGAACAATCATGGGAGAAAGAAGGGCTGTTTATGCACAAGGAGACAACTCAAGGGGCAGGAGTGCATGGAGGGATGGACAAAGGGAAGAGGTAACTATCAGGAGGAAGTGGGAGGGGAGCTGTTGCATTGGGATAAACTGTAGTCAATGTCATGAGACAATGTATGTGTGAATTGCTGTATGGAAAGTGAATTTGCTCTGTAAATTTTCACCTAAATCACAATTGGAAAAAAAAAAAAAAGGTAAGTCATTGAAAACCCTATGGAGCACAGTTCTACTCTGACATGCACAGAGTTGCCTTAAGTTGGAATCAACTTGATGAAAACTGGTTTTAATGGCCAGACATTGACGTTTATTTACAAGAGGTAGACAAAAAGAATCATGTGGCTTCTGGATGATTATCTCTAGTTTTGGGCTCTGAAGGAATTATTTAAAATGAACTAGTATTTCGGTTACTATAAGTCAGAACCAATTCAATGGCACCTAACAACAAGCAACAACAATATAAAAAAGCTAGCTACTTCCCACAACATTTAATAGAAGTCATGTTATCTCAGAGTCAAATGTATGGGTACTATGGAACATTTCTATAAAAATGACGTATTCGGGGCATCTGACCTACTCTGATAACATGAGGAGGAGAAAGAATCACCATCATCTCAGCCTAAAGCTGACTCTTATGAAGCAGAAGTCAGACATACCTCTTCTCTCCAAAAATTTTTTTTTTCCCCCCAACAATTCTGACACCAGCCATCCCTCCTGCAGAACTCTCCACTTCCCTGCTGGGTTTGATAATTTGTTGCAATGATCACAAAGAATTCACAGACCACACTTACAATTACAGAGTTTATTAGGAAAGTTGTTGTTGTTGTTGTTGTTGTAGTTGTTAAGTGCCGTCGAGTCGTTTCCG
>NW_006921690.1:5889117-5905287 GCF_000298275.1 Orycteropus afer afer
TCGGGAGGGTAACAAGGGAAAGTGTTCAGTGCAGATCAGTGAGTAAGCACCAGCCCGCCCGTGCTTACCTTGCTCCCAGAGACCCGGTCCCTCTCGGGAGGGTAACAAGGGAGCCGTCTGAGCACTAGTGACTGGGTTTTACCCCTTTCTCCTCCTCTTTCGGCCTGCTACTCTGTGCTACGCCCGTGCTTACCTTGCTCCCGGAGACCCGGTCCCTCTCGGGAGGGTAACAAGGGAAAGTAACAAGTTATAATTCAGGATCAGGAACAACTCAGGACACAGTTCCTTGGTCAGGACAGCCTTTCACCTGTGCCCACAGGCAGGCTTCTCCTTGGCCCTTGGCCCCTCAGCCCTTCAGGCCTCTTGGGCCCTGGGTGGGTAAAGTGTTACAAAGCTCTTCAGCTTAAGTGCCCAAAAGCATTACACTCTGCCAGGAAGCCTCCTGTCTGAAGGTGCTCAGCTCTCTGGCTTTGTAGATTGGTGAACCTCGTTCCTCTAAGTGCCCAGAGGCAACCTACTCTACCACCAAACCTCCTGCCCTAAAGGGCTCAGCTTTCTCCCTCCACGGGCCAAGAAGCCTACAGTACAGTCTCCTGCTGGTCTACTGGTTCTACTGCCACTGGTTCTCTGCCATGCTTGTTACATAGCTCTCTGTCTCCTAGGTCTAGGAGGTTTACAAGGACTCCAGCGTCAAAGAATGTGCTCAGCTCCCAACCCTTCTTTCTTGGTAGTGGTGAGGTTTCCCTTTTCTGCCTCCGGGATGGCTCATTTTAAGCCTACCAGCATGGCAAAACTGACCAGTTTCCTCATTAAAGTTCCATACACATTATTTGCATGGTACCACTCAATCATTTGGTGAGAGTTACAAGACTATATATAGCAAGAAAGGCTATATAAAAGCAATGCCTCACACTGCAGTTTTATTTTAGCTTCTTCAAAGTATCTTCTTATTGTCTGTGGCCTTGCTTTTCCTTTATCACATTAAATTTTCTTCCTTATTTAACCACACAAGGATGTCCTCTTTCACCACTTCCATTCAACATTGTATTGGAAGTCCTCAAACCAAAAACCAAACTCACTGCCATCAAGTCAGATCCGACTCATAGCTACCCCTTCTTGGGTTTCTGAGGCAGTATCACTATGGAAGTAGATTGCCCAATCTTTCTTTTGAGGAGCGGCTGGTGGGTTTGAACTGCCAGCCTTCTGGTTAGCAGTCAAGTGCCTTAGGACTATGCTACCAGGGCTTCTTTGGAAGTCCTAGCCAGAGCAATAAGGCAAGAAAGGGTAAGCAAAGGCATTCAAATTAGTAAAGAAGAAGTAAAACTATGCCTATTTGCTGATGATATGATCCTATACATAGAAAACACAAGCGACTCAGAAGAAAAATTAGTAGAACTAATTGAAAGATTTAGCATAGTGGCAGGATACAAGATCAACATACAAAAATCTGTTGGATACCTCTAGGAAAGAGACTGCTGAAAAAGAAATACGGAAATCAATACCATTTACAGTAAAAAAAGAAATAATAAAACTCACTGCCATCGAGTCAGATCCGACTCATAGCAACCCCTCCTGGGGTGTCTGAGGAGGTATCACTATGGAAGTAGATTGCCCAACCTTCCGTCTGAGGAGTGGCTGGTGGGTTTGAACCTCCAGCCTTCTGGTTAGCAGTCAATTGCCTTAGGCACTATGCTTACCAGAGCTTCCCCATTTACAATAGCTACCAAAAAAATAAAAGTACAAAAGACTACTTCAAGAAACCATAAGAGATCTACATAAATGGAAGATCTACGTACCATGCTCGTGGACAGGAAGATTGAACATTGTGAAAATGTGAATTCTACCCAAAGCAATTTATACATTCAATGCAATCTCAATCCAGATCCCATCAACATTCTTTAAGGATATGGAAAAACCAAACATTAATTTTATATGGAAAGGAAAGAGACCTCGGCTCAGCAAAGCACTATTGAAGAAGAACAAAGTAGGAGGTCCTACACTGCCGGATTTCAAAACCTACTATCCAGCCACAGTAGTCCAAACTGCCTGGTACTGGTACAACAACAGACACACAGACCAGTGGAATAACAATTGAGAACCCAGAAATAGATCTACTGACCTATGGTCAGGTGATCTTTGACAAAGGGCTGAAATCAATTAAATGGGGAAGGGATTGTCTGTTTAACAAATGGTGCTGGCAAAACTGGATATCCATTTGTAGAAAAATAAAACAGGATCTGTATCTCATACCACACACAAAAACTAACTCCAGATAGATCAAAGACTTAAATGTGAAATCTAAAACTATAAACTTCCTCAAGGAAAAAATAGGGTCAAATTTAGGGACCCTTATAGATGGCATAAATAGATGTCAGACATAACCCAAAATGCAGAAACAGCAGAAGAGAAACTAGATAAATGGGACCTTCCAAAAATTAAATTAGTATGTGCTTCCAAAGACTTCTCCAAAAAAGTAAAAAGAAAATCTACAAATTGGGAAAAAATATTTGGCAACGACACATCTGACAAGGGACTTATTTCTAAAATTTATAGAAAACTCTAAGTTCAACAACAAAAAGACAAATAATCCAATTAAAAATGGGCAGAAGACATGAACAGACACTTCACCAAAGAGGACATTCGGGTGGCCAACAAACATGAAGAAATGTTCACAATCATTAGCCATGAGAGATGCAAATCAAAACAAAATGAGATACCATCTTGCTCCAGCACTGGTAGCAAAGTTCAACAAGATAGAAAATAACAAATGCTGGTGAGGATGTGGAGAGACTGGGACTCTCATAGACTGCTGGTGGGACTACAAAATGGTACAACCACTGTAGAAAAAAGTATGGTGATTCCTTAAAAAGTTGGAATCAGAAATACCATTTGACCCAGCCATTCCATTACCAGGTATACATCCTAAAGAAGTAAGAGCCAGGACAAGAACAGACATATGCACACCCATGTTCGTCACAGCACTATTTACGATAGCTAAAAGAAGGAAACCACCTGGGTGTCCACCAACTGAGGAATGGATAACCAAACTATGGTACATACACACAATGGAATACTATGCAACCCTAAAGAATAATGTGGAATCTGCAAAACACCACATAATGTGGATGAACTTGGAGGACATTATGCTGAGTGAAATAAGTCAATCACAGAAGGACGAATATTGTATTGTTGTTGTTGTTATGTGCCGTCGAGTTGGCCCCGACTCATAGCGACCCCTCCTTGGGTTTCTGAGGCAGTATCACTACGGAAGTAGATTGCCCAACCTTCCTTCCGAGGAGTGGCTGGTGGGTTTGAACCACCAGTCTTCTGGTTAGCAGTCAAGTGCCTTAGGCACCACGTTACCAGAGCTCCTAAATATTGCATTAGTCAACTATTTTAAAAAGTCAAGGAAAGGTTTAAATATGGAATGAAACTTTCTTTGTTAGCTACTAGGGGTGGGAGAGGAGGGGAGGGAACACTGCTAGATAGGTAGGGACAAGTATTGATTTGTATGAAGGGAAGGGCAATGTACCAAATGTAAGTGATCAACACAGTGGCACTGAAGAAGAGGAAGTCATAGAGAGGTACATGGGAGATACAAAGATGAACCCTTTTGTACAAACAATACTGTGTTGTCAGTGACGGCAAACATTGATCTACAGGTGGATAGATGGGGGGACAGGCTGAACTATTAGGTATTATCTATGCAGTGTGTGGCCCTGACCACGTATAGGGTTGGCAGATGATGTTTCTACAAGTGTATTTGTATGTTCTGTAAGAATTCCCAGGTATATGGTAGAGCTGACAAGGGACAAGGTTGTAGTGACTTCTTGGTCACAGCCAGCTACCCAGAGGAAGCAAGTAGTTGGACCTATGCACTCGGGACCATGGTCACAGGGGTCATCGAGCTCAACTGGCATGACATACTACACAAACACACTGTTCCACATCCTACTTTAGAGAATAGCAACTGGCATCTTAAAAGCTTGCAAGTAGCCATCTAGATGCAATGATTGGGTCTCTCCTCATCCAGAACAAAGAATGAAGAAAACCAAAAACACAGGGAAACAACTAGTCCGAGGGACTGGTAGACAGCGATCCTTTGCCTATGATCATGAGACCAGAAGAACTAGATGGTGCCCAGCTACCACTATCATCAACCACTTGGAGGAGGATCTATGTAGAAGATTGTGGATAGAGTGGGAAAACAATGTGGAACAAAACTCACAATCATAAAAATAAAAAAGGGACCAGGTTTGCTGGTCTCATAAAGCCTGGTGGAACCCCTAAGACTACGGCCCCTAGGTGCCCTTCAGATCTGGACTTGAACCCACTCATGGGGCTTCCGGCCAAATAAAAGACAGGCATATGAGCTAAACATTTATATTGGGTAAATATACTCCTTGGAGAGATCAATCATGGGAGAATAGAAGGGCAGTGTATGTACAGGGAGACAGCTTGGGGGGCAAAAGTGCATGGGAAGGAAGGACACAGGGAAGAGTAGCTGGGAGGGGAAGTGGGAAGAGAGCTGCTATACTGAGGGAAATTGCAGTCACTGTCATGAGACAAAATGTGTATGAACTGCTATATGGAAAGTGAATTCGCTCTGTAAACTTTCACCCAAATCATAATTAAAAAAAAAAAAAAAACTTCTTCCTTATTCAAAAGTTAGTTGTTCACTATTATTAACATGGTCTAGGATTACTACTATCAGGTAAGGAAAGTTTGTCTACAGATACATATTTATTACAATTTACGTTTTTTTGGTTATTTGGGTAAATATTATGATTATGTTAGAAAAAAATTTAGTCTATCTTTTAAAGACATACTATGGATGAAAAAGAGATACGATGGCATGAAATTTGTTTACAGTAATACATGGGGATAGGTGAGGAAACAAGAATGTCACTTCAAAATTGTTAAAGCTGGCTAACGATACATAGGGATTCGTTTTATCATTATCTCTAAATTTGTTGGCAATTGAGTATTTCTATGATAAAAATGTTTTTTGTCAGAGAGAAAAAAAATCAACATTTAGGTGGCTAATTCCTGAATTAATGTTTCATAACGGAAGTTAACTCAAAAGGAAAAAATTATTTAAAAAGAAAAAAACTTGAGGGAAGTAGTATATATTTTAAATAATAAAAAGGATTTCATAAAATATTATTCAAATGACAGAATTTACAAGCTTACTATCTTTCTTTAAATTTTGGTAAAATACATAAGAAAATTTTTGCCATCTTAACTATTTTTAAGTTACAATTCAGTGACATTAATTACCAACTGTCACCACTATTTCCAAAAATTTTTCATCATCCCAAGCAGAAACTCAGTACCTTTTGAAATTTCTCTAAATAAAACATGGTCTGTTAAATGCAAATTATATACATATTCACGCCAAAGTACTCCTTATATCTATGAGAATGCTCAAATTACCTTGTTAATAGGGTGTACAATAAATCATGGTTAATTAGCTGGTGTACAAGATTACAGCAGCTCTTAATAGCAAGTTTGAAACCTTGATCTACTATGCTATATTAAAACAAAACTTAGGAGTCTTAAAACCAATTCTAACCATTAACATGTTGAAAAGATCTGAACCAAAAACTTACTATTTTTTTTTAATGTAAGACAAAGGTATTAACCAACAGCATAAAATCATCTCTAGCTTCTTTATTTTTCTGTGCATATTGGCACAGTTCTACCTAAATCCCACCCTTCCAAATGGTTCACACTTTTGTTTTGGCATCATTCCATTACTCTCTTTGTGGCTCCAGCCAAATCAAACTCTGATTTAAATAGTTTAATGTCTGTTTAAGTGAGGATAGTACCAGCTGTTTTACAAGAGTAATGTTCATCTTGCAGTTTGCACAATATGAAAAAATGTTCTAAAGTGTTAAGCCATCTAATTAGACCAGCCAGCAAAAGTAATATTTATCCACATTTTTGTGATTGCCATAGGAGCCCTGGTAGCATAGTGCCTAAGGCATTTGACTGTTAACTAGAATGCTGGTAGTTCAAACCCACCAGCCACTCCTTGGAAGGAAGACTGAGCAATCTACTTCTGTAGAGATAACGCCTCAGAAACTGTGAGTTGGGATCAACTCAACGGCACGGAGTTGGTCACTGTGAGTTGGGATCAACTCAACGGCAGTGAGTTTGGTTTGAGGTGCTCTTGTGGCCTAGTGCCTAAGGCATTTGACTGCTAACCAGAAGCCCAGTGGTTCAAACCCACCAACCACTCCTTGAAAAGAAGACTGGGCAATCTACTTCCATAGTGACACTGCCTTGGAAACCAGATTCAACTCGACGGCAGTGTGTTTGGTTTTTTTGGTTTATGCTTCACTGGGCCAGACAAATGCAGTCTTTAGTTATTTAAGAGGGTCAGTGATCACATGATAATGAGAACAAAGGCATTAGATCATATTAAAATTTCATCATTTTATGTTTAATTACACCTCATAAATGCCTAGCAACATAAGACATGCTATTAGGTCAAGATCCTTAAAGAACTTTAAACCTAAGGTAAACAAATTTCAACTCTGAAATATTAAACAAGTAAAAGCAGACTATACTTGAGCATTAAATATATTCATTGTTCAATAATATTGAGTACTTACTACATGCCAGACACATGAAAAGTTAAGTTCTGCAATCAAGAAACACCCAAGCTAATAGGCAGGGACCAACAATAAAAAAAGAGCAGATAAATATTTGTAGCAGGAATTGGTAAATGTTATGAAGAAAAATAAAACAAGGTGTGAAGTTAGGCAGTGACGGGGAGTGGGTGGAGGAAAAGATGCCATTCCACTGCAGGTGCTAAGGAGGGGACTCAAACAACGAAACTATGTTCTAGGAACATTTAATGTTTAAAGTAATTGATAAAGCACACATATTAAGTCACAGGAACCCAACATCCCTCTCTAAAGTTTCCCAACACAAACTCCTCTTTCTGACTATTCATTTGCTAATTCCACTTCATCCAACACCTCAAACCTCAAAAGGGAGTTTTCCTGAGAAGCAGAACAGCCTGCTTTAAAAGCAGTCTCTGAAGTCACACTTCCTGGGTTAAAAGTCTGGCTCTGGACTGGGGTCTTAAAAGCTTGCAAGCAGCCATCTAGATGCAACAATGCAGGTCTTCTTGTCCAGAGCAAAGAAGCATGAAGAAAATCAAAGGTGCATGGTAACAATTAGTCCAAGGGACTGGTACACAATGCTATCCTCAGCCTATATGACCATGAGACTAGAAGAACTAGATGGTATTCCACTACCACTGTCAACCACTTGGAGGGGAATCAGTACAAGAGAGCCTGGATAGAGTGGGAAAACAATATGGAACAAAACTCTAAATCATTTAAAAAAATAAATTAAAAAATACCACGTTTGCTGATCTGATAGAGCCTGGTGAGACCCCTGAGACTGTGGCCCCTAATTACACTTCAGGTCTGGAACTGAACTTACTCCCGTGGCTTCCAACCAAATGACAGACAGGCATATGGGTGAATATTTACATCACGTAGATACACTCCTTGGAGTGATCAATCGATCAATAGTGGGAGAACAGAAGGGCAGTGTTTACACAGGGAGACAACTCAGGGAGATAGGAGTACATGGGAGGGAAGGACACAGAGAAGAGGTAACTACAGGGAGGAAGGAGGAAGAGAGCTGTTACATTGTGGGGAATTCCAGTCAATGTCATGAAACAAAATGTGTATGAACTGCTGTGTGGAAAATGAATTTGCTCTGTAAACTTTCACCCAAATCACAAAAATTAAAAAAAAAAAAAAAAAAAAAACCTGGCTCTGTACACTCACTTACTAGCTGTATTACTTTTGAAAAGTTAATTAACTTCTCTGTACTTCAGTTTCCTTGTCTGTAAAACAGGGTAACAATAGTAGAGTTGTTGTGAGGATTAAATGAGCTAATACATAGACAATTATTACAACTGAGCCTGGCACATACTAGGTATTCAGGAAATACTAGTTATCACCAATAGCTAAGACTCAGTTCTCAGCTCTCTTTAACCCCAGAAACTTTGATCTTTGATATTTCACTGTTATCTCCACACAAATGTCATTTAGACTCACATCTCTGGTCCTGTCCATTAAAGACAAAAGTTTTGAAAAAAATAAAAGTGTTGTTATAAGGAAAATTTGTTGGGGTTACTTTAGATTTGGTGGTCAAGGAAGGCCTTTATGAAAAGATCATATATAGGCAAAGAGATGAATGTTTACAAACTCAACCATGATCTGATCCAGGTTAACGGTCCTCAAAATGTGGTCTCTATCAGCAACACTGGCATGACTTGGGAACTTGTTAGAAATGCAGGTTCTCAGGCTCCACCGCAAACCTACTGATTCAGAAACTCTGGGGTTAGGCCCAGAAACAAGCTCTCTGGGTGATTCTGAAGGACTCAGTTTAAGAACCACCGTTCTAGGTAAGATCATATCAGGGAAGGGCACTGCCAGATTTGTTCTTGCCTTAGGATGTTTGCTGTTGCTGTTTCCTCAGATATGAGAGAAATGCTCCTTCCTCAAGGAGATTATTTTTTGTGTGTGCATTTGCTTGTCTGACTCCTCCACTCAAGAATGTGAGCTCCACAAAAAGAGAGATTATATCTGTCTTAATTATCACTGAATCCCCATGCCTAGGACAGTTGTACGCCGTATTTGCGGGCCAATGGAATTCACATTTGTATTTTATTTTCTTCACCATTCTTGAGTCATCTAGTTCAAAACATCCTTTTTCTTACTCTTTAACATGCACCCTGCTGACAATTCCTGGTGAGCTGATTTTTAATGTCTCTCAACATTCACTCCTTATTTTCTATACCAGTATCAGTAACAATCTCCAATCACCTCCCTTTTGTCTGGTGTGATAACCTGCTTCTTACCTACTATACTATTCTCCACCTCAAAATTACTTCAGAGAGTGAGAATGCTATAAAGGAAATAAACTATGTGATATGACGGAGTGATAAGTTACTCTAGAGAGGGCAGACAGAGAAGGCGTTTCTGAGGAGGTATCTTCTAAGAGGTAGACACAGGGTGGTGCAAATGGGAAGCACACTCAGCTGCTAACCAAAAAGTTAGTGGTTTAAGTACATCCAGAGGCACCCCCAAAGAAAGGCCTGGTGATCCAGCTTTGAAAAAATCAGCAATTGAAAATGCTATGGAGCACAGTTCTACTCTGACATGTGGCAACTGGTTTAACATGTAAGCGAATGCCTCAATATCCAGAAGAAACAGCAAAACAAAGACCTGGAAAGAGAATTCCATAATTCCAAACAAAGAAATCAGTCAGATCAAAGCCCTAAAACAGAAATAATCACGTCATGTTCTGGGAACAGAAATGGTGGGAGTGGAATAAAACGAGGCTGGAGAATTAGCGGAGGCTCAGATCACACACAGCTTTGTATGCTATGATAAGGATTTTGGATTTTACTCTGAGTAACACTGGAAGATTTTCAGCAGGAGAGTAGTATTATCTGATATAGATATATATATGTAAAGGAAGACTAGGCAATCTACTTTCAGAGAGACACTGCTTCGGAAACCCAAGGACGGATCGCTATGAGTCAAATCAACTCGATGGCAGTGAGTTTGTTTTGTTTTGTTTTTTGTTATATATATAGATATATATAGACAAGTTAACTCTGGTTGCTGTGTGCTTAATAAATTCTGGAAAGGCCAAAGAAAGTACTTAGGAGACAACTGCAATAGTCCATGTGGAAAACTATGGACACAGAGCCAGCAGGATTTGATGAGGAACTGAATATGGGAGGGAAATAAATGAATCATGAATGGCTCCAGCTTATTGGGCCTGAGCAACTAAGTACATTGTGGTATTATTTATTGAGGTGGGAAGATTAAAGGAGAATCAGGTTGAGGAAAAGAGGTAGGACATTTACGAAGTTTTGGGCATGTTGGTTAGATACCTAGTAGATATCAAGGTGGAGATTATATGACTCTAGAGATATAAATTTGAAAGTCATATGATATAAATGGCAACCATGCCCAGGGAGAGTGGAGAGATAAGACAAATGGACAGAACTCCAAGCTCCTGGGAATATTTAGAGGCCAGGCAGAGAGGTAGCCAGTATATTACTCTCCCTTCTAGATCACGAGTTCTTTCAGACACAGGAGAGTATCTTTTTCCTTTATGTGGCACTATGTAGCACTTAGGAGCCCTGGTGGCAGAGTGGTTAAGTGTTCAGCTGCTAACCTAAAGGTCAGAGGTTGAAACCCACCAGCTGCTCCAAAAAAAGAAAGATGCAGCAATCTGCTTCCGTAAAGATTACAGCCCGAAAACCATATGGGACAGTTCTACCCTGTTCTACAGGGTCTTTATAAATCAGAATCTACTCAAGGCCAAAAGGTTTGGTTGTTTTGGTTTGTTTTTACATATTGCTTAGAGAGTAACAGCAACTTAGAGATGATCTGTACAGTTCAATGAGTGGATGCTTGCCATTTAATTTCTTGAGCTTACTCTGCGGAAATACAACACTGAGGACAAAGGTAACAGTGCCTAGCACATAGCAGGCACTCAAAAATTTGTTTAACGAAAGAAAAAACTTGGACTGTGTTTGGTTAGACACATTTTAGTACTCTTTGTTCCACAGAGCATAACAAAGAAAAGCAGAAAGCAAGCAGAGGCCCATCTCCTCATACTTCTAACCCACTATCATTACACATACTCTAATAAATCCCTCATATTGGCCCCTACTACAGGGCAGAGGAGAAAGAAGGAATGGCACTAGACACTGTGGCAGGGAAAGGAGCTCATATTTCTTGCACTAGAGAAGAATGCTGGCTTTCATTCATCTTTCAGGTCATAACTATGTATTAAGCACCAATTATATACCAGACACTAGAGTACTAGGTACTAAAGATGGAATAGTAAGAAAAATAGGATTGCTCAAAGGACTTTCATTCTAGAGAAGGTATCCATTCAACAGATAATTACATATACAGCATATAGGAATACAATTATAAGAAGTGGATATAAAAGTAAAAATACCACAAAAATATATACTACTGCAACAAAGCAAATTGGGAGGGAGGGGCTGGAAGGCACCAGGTTTCTAACATGAGGTACCTGAAGAAAAAGTCAAGTCGGAAGGCAGGGAAAAGGTGAAAGTTATCTAGGTAGAGGGAATAGCATTTATGATGACTTTAAGGCAGGAAGGAATTTAGCATGATCCAATAAATTTTAAACAGGCCAATATATACAGGGCCATACAGGGTACATCACATTTTTAAAAACTTGGCCCTAAGATCTAGAAGTAGCAGCCAAGAAAAGGTTCTAAGCAACAGAGTAAGATGGTCAGACGGGTAGATTTGTGTTTTTAAAAATCACTGTGGACTCTAGGAGAAGAATGAATTGAAAAAAGAGGAAAGAAAAGATTCAAGATGACTAGTCAGGAAGCTACTGCAGTTATCCAAGTGAAAAATAACAGTGGCTTGGATCCTGTACGGGAGTGTAAAGGGAATAAGAAGACAGTTTCAAGCATAGTTAAGAGATACAAAGTAGTAGCAGGGTTGGTCAGCACGGAAATACCCAGGTTTCTGGCCTGAGCAACTAGGTGAAGAGAGATGGGCCTCACTAGTAAGCAGAGGCAGGGTAGAAGGAGAAAGCATGCTCTCATCATTGAATGTCCACAATATACCAAAGTGTAGAGTCAAAGAGGCAGCTGGATAACTGAACTGTTGATCAGAAGTTTGGGCATTTTCATACAAAGATGGGTATTTAAAGACAACAGGCATGGATGTGATGTCATCAGGAGAAATGACAGAATAGATAAGTCAAATGGGTCCCAAACCCAGAGGAAACAACATGTAGAAAGGGGAGAAATAAGTATTAGTAAAAAACATGGAAAAGCAGTAGTCAGAATGTCAGGAAGAAAATCAGGAAAGTAGATGTAAATAAGCATGTTTCAAGAATGGTCAACAGTGACAAAGAACACTAAAATAAGGTTATTACTAATGGTTAGGTTTCCAGGCCAGCTCACAAAAGGTCATATAACCCATACTTTAGGGAGATTAGGGAGCTATGGTGGTGAAGTGGTTAAGGCATTCGGCTGCTAACCTAAAAAAGGTCAGAGGTTTGAACCCACCAGGCACTCTGTGGGAGAAAGATGAGGCAGTCTGCTTCTGTCAAGATTTATAGCCTTGGAAACCCTATGGGGCAGTTTTACTCTGTCAGAATCAATTTGATGGCAGTAACTTTTGGTTACGGTTTATAGGCAGATTATAACACTAGACTATAATATCATGAGGCAGTGTAGTACAGTGGTTAAACATGCAGGCTCCAGACCCACACTACCCAAGTTTAAATGCCAGCTCTGCTAATTAGCTATGTGACTATGATTACATTATATTTATGCCTCAGTTTCCTCATCCACCAAAATAAGGTAAAAACAGTACCTATCTCAAAGGATTAAATAAATTTATATATGTAAATGTGTGTGAATACAAATATCACACACATATGTATTACTTAAAATAGCTAGCACAAAGTAGCTGCTCAGTAATTGATAAAATAATAGCTACTAATACTTACAACATTGTTTCTATACTTTCTGAACTCTAACAACGTAAGTTTGTTTGAAATAATCTTTCACTAACTGTCCCTACTCCTCAACTGTGATCTTACAAAGTCTTTTTCCAAAAGCCTTAAGGGAAACTTTAGACTTAAAACTTATTCAAAATATATTCAAACATATGTCCTTTATGTAGAAGCTGACCATTTTTGGTCAGAAACTAATCTTATTTTTTTGGGGGGGGGGGTGGTAACCTACTGCATTTATTACATATTTATACTATAAACAGAAAGGACTTATATCTTAGGCAATTCTAAAAAGTTTCTCTGGTAGCTAAAATCAAGACCGTGTTTCCAGTTAGAAAGGTGACAATCAAATATAAATCTATCTAAAAACAAAGTATTTCCATGCAGTCTCTGGTATATATATTCAAATACAAACAGAACATTCATTACCATGAACATCTTCCTGTTCCAAACAAGGTATGAATATCAGGTAGAAAAAAGGACAGTAAGTCTACAGTTGGCTTAATGCCTCCTGATCACTCTCTTAATTTCTAAAAGCTGCAAAGGTATTTACAGTATCCAAAACAGCCCCACAAAAAGTATTTCCAACTGCATGGTGGACATGTTCATTTGGCACCTAAATCTCAAAAAAACCCCAAACTCACCGCCATCGAGTTGATTCTGACTCATAGTGACCCCCCTTTAGGTTTTGGAGGCTGTAAATCTATCTTTACGGAAGTAGATCACCCAGTCTTCCTTCCACTGAGTGGCTGGTGGGTTTCAACTGCCAACCTTCTGGTCAGCAGTCAAATGCCTGAGGCACTATACCACCAGAGCCACCTAAATCTCAAAAGAGCACAAATAAATGGAGATTTATATGAGCAGTTTTTAATATCTGAACTTTTCATGTACCTAGCAAATGCTACTTTAGAAATATTCAACAAACTGTAAAACCTATTTACGGTAAAATACTGGGTTTTCCACTGGCTCATTATATTTCAACTGTTAAAACAATAGAAATACCTGCTTTATCCCAAAAAGTATTGTTTCAAAACTCCTGAAGAACTGTGTTTACCATGTTCTTTGCCCACCAACAGATGAAAATGTTGCATTTCAGGATCAAAGACATAAGGCAGGTTGTTAGATCCCATGTCAGTAACAACTGAATGCCATTTCCATCTGTCAGCTTCTGAAAAGGTTATTAGAAACAAGGTGACAGACAGGCTAATTCTTTATGGATAAGTAGCCCTATTACATCATCACAACTAGTACTCATTTGCACCTTCAGAAGAAGCTGCCACAAAGGGGAACAAACACATTCACCTGCTACATGAATTATGAAAGCTTTTTTAAATGTTAAACAAACATGAAGAAGTTTCTGAAAATGGAGAATATTTTAAAATTTACAGGGCATATGTCAGATTCTGTATTTTTGACATAACTGAATTCAAAGAGAACATATGCATAGTGTGAGTAATAAAATGAGGTACAATTAAGAAGTGTGTTCAGCCACGTACAGATGGCCTGATCGTAACACAAGAAGTTAACAAAGCAGGTTGGTGGGAAGAGAAGCCTGCACTTCCCATGCTACAATTCAGCTGACCCCACCCCCAAAATATATTTTTTTACAAAGAAGTTGGAGAGGTTTAGCATTTAATGTCACTTCCAATAAACAGAAAATCAATCTTTTTTTTTTTTTTTTAGATTATGATCCAAATGAATCTACTTACTATTTTCAAATGTGTTTGGGAAGTCTTTCTGTGTTACTTGGATAAATAACATTTGGAAAATAAGACAAGGAGATTTTAGCTTCCTGCCTCATAAGTATTCTGCTAAAAGAAATAACAGAAATAACTAGGTAGCATTTCAGTTTCATTTACCTAATAAAGCATTTGACATGTAAAACATAAAAAATACTGTACAAATACCTATCTTTGATGTTCACTGAAAGTATATAAATTATCATATTCAATGCAAAAAGCTCCTTGAAAAATTGATAGTCAAATTACCACCAAAAGGAAATAATAGAAGGGCCAAATATCTTTCATAAAACTTCTTTAAATGGTTTAGTTGTATATAATACCAAATTATAGCTATTTCTGAAAGGTTTCAGCAATTAGTGCCAATAAATACTTTTTTTTTTAATCCAGCTCTTTTAAACCAAGGGCCTAAAATTTTCTAAGAAAGCAACACATATTTCTTTTTACTGAACCAAATTGTTCTCATTCTCTTTCACAATCATTGCAAGGTACAAACCAAGACAAAGACCAACTTCCTATTTTCCAAATCATGGACACTAAACTTACATAAAAACAAACACAGTCACCTAAAACACTGTAATATAGAAAATTAAAAAGTTCACTTCTGTCTGTGAAAATAATGAAAAAATAGGATGAGATCACAAAGCCAGGAAGCTTCCTGTTGGTAGCTGAGGATGAAGTCATTAGCAACCCAGGATTCCCCCTGGTCCTTGTAATCAGAAACGGCACCTACCAGATTCAGTATTGTTCGGGAGAAGTGGCTTTAAAACACCCCACTTCCCAAATCCTCCAAACCAGACCACGCCTTCCAGTTATCATTCAAAGAGGACCGTTTTCACAGTGTGGTACTACTATCCAGTTTTCTCGAGCTTAAATAACCAGTAAGAGTCAACATTTTAGATTCCCTTGGTCATGCTGGAGAAAAGGTGAACTCTTAAACTCCGCGCTACCCGATTAATTCAGGGCTTCAGAAACAGAGACGCAGAAGCAAGCATGCTTTGGTTTCTCAACCTTTATGGCCTTCACTGACCCCTCCCCCCAAATCTTCCCAACTCTTGGTCACCTCAAAACAGAGAAGGCAAACAGAGGTTCCTTTGCTTCCTTCTGTTGTTAAAAGGGGAAAGGATACCCAAGAGTAACTTTGAACGCATGTTAAGAGAAATCGCTATTTCAAGGCCACCACAGCAAACATATGTCACCCTGCCCCAGCACAGTGTTTACGCCCCACCGGGCCCCCTCCCCGGCCCTACGCCCGCAGCTCATCCTGCCCAGGTCCCCCAGTGTCAGGGGCATGGTTGTACTCTACCAGGCTCCACAACTCTCACACCGCCCGGGCCCCCAAGACCACACTGTCAGCCACCCAGGTTCCAATACAATGAAATATCACTGCCCTAAACTGCCAGGCGCCTCCCTCCACCCCCCAAAGCCACTCCCGGGTCTCTTCGATCGCCGAGTTCAGCCACAAGCCTAAACTTCACCATGCGAGATTCCAGGACCCCAAAGGGTGACGGAGCCCCCACAACTCCCGCCCAGACCTTCCTTCACTCGCGCTCCTCGACCAGTCCCAGGCTCGAATCCTGCACTGGGCACCCACATCCACCGCGGGACCACACATAACAGTCACCAGACGCCTTTCCCGGCGAGGGGCGAGGCAAACAGAGGGCTCCCCGCCCGGCCCGGACCCCTGGGCGGCGCTGCACTGGCGCGAAGGCCCCAAACGCATCCCCGGCCTTTCCTGGCCCACCGCGACCCTGCCGCCCACCCTCCCTACCTGGCCTTGAGGCTGGGGCTGCTGCCGCCGCTGCAGCTGCTGCTGCTGGCGGCGGCGGCGACTGCTGCTCCCGGTTCGTAGGCCCAGGCGGGG
>NW_006921690.1:5905522-5917227 GCF_000298275.1 Orycteropus afer afer
CCCCCTCACATGGCCCCGGCGGGCGGGCTAGCGGAGGGCACGCTAGGGAGCCTGTGCTGGCGGAGCTGGAGCCAAGGCAGGCGACAAGGCCCCAGCTGGGCGTCAAGAAAGCGGAGGCGTCCGCAGCCGAGACTCGCGGCGGCAACGGCGGCGGCGGCGGCCGCTGAGCCCCATGTTGGTGGATTTCCCAGGATGCACCTCCCGCTCCCCTCCGCCCGGCGGCCTCGCCCCGCCTTCCCTCAGCGCCCCGCGCTCGGGGCTCGCGGGCCAGGCAGGCGGCGGGCGAGGCCTCGGAGGCTGCGGGCTGCTTTCCAAGAGACAGCTGGGTCGGAGGAGGCGCGAGGCCTCTCGGACCAGCCGGCAACGGAGACGAGGAGGAACGCTCGCCTGACTGGCGGTGCTATGGTTTACGGGCAGCGGACTTCCCGCCCTCGGCCGCTCGGAGGGGAGCTGTCCGCGCTCGCCGCGCCCCGCATGGGAGGGGGTCACGCCTGGGGCTCGCCGTGCGCTGGGGAGGGAAAATTGAGCTGAAACCTCGCGTAGGCTGCTGCAAAGGAGGAGGCTTGTCAACGCTTTGCTTGGAGTTCGTTATTTGACCCTTTGAGTTATACTGAGTGGCTCTCATACTCAGTTCCCACATTGCGATTTCTTTCTCAGCGCCTAGCCTCAAACCAGAAACAGCTGAGCAGGCGGTTTTACAGTTCCGTTTACTCCCTTCCTGCCCGAAGCTTGCTGGTCTAGAGGACCCTTTTCCTGCTATTAGGGGAGTTTTATATTCAAAGAGATTTAAATTAAAACGTATTATTTTCCAATCCTCGTAGAAAGGGCCTTTCCCAGGAACTCTCAACTGCCCTCACTCCCACCCTGGAAATTTTTCCTCACTCTGGATTTCAGAATCTTCTATCCCAAGATAAAGACTGCCTCCTCATTGATTTTCCCAACTACCATCTGGATGGCTTTAATTACAATAAATTTAAACTTCCTATGCGCACTTTACGGAGCTCTGGGGGCATAGTGGATAAGGCATTTTGCTGCTAACCAGAAGGTCAGAGGTTCAAACCCACCAGCCGCTCTGCGGAAAAGATTTACAGCCTCGGAGACCCAATGGGGGTCGCTATGAGTCAGAATTGACTGGATGGCAGTGAGTGAGATGCACACTTTAAGGAGCCCTGGAGGCGCAGTGGTTTTGGAGGCGCAGTGGTTTTGAACCCGACTGCTAACCGAAAGGTCGGTGATTCAAACCTACCAGCCGCTCCAGGAAAGATGCGGCAGTCGCTTCCATAAAGATTTAATTTACAGCCTTGCAAACCCGATGGGGCAGTTCTGCTCTGTCGCTACGAGGACTGCACTCGATGACAATGGGTCGGGTTGGGTTTATTTGCACACCTTTGTTTGAGGGCTTTTTGTTTGAGACTTGGAACTTAAGCAGGACCCTCTACTCAAACATTTCCTCTCTGATACCCAAGCTGCTTGGTGTGTGGTAATTTAATGGTTGTTTGGAATTCTATTGTATATATCAAAGTTGTGTTTCTTTTAATAACTCATGCATAGAGGAACACAGGAGTACAGAAATCGTCAAGTTTGGCCCTTAAACCATAAATTAGAAGTTAAAAATAACAGTAAAGTTTATATTTACTTTAATGATCACCTCCAAAAAAAATCTATACTGGTTTAACACCTAATATATGCTTAGCACAGGAATCTATCCCTGAAGATAAGCCTAACAAAAATTGAAGCAAACCAGGCAGACATAATAGAAGGCCTAATAAACTTGATACATTATCTCTGGTCACTGATTTTTAAAAGCAGTTTCAAATTCATTAATACCTATTTAACTGGTGTTGGATCTGCTATTCCTTCAGAGTTTGGTTTAATTTTGTCCTAGGAATTCTGTTTTCCTGCTGGAGACTACATCCTTTTGTTTCTATTCATTCTTTTTTTAAGTCTTTCTGCACCTGTGATGCTTGGAGCCTGGTCCGGGAGTGAGGAAGCAAAGAAGTGAGTGGTGGTTATTTACAAGTGAATTCGAGCGGGTGGGCACACGTGACCTTGCCAATTTTATGCTAATTTTGTATGCATTTACTGAGAATATCCTTGGAAAAGTGGTTTTCCTTAGGGAAGGAATTTACCAGATAATCTGAGATCCTGCAGAGAAGTAAGTAACATAAATCTTCCTTACAACATTTTTCTTCTTCCCGACTTGAAATCTGTAATCTAAATAAAAAATAAAATAAAAACTTTTTTCACTACTGTTATATTTATGAGCACTTTTGTGAGCACTAAAGTTTTGTCTCTATGGAAAGTGTAAGACATGGAGTGGCATGCTATAAATACTTGATGGCACTTAGTTTGAGATGCCCACAACTGGTACTCAGAGTGAGTTATGCTGGCAATACCAAACAAGTGGCAATAAAACCTTTATAGTCCCTCACATCATTATGTAGTTTGTTTATGTCACATAAATCAGAAAAAGGATATTAAGGGAAAATTTTAGTGAGTTTTTAAATAATATTACTCTGTCACCATATGTGATGTTCCTTAGCCTGTTAAGTGAAATTTCCTACTTCATCCAAAGTCAACACAATTATAATCCCAAATGTATACATGTCTACAAATAACATCATTAAATCTTTTTTAAAATTTTGGAAAATTGATGATATTATCTGAAGAATATTGTCTTCCCTATTAAAAATATACTCCCAACTCTGCAGCCTCATCATGGTCTCTTTCAAATAATCCCCAGCCAAGCTGCTTCAGGTCTGAAATTGTTGTTGTCGTTGTTGTTATGTGCCCTCGGGTTGGACCCAACTCATAGCGACCCCTCGTTGGGTTTCCGAGGCAGTATCACTACAGAAGTAGATTGTCCAATCTTCCTTCTGAGGAGTGGCTGGTGGGTTTGAACTGCCAACGTTCTGGCTAGCAGTCAAATGCCTTAGGCACCGTGCCTAGGCTCTAAATAAATGTTTGCTGAGTGAATAAATACACATATTAATTTTAAAATACCTTTCAGAGATTCCATTTAGTCATTTACATATTCCTTTCAACTAGGAAAAAAACTTCTATCTTGTCTTCAAATTTAAGAACAGTGTTTGAAAATAGATTAAATCAAAGGCAGTTTGGTTGCAAGAAGAATTAAGTCTTACTCTTAGAAGGAGTCTTTCCTCCTACCCAGTCTCCAGTCTCCCCATTTACACTCCCCTCTGAGTTTATTTAGTCTAGGAGTAATGATGATTTAGAATATGCACATGATGTACACCAATGTTTATTGCAGCATTTTCACAATATCCAAAAGGTAGAAACAACCCAAGTTGTTCATCAACAGATGAATGGATAAGCCAAATATGGTATATAGGTAGAAAACCCACTGCTATTGAGTTAATTCCAACTCATAACAACCCTAAAGAACAGAATAGAATTGCCCCATAAGGTTTCCAAAAATGTAAATCTTTATGGAAGCCAACTGCCACATGTTTCTCCCATGGAGCACCTGGTGGGTTCAAGTTAGTATCCTTCCGGTTAGCAGCCAAGCATTTAACCACTTTACCATCAGGGCTTCTACAAATATGTACAACAGAATACTAACCTTCCTTCAGAAGGAATGAAGTTCTAATACATGCTACAAGATGGTGAACCTTGAAAACATGCTAAGCAAAATAAGCCAGACACAAAGGGGCAAATATTATATGATCGTATTTATATAAAATATCTAAAGTAGACTGTTGGTCTTTCGCTGTCCAGAGCAAAGAAGAGTGAGGTAAATCAAAGATGCAGGAAACAATCCAAAGGACTAATGGACCATGTGAACCCTAGCCTCCACAACCCTAAGACCAGAAGAACTAGATGGTGCTTGGCTGATCATTCTGAAAAGGGACCATAATAGGAGGTCCCAGGTACAGTGGGAGAAAAATATGAGCCAAAACTCAAAATTATAAAAAAAAAAAAAAGACCAGGCTTATTGATGTGATAGAGACTGGTGGAACCCCTGAGACTATGGCCCTTAGACACCCATCAAGCCTAGAATTGAACTCACCCCCATAGCTCAACTTTCAGCCAAACAATAAACAGGCCTATAAAGTGGACAATAATACCAGGAAGGTAGCACTCATTAGAACAATGAGTGAGATCAAAGGGCATCATTTGCCCAAGAATAAAGCTAAGAAGGCAGGAAGGGATAGGAAAGAGGATGAAAGGAAATGGTAAACACAGGGAGGAAGTGGGAAGAATGCTTTTACATTCTAGGGAATGCAATAAATGTCACAAAACAAAATGTGTATGAATTTTTGAATGGAATACCAACTGTCACCCAAATCACAATTTTAAAAAATTAATAATAAAATAGATAATTGTATAGAGACAGAAAGTATATTACTGGTTAACATGGGCTGAAGGGAGGAGGGAATGGGGAGTTATTGCTTAATGGGTACAGAGTTTCTGTTTAGGGTGATGAAAAAGTTTGGGAAACAAATAGTGGTGATAGTTGCACAACACTGTATGATTAATGCTACTGGATTATACATTTGAAAATGGTTAAAATAGCACGTTTCATATGTTTTACCACAATAAAAGAATATGCCTATGGACCACCTCCCCACATTCCCAACCTAATCCACATCAATTAGAAAATCAAAAAATATTTCAATTGGTAAGAAGCTCATGTTGTTGTCGTTATGTGCCGTGGAGTCATCTCCAACTTATAGCAACTTTATGTACAACAGAACAAAACACTGCCCAGTCCTATGCCAGCCTCACGATTCCTGCTATACCTAAGCCCATCACTGCAGGCACCATGTCAACCTGTCTTGTTGAAGGCCTTCACCTCTTTTGCTGACCCTCCATTTTATCATGCATGACATCCTTCTCCAGAAAATGGTCCCTTCTGACAACATGACCAAAGTAGATGAGACGAAGTCTGGCCATTCTCACTTCCATGGAACATTCCGGCTGCACTTCCTCCAGGACAGATTTGTTAGTTCTTTTAGCAGTCCACAGTACTTTCAGCATTCTTCACCAACACTGCAACTCAAAAGCATCAACTCTTCTTCAGGCTTCCTTATACATTGTCCAGCTTTCACATGTATATGAAGCAATTAAAAATACCATGGCTTGGATTAGACACATCTTAGTCTTCAAGGAGATATCTTTGCTCTTCATCACTCGAAAGAGGTCTTTTGCAACAGATTTGCCCTATGCAATACATCTTTTGATGTCTTGACTGCTGCTTCCATTGGCGTTGATTGTAGAACTAAGTAACACGAAGTCTTTGATAACTTCAATCTTTTCTCCATCTATCATGATGCTGCTTATTGGTCCAGTTGTGAGGATTTTTGTTTTCTTCATATTGAGATGTAATCCATACTGCAGACTGTAGTCATTAATCTTCATCAGTAAGTGTTCCAAGTCATCCTGACGCACTTCCTTCCTGAAGGAAGCTTATAGTTAGACTCTTATTTTGTGGTTGAGAAACTAAGTCACAGCATTCAGTGACTTACTTTAAGGTGATGGAGGGAATCAGTGGGGATGGAGTGATGGAGAGCTCCATCTCCACCGAGGCAGCCTTGTTTATTACCTTGCTGAGAAATGTAGCACATGAAGACTCTGACTAAAAATGTAGTCAATAAGGCCATACATTCCAATGTACAAATAGACCAACTATTTTTAGATAGAAAGATCCAAGAAGGTCAAGTTTGTAGCTTCACTGAAAATGTCAGGAATATGCTTAAAGATGGTGGGTTGATTAAGGGAGAAGGATTTAGTTTTCTTCTCTATTCTGGGGGCCACTGTAAGCTCTGTCTTCACCAGACTCACTGCCATTGAGTTGATTCTGACTCACAGAGACCCCCATTGGGTTTCCAAGGCTGTACATCTGTGTAGAAGTAGATTGCCTCACCTTCCTCCCATGGAGTGGCTGGTAGGTTTGAACATCTGACCATCTGGTTAGCAGCCAAATGCCCTACCCATTGTGCTACTAAAGGTCCTTCACCAGAGCAACCTTGATTTCAGTCTCTTATGTCAACATCAGAAATGAAAACATCAGAAATGAACTAAGTCCTGCCACTCACAATTTCCAATATGTCTCTGTCTCTGGCACTTGACCCTTTGAATTACCTTTTATTTATCTTCTTTTGCCTGCCATACCCCACCAGGGAGGCCGCAAGAGTGGGTTCAAACTCTATCTCTTTGTTCTAGTCATTTGCAGTGCATGAGCAAGTATCTGTTTATTCCATAAAATGAAAACTAGATGGCAGGTTTTGTTCTCCCTGTTTTTAAGTTTCTAGGAGAACCCTACTGTCAAATAAAATTTTATTCAGAATCCCACTACAGGAAATAGAAATAATAGAGTGGTTCTCATTGATTTCGATTTGAGAGGAGTGGTTCAGGGTACCGTCTTCTCTTCTCTTGCCTGTCTTGTCTTCTCCACCTTCAGATGGTCCCTAAGAAACTGCTTCCATTCCTTGGCTCTGAGAAACACTATTAGAAAACCATTGGGTTAGTTGATTTCTAGGTTAGTTTAATGCCTGTTGATCTCCCCCTTCCTACCTATTTCCATTTCTCATTTCTACTCTACCCCTTGCAAATTTTTCTTCTGCTCCATCTTTTATATACCAGCATCTCTATTATCCAATCCAATCATGGAAGCTGGAAAAATTTTGAAAAATTTCAGTTGTGTCACTTCACTGTTGCAAAAACCTCAATGACACCTCATGAGATAAAGGCCAAATTTTTTGCTTGATAGTTATTCACAAACCAGCCCCAATCAAACTAGATTCATCTTTTTCCCTTCCAGTCATGCTGATGACATATTTAGTTGCACTTTAGAGACTATTTTCCCTCCCATCTAGAAATATCTCCTGTATTTCTGCTTACAAAAATCTATTGCCATCAAGCTGATTCTGACTCATAGTGACTCTCTAGGACATAGTAGAACTGCCTTGGAACTAGGGTTTCCAAGGCTGTAATCTTTACTGAAGTCAACTGCCACATCTTTCTGCCACAGAGTAGCTGGTGGATTCGAATTGCCAACCTTTTGGTTAGCAGCCTAACACTTAACCACTGTGCTCCTAGGGCTCCTTATATTTCTGCTTAGGCAAATCCAATCCTTCATCCAAACCTAAACTCAAGCTTTACTGCTACTAACAGCCAGCTTTATTTCATTTTGCCCTCCAGATCCACTTCCTATCTTCTTTGCCCTTCTTTTTATTCCAGAGGCTGATCCATACAAAACAAATCAACATGTTCCTTTGCCTTCTGGCTTCTAGTTGAGTCCAGGCAACGGGGAGGACAGGCAGGAGGGAGGAGAGTGAGGTCTGGGGTGTCCTCCACTTTCTATGAGTGTCCCTTGCCTCACTGTAAGAAGGTAGGTGACAGCTTCTGTAAGGTAGTCCTTTTCACACAGCTCTCCCTGCCTATTCCTCTATCCCTACATCAATCTGGAAACCATTTCCTCCTCTTAGTAGTATTGCATTATTCTTTGTGGGTTCCCTACAACCTGAAAGTAATCCTTTGTAAGTAATCTTTTATTAAATTCCCCTGAAATTACCCAATTTGAGTGTGTTATCTTTTCCTACTGAGGTCCTGATTGATGTATATTTTATAGCCTTTCTTAACCACTCCAACCATAGAATTCCACATTTGCCCTATGGCTGAGCTCTCATTTTTCCATGTCTCAAAATGTAAATCAAAAGATGAAGATGCTGAAAATACCCAAAGGATAAGAGAGTCCATGTGCTGAGAGGAAGGAGCTTTGGTGGAAGAAGCAAAGGAGTCAATATCCTCTCACTGGGTCACTCAGACCCCTCTCATGCTGCTTGGTAAGAAGGAGTTAGGTTTGTCTTCTTTTTAGAAGATGCTCCTATATCTGCAGAACTGAAAAAAGGCCAGAATAAGATTTGGCAAGAGAAAACCTGGTCCAGTCTATGAAGGACAGGCTAAAACTACAACGTAACCATTGCCGTGGAGTCATATCCAACCCATAGCAACCCTTCCTTGGGTTTCCGCAGCAGTATCACTACGGAAGTAGATTGCCCAACCTTCCCCATGGCGAGTGCTTGGTGGATTTGAACCACCAGCCTTCTGGTTAGCAGTCAAGTGCCTTAGGCACTATGCTACCAGAGCTCCCAGGTTAAAACTGGTATCTAGGAATTCTATATATAGTCCAGCCCAGGTAAGCAGGGAGGAGAGAAGATAGAGATTTGGAACAGGAAGTATGGCCAAGGTTGGAGGTTACATTTCATAGGTTTTTCATAGGTTCAAACATTGGATAAGGCTCCTATCTTACTGACTAAATTATATATATATATATATATATATATATATATATATATGTATGTATGTGTATATATATAAAATACACACATGCAGACACACACAAACATATGTATATATATATTTTTAAAAAATAGTTGCTGTTGAGTTGATTTTGACTCATGGTGATCTCATGTGTGTCATGGCAACTCCATACATGTCAGAATAGAACTGTGCTCCATAGAGTTTTTAGTAGTTAACTTTTCAGAAATAGATCCCCAGGTCCTTCTTCCAAGACACCCATGGTTGAACTCAAACTGCTAATCTTTTGCTTGGTAGTCAACGGCTTAATCATTAGCACTATCCAAGGACTCCCATTCCTTTTTAGAGCTGAGCAATATTCTATTGCATGGATATACCACATTTTGATGAATATTTGGGTTCTTTCGCCTTTTGGGCTATCATGCATAATGCATGAAGTTTTTGTGTCACTATGTTTTCAGTTTTCTTGAGTAAATATCTAGAAGTTGAAAAAGAAATTTTTTTAAATAGCATTTGGAATAACATAAAAATATATAAAATATTCAAGGATGAATTTAACAAAATATATACAACATCTGTACACCAAAACCTATAAACACTGCTGAGAGAAATTTTAAAAGACTTAAACATATAGAAAACATGGATTGGAAGACTCATGGTTGTTACTGATTCTCCCCAAATTTTTCTATAAATTAATTCAATCCCAGTCAGAATTCTAGCAATCTTTTGTTTCAGAAAGTGACAAGCTGGTTTTAATGCAAAGTTCCTTGAATAACCAAAATAGTTTTTGGAAATAATAAAGTTGGAGGACTTATACTACCTTATTTCAAGACTTTCTACAAAGCTACAATAAGCAAGACAGTACGATATTGGCATAAGGATAGACAGAGACCAAAGTAACAGAGAGTCCAGAAACGTATGATCAATTAATTTTCAACAAAGGTGCCAAGATAATTCAGTAGAAGAAAGCTCAGTCTTTTAAACAAATGGTGCTAAAACAACTGCCTAGTTACATGGAAAAAAAATGACCCTTGATCCTTACCTTATACAAACACAAAAATTTGACTTATATATAAAACTAAAACTATAATATGCCAAGAATTAAATTTTCACAAACTTGGAGCAAATAATGGTCACTAATAGGACACAATAAACAATGAACATAAAAGGAAGCATTGATAAATTGGACTCTATCAAAATTCAAAACTTTTGCTCTTTGAAAGACACTATTAAGGAAATTAAAAGGCAAGCCATGACCTATGACAAAATTTTTATCAAATACATATTTGACAATATTTTATATCCAGAATATATAAAGAACTCTCATAACTAAAAGAAGATAATTCAATAGAAAATAGACCACAGATTTGAATAAACATTTGACAAAAGGATGTACATGAATGGTCAATGAGAATATAAAAAAATACTTAGCATCATTAGGCATCAGGGACATGAAATTAAAACCACAATGAGATACCACTCTGAAAACACCAGGTAGTTAAAGATTGGTTAATAGTATTGGTAAGTTTCTCATTCCTGTAAAATAGTTCAATCACTTTAGAAAAACATTTGGTAGTTTCTTATAAAGTTAAACACACACCCACCCTATTACTAGCAATTCCACTCCTCGGTATTCACCGAAGAGCAATGAAAAGACATGCCCACACAAAGACCTGCATATAAATACTCATAGTAGCTTTATTTAAAAATGTCCATCAAATTGAACCCACACCTGTGTCTTCCAGCCAAACAAAAGACAAGCATATGAGTTGAACATGTACCTGAGGTAGATACACTTCTTGGAGAAAACAATCATGGGAGAAAGAAGGGCTGTTTATACACAGGGAGACAGTTCGAGGGCTGAAGGGCATGGAGGGATGGACACAGGGAAGAGGCAACTATCAGGAGGAAGTGGGAGGGGAGCTGTTGCATTGGGGTTAATTGTAGTCAATGTCATGAGACAACATGTGTGTGAACTGCTGTATGGAAAGTGAATTTGCTCTGTAAACTTTCACCCAAATCACAATTAAAAAAAAAAAAAGTCCATCAATTGGTGAATGGATAAATAAATTGTGGTGTTTCAATACAAAAAAATACTACTTAGGAGTTCTGGAAAGATGGTGGAATAGGCAGACAAACTACACAGACCCTCTTCAACAAAGAAAAGAGGAACCAGTTACATAGATACAGAAGATAATCCTGGAGCCCTGAGCTTTGAAGGGAAGGATACAAAAATGCACTAGACTCCAACTGGTGGAAGAGCCTGCATGAGAAAGGTGAAAAGGGAGACATATAGAGCTGAGGATTGTCAGTGCTTCTGATGGCATGGACAGCTTGGATATTGCCAAGTGGTGTTAGGACCTAAGAATTAGCCTAAGATCAACCCTGTTAGCCAGCAGCTGCACTGAGGACTGCACTGGTGGCTGGTGAATAAAAGGGGAAGCAGTAAAGAGGGAGACAGGCTGAGCTGTGAACTTTTGGCTGTCCAGAGGGCACAGACATTTTGAATGTTTATAAGCAGTTCAACCATTTTGGATATTTAAAGCGACAGCTCCATTCTCTTGGATTCCAGGGACCTAAGAATAGGCTCCACCTGCTGAGGACAGCAAGGATATACCAGACACTGAGGACTGGAAAGGTGCAATATTCCCCATGTTACTCTTATACCCCACACCCTCTTGGTGAACAGAGGTGTGGCCATCCCTCACTCCCATGCACCTTCTGGGCCAGCAGGAATTCCATCCCAGTCTGTGTGCTCTGACAGAGCCTGGGTGCCTTGCTGACAACATATCAAAAAATAATACATTATGACCAAGTGGCATTCATATCAGGTATTCAAGGACAGTTCAACATTAAAAAAACAATCAACATCATCCATCACATAAATAAAACAAAGGAAAAGAACCACATGATCGTATCAATTAATGGAGAAAAGGCATTTGATCAAATCCAACACCCATTCCTGATAAAAACTCTCAGCAAAATAGGAATAGAAGGGACATTCCTCAACATAATAAAGGGCATCTATGCAAAACCAACAGCCACACATTATTCTCAATGGCGAGAGACTGAAAGTATTCCCCTTGTGAACAGGAACCAGATAAGGATGCCCTCTATCACCACTTCTATTCAACATTGTATTGGAAGACCTAGCCAGGGCATTAAGGCAAGAAAGGGAAATCAAAGGCATCAAAATTGCTAAGGAAGAAAGAAGTCAAACTATCCCTATTTACTGATGATATGATCATCTACATAGAAAACCCAAGAGACTCAGCAAAAAAACTAATGGAACTAATTGAGAGATTTAGCAGAGTGGCAGGCTATAAGACCAACATACAAAACTCAGTTGGATTCCCCTACACCAGCAAAGAGATTGCTGAAAAAGAAATAAGGAAATCAATACCATTTACAATACCAAAAAA
>NW_006921690.1:5941644-5959256 GCF_000298275.1 Orycteropus afer afer
AATCTAGGTGTCCATCAACTGAGGAATGGATAACCAAACTGTGGTACATACACACAATGGAATACTATGCAACCCTAAAGAATAATATAGAATCCTCAAAACACCTCATAATGTGGATGAACTTGGAGAACATTATGCTCAGTGAAATAAGTCAATCACAGAAGGAGAAATATTGTATTAGCCCGTTATTGTAAAAGTCAAGGAACGGTTATATATGGAAGGAAATTTTCTTTGTTGGTTACTAGGGGTGGGAGGGTAGGGGAGAGAACACTATTAGATAGGTAGAGGTGAGTATTGATTTGGGTGAATAGAAGGGCAATGTACCGAATGTGAGTGATCAATATGGCAGTATTGAGGAAGAGAAAGACATAGAGAGGTACATGGGAGGTACAGACAACAAAGATGAACCCTTTTGCACATACAGTACTGCATTATCTGTGAAAGCAAACATGGGCATACGGGTGGATAGATGGGTGGATAGGCTGAACTATTAGGTATGTATATGCAGCAGGGAGTGTACCCAAGACCATGTATAGGGTTGGTTCTGTAAGAATTTCCAGGGGTATAGTAGAGCTGACAAGAGACAAGGTTGTAGTCACTTCTTGGTCATAGCCAGCTACCCAGAGGGGCTGAATAGTTGAACCTGTGGGCTTGGGACCATAGTCACACGGGATAGCAAGCTTAATTGGCATAATATACTGCACAAAACGTTGTTCCACCTCCTACTTTGGCTAGTAGCGACTGGGATCTTAAAAACAGCCATCTTGATGTAACGGTGGGTCTCTCCTCATCCAGAGCAAAGAAGAATGAAGAAAACCAAAGATTCATGGAAACAATTAGTCCTTGCGACTGGTACACCATGCAATCCTCAGCCTGTACGACTATGAGACCAGAAGAACTAGATGGTGTCTGGCTACCACTGCCAACCACTCAGAGAGGGATCTATGTAGGAGATCCTGGATAGAGAGGGAGAACAATGTGGAACAAAACTCAAAATCATTTGCAAAAAAAAAGGTGGGGGGAGCAGTTTTGCTGGTCTGATAGAGCCTGGGGGAACTACTGAGACTATGGTCTTCAGGTCTGGAATTGAACCCACACCTGTGGCTTCTAGCCAAATGGAAGACAGGCATAAGAGTTGAACATGTACCTGAGGTAGATACACTCCTTGGAGAGAACAATCATGGGAGAAAGAAGGGCTGTTTATGCACAGGGAGACAGTTTAGGGGACAGGAATGCATGGAGGGATGGACACAGGGAAGAGGTAACTATCGGGAGGAAGTGGGAGGGGAGCGGTTGCATTGGGATAAATTATAGCCAATGTCATGAGACAACATGTGTGTGAACTGCTGTATGGAGAGTGAATTTGCTCTGTAAATTTTCACCCAAATCACAATTTAAAAAAAAAAAAAAGTGGTTGAAGCAATATATTGACAGAGAACTTCCAGAAATGTAAGCTGGATTCAGAAGAGGGAGTGGAATGAGGGATAGCATTGCTAATATCAGGTGGATCTTGGCTGAAAGCAAAGAATACCAGAAAGATATTTACTTGTGTTTTATTGACTATGCAAAAGCATTGTATTGTGTGGATCACAACAAATTATGGACAGCATTGAGAAGAATGGGAATTCCAGAACACTTAATTGTACTCATGAAGAACCTGTACATAGACCAGGAGACTGTCGTTGGAAGAACAAGGGGATACTGCATGATTTAAAATCAAGAAGGGAGTGTGTTAGGGTTGTATTCTTTCACCATATTTATTCAATCTGTATGCTGAGAAAATAACCCAAGAAGCTGGACTATATGAAGAAGAATGTGGCATCAGGATTGGAGGAAGGCTCATTAACAACCTGACATATGCAGATGACACAACTTTGCTTGCTGAAAGTAAGGATGACTTGGAGCACTCACTGATGAAGATTGAAGACTGCAGTCTGCAACATGGGTCACACCTCAATATAAAGAAAACAAAAATCCTCACAACTGGTCCAATGAACAGTATCACAATAAATGGAGAAAAGATTGAGGTTGTCAAGTACTTCATATTACTTGGTTCTACAATCAAACCCAATGGAAGCAGCAGTAAAGACATCAAACATCTTACTTTGGGCAAATCTTTTGCAAAAGACCTTTTTCAAGTGCTGAAGAGCAAAGACGTGTCCTTGAAGACTGAGGTGTGCTGAACCCAAGCCATGGTATTTTCAATTGCCTCTTACGCATGTGAGAGTTGGACGATGAATAAGGAAGACCGAAGAAGAGTTGATGCTTTTGAGTTGTGGTGTTGGCAAAGAATATCAAGAGTACCATTGACTGCTAAAGTACTAACAAATCTGTCCCGGAAGAAGTGCAGCCAGAATGCTCCTTGGAAGCAAGAATAGCCAAACTTCATCTCACTTACTTTGGTCATGTTGTCAGAAGGAACCATTCCCTGAGAAGGATATCATGCTTGGTAAAGTGGAGGGTCATTGAAAAATGGGAAGGCCCTCAACAAGATGGATTGACACGGTGGCTGCAATAATGGGCTCAGGTATAGCAGGGATTATTAGGCTGCCACAGCACTGGGCAGTGTCTCGTTCTGCTGCGCACAGGGTCACTATGAGTTGGAGACAAGTTGCTGGCACCTACCAACAACAACAACAACAGGGGCCTAATTTGTTATGAAGGAATAGAAAATTTAGCAAACTCCAAAACCAAATCCATCGCTGTTAAGTGGATTCCAACTCACAGTGACCATATAGGGCAGAGCAGAACTGCCATTAAGGGTTCCAATGCTAGAAATCATTAGGGAAGCAGGCTGCCACATTTCTCCCATGGAGTGGCTGGTGGGTTCAAACTGCCGACCTTTTAGTTAGCAGCAGAGCACTTTAATCACTGTGCAACCAAGGTCCTTGAAAATTTTTACCATGCTCAACAAATGCTAATCCCTTTGATATGTAGGTGAGCTTAGGCTAGTGTCCTCTTTCTGAACATCATCTTGGTTATGGACTCTATTCCCTGTTGCATCTCATCTGAGTTGTTATAAGACCAAACACTTAGGTATTAACCTGAGTTAGATTCAGATTGGTCTTGTCAGCAGTCTTGAAGTGATTCTTGCTTTCTGAGATAGAGAGCTGCTAGTTTTTCTGCCCAACATCTATTTGTCTCCTTTTTAGTAACAGCATCGACTTCTTTTGGGAAATGTTCTCTCTTAACTTCTCATCATAGGATGCTACACTCTGGCCACAGAGTGGGCCGGAACCAGGCTGCCCACTGACTGGCCCAATTAGAATCCTTTTAGCTGCATTGTAATATGTGGGGATTGGGTGAGAGAAGCTCTCTTTCTTTTGCAGTCACTCAGCAGGTACAATGTAAGCCTGTGGCTGTGCCTTTGGAGAAAGTCTGTGTAGTAGGAAAGAATGTGATTTACACAAAGAGGCGGAGTTTAGAACTTGAGACATTGGGTCCCTGCGGACTGCTCCATGCTCAGACTTCTCACTCATGTAAGCCAGTTTGTACTAAGTTTTTGTGATTCTCAACTATAGTGCAGACTTATATAGTACTGTTTAGAACCTGCCAGTAGGAGCTCTGGTGGCGTAGTGCCTAAGGCATTTGACTACTAACCAGAAGGCTGGCAGTTCAAACCCACCAGCCACTCCTCGGAAGGAAGGTTGGCAATCTACTTCCTCAGTGATACTGTCTTAGAAACCCAAGAAGGGGTCGCTATGAGTCAGTTCAGACTAGGTGGCACATAACAACAACAAGAAGAAGTTGATTTACAGGTGGTCACTAAGTCATTTCTTCTGGTCCCTGAGTGAGAAAAATATGCCTAAAGTCAATGATGCACTTTAGACAATGCTGCACTAACTTTGTAGGAGCCTTTCTAACCATCCCTCACCAAGTTTCTGTAGTCTTACTCCCCAAAGTCCTGCCCTTTTCCCAAGTTTGTATCTCTGTTGGAAACATATTTACTAAACTGTTGTTAGGACAGGTTCTACCTTTGATGAAATTTGGCTACTCCATTTAGTTTTGTAAAATTTGTATCTGTGTTTCTGTTGTTATCTTGGCACAGCAAACAAACCCTAGGATAGATTTTTGAATCTCTTGAAATTTTACTAATTAAATATTACATTAAAATAATTACTTTTTTTAACCTACATTTCAACAGTATATAAAGAGGTATTAAAACAAACAAACAACTTTCAATTAGTCATAAGAAAACTTTTTTAAGTCTTAAAGGTAATTTTAAGGAGTAAAAATATTAACATTTATGTATACCTCACTTGGATCCAAAACAAATTTGAAGTAGTTCAAATGTTTAATATGAAGTAAGGCATTTGACCACTAACTAGAAGGCTGGCGGTTCAAACCCACCAGCCACTCCTGGAAGGAAGATGGGGCAATCTACTCCCTTAGTGATATTGCTTCGGAAACCCAAGGAGGGGTTGCTATGAGTCAAAATCAATTCAACAGCAGTGAGTTTGGTTTGGTTTTTGGTTAGTATTTCATAATAATCAGTTTTCATTTATGTGTTATGAAGCTTAATATCACTTGTCTTAAAAAGAAGCCTGGTGGTACAGTTGTTAAGAGCTTGACTGCTAACCAAAAGGTTGGCAGTTTAAACCCACCAGCTGCTCCACAGAAGCAGTCCTACCTGTCCTATAGGATCTCTTATTCGGAATCAACTCCATGGCAATGGGTTTTTGGGTTTCTCTTAAGCTGGAAGCACTATGTTACTTTCATAATTCAGTATAAGGTTACAATTTTTTTCTGATTTTTCAATTATATGTATTTTTTTCTTTTTGAAAAGAGAATATTCTATGTAGAATTATCTTTACTATAAAGCACTTGACTGCTAACCAGAAGGCTGGCGGTTCAAACCCACCAGCCACTCCTCAGAAGGAAGGTTGGGCAATCCTACTTCCGTAGTGATACTGCCTCGGAAACCCAAGGAGGGGTCGCTATGAGTCGGGGCCGACTCGACGGCACATAACAACAACAACAACAACAACTGAAGATATAATTTATAAATGTCCAATCTCCTTTTTATATCCATATTCATTTCCTGATTTTATTAGAAGAGATAACTGATCTGAAAAATATGCAAAACCTTATGTCAAAATAGAATTAATGGTTAACACTAACCAAGTGTCTGGGGAAGAAGCACAAACAAAGCAGATCAAACAAAACTAAAAGTAAAACAACAATACAATAAATGAAAGTAATAGATATATGTCAATATTTTAAACTGAGATATTTTCCTTTTAATCAATATAAGTATTTGTCAATTACAGTTACATCACATTTTCCTTTTTATATTTGAAGTATCATGAACTTGACATTGGGTGCTCTACAAACATCAGTAATTTTACAATCTTCATAATGAATTCCAGATTCATTCAAGTTAGAGCAACCGTATCACACTAAATGAAGGCAGATGATGCACTTAGGGTGCTGCGAGGGGGTTGTGTCAGGTTCTGAAGCTAGCTTTGCAATTAGGCTTTTGGGAGCTAATGGAGTAAATGAGTTCAGGGGAGTTTTCAAATTATGATTCTGTAAGAGATGCCACTCCTCGGAAGGAAGGTGGGGCAATCTTACTTCTGTAGTGATACTGCCTCGGAAACCCAAGGAGGGGTCACTATGAGTCGGGACCGACTCGATGGCACATAACAACAACAAGAAGAAGAGATACATCACTATCTTATATTTCTATTAGCTCTAAGATAGAGATGTGAATATGGATACAACAAATGCTTGTAAATTTCTCACAAACTTAGAATTAAGTAATAAGATCCTCAGATTTCATAATTTGAGACAGTGTCATTCTATACACATGAGATGGAACTGGAAAAATGTGCTTGTTCATTCTAAACCCAGTGTCTTAGTTATTATCTAGTGCTGATATAACAGAAATATCACAAGTGAATGGTTTTAACAAACAAATTTATTTTCTCACAGGTTAGAAGGCTAGAACTCCTCATTCAGAGCACCAGCTAGAGAGGCAGGCTTTCTCTCTCTGTCAGCTCTGAGGGAAGGGCCTCATTTCTTCAGCTCATTTCCTGTTCCTTGAAGATTTCCATGTGGCTTTGCATCAGTCTTCCCCCATCTCTGCTTCTGCTCCCCTATTCAATCTCTTATATCTCAAGAGATTGACTCAAGACACACCCTATACTTACCATATACTAATTAGTTCATTAACATAACAAAGACAATCCATTCCCAAATAGGATTAGGACTACAGCCATCTCACTCACTCACTGTTGTGGAGTTGGTCCAGACTCATAGTGACCCCTCCTTGGGTTTCCAAGGCAGTATCTCTACAGAAGTAGATTGCCCAATCTTCCTTCCCAGGAGTGTCTGGTGGATTTGAACCGCTAGCCTTCTGGTTAGCAGTCAAATGCCTTAGGCACCACACCACCAGACCTCCCAACTATAGCCGTAGAGATTAGGATTTACAACCTTTCTTATACAAACTTTTGGGGGGCATAATTCAATCCATAACACCCAGTTCTCACAAACCTATTAGATTTTGGGCAAATTATCCTTCCATTTCTTAATCTGACTATTCCAAAATGAGCAAGGTAGAGTTTGCTTCTGACCTTTTAGACAAGATTAAAGTAAGTGCAAAGTGCAGTTACATGAGAAAAAGTGCTTATGTAATGCCAAGGGATGATTAATAGCAAAATTTTTATAGGTACTGTGGGTGGCTTTAAACAGACCACTTTTCCTAATTAAATATAGATGATGTTAGATGACCTATTTGTGACAAGCAACTAAAGAGATTCTGATAATCTAAAAGGATAGTCTGTAATGATTAAGATCTCACTTTTATCTACCTTAAGGCCTTGCTATCTTAAAAGAGAAACACACACTCATACTCATACTGTAATATGATTTATATTTTCTAAATATTTGGGAGCTCTGGTAGCATAGTGGCTAAGACACTTGCCTGCTAACCAGACGGCTGGCGGTTCAAACCCACCAGCCACTCCTCGGAAGGAAGGTTGGGCAATCCTACTTCCGTAGTGATACTGCCTCGGAAACCCAAGGAGGGGTCGCTATGAGTCGGGGCCGACTCGACGGCACATAACAACAACAACAACAACAAACATTTAATTAGAAGCTCTGGTAGCATAGTGCCTAAAGCACTTGACTGCTAACCAGAAGGCTGGCGGTTCAAACCCACCAGCCACTCCTTGGAAGGAAGATGGGGGCAATCTACTTCTGTAGTGATACTGCCCCAGAAACCCAAGGAAGGGTCACTATGAGTCAGGTCCGACTCGATGGCACATAACAACAACAACAGCAAACATTTAATTTGGAAGGAATAATCATATCCATGTGGGTTGCAGTCTCAATCTTGTAAAAATTATAAAACAAAATAAAGTTTTATTAATGATCTTAAATAATAGAAAAATGCAATATCTGTCAAAAATGTAAAGAACAGAATTTTCTGTTCTATTTTTTTAGAAGTATGTGACTTCTTGCCCTCCTTCAAAATGGAAACAAATTCATACATTACACACACACACCTACCCACATAACTTGGTGCATACACACACTCAGTTCAGGGGTTCATAATTTATTATATTTTTAAGGAGAGACTGGTCATATATAAGTTTCAAAAAACAGAGAAAGTATCAGTTAAAATGGTTACTTAAGACATTTTTCTTTTGTGTTCAGACATTACCAGATGCAAGGGGAAGGGGCTGATGGTAAATTTAATCAATATTATTTTAGTAACTATCTTAGGCTGAGAAGCAAACCTAGTGAAGCTTATACATGTGTATGTGTGTGTATGTGTGTGTGCATATATGTGTGTGTACATATATATATATGTATGTGTGTATATATATATATACATACATACACATACACACACACACAGAGTTGTTGTTATGTGCTGTCAAGTAGTCTCTGACTCATAGTGATCTTATGTGCAAAAGAACGAAACACTGTCTGGTCTTGTGCCAGCCTCATGATCCCTGCTATACCTGAGACCATCACTGCAGCCACTGTGTCAATCTGTCTCATTGAGGGCCTTCCCCTCCTTTGTTGACCCTTCACTTTACCAAGCATGACATCCTACTCCAGGGAGTGGTCCCTTCTGACAACTTGACCAAAGTAGGGGAGATAAAGTCTGGCCATTCTCACTTGCAAGGAGCATTCCGGCTGCACTTCTTCCAGGACAGATTTTAGCAGTCCATGGTACTTTCAGCATTCTTCGCCAACATGAAAACTCAAAAGCATCAACTCTTCTTTGGTCTTCCTTATTTATTGTCCAGCTCTCACATGCATATGAGGCAATTGAAAATACCATGGCTTGGGTTAGGTGCATCTTAGTCTTCAAGAACACATCTTTGCTCTTCAGGACTTGAAAGAAGTCTTTTGCAACAGATTTGCCCAATGCAATATGTTGTCTGATGTCTTGACTGCTGCTTCCACTGGTGTTGGTTGTAGAACCAAGTAACTTGAAGTCTTAGACAATTTCAATCTTTTCTCTATTTATCGTGATGCTGCTTATTGGGCCAGTTGATATATATTGAGGTGTAATCCATACTGCAGACTGTAGTCTTCAATCTTCATCAGTAAGTGCTCCAAATCATCCTCACTTTCAGCAAACAACGTTGTGTTGTCTGAATATCTCAGGTTGTTAATGATTCTTCCTCCAATCCTGATGCCACATTCTTCTTCATATAGTCCAGCTTCTTGGGTCATTTGCTCAGCATACAGATTGAATAAGGATGGTGAAAGAATACAATCCTGATGCACTCCCTTCTTGATTTTAAAGAATGCAGTATCCCCTTGTTCTATTCGAACGACAGTCTCCTGGTTTATGTACAGGTTCCTCATGAGTAAAATTAAGTGTTCTGGAATTCCCATTCTTATCAATGCTATCCATAATTTGTTATGACTTTGCATAGTCAATAAAACATAAGTAAACAACTTTCTGGTATCCTTTGCTTTCAACTAAGATCCATCTGGCATCAGCTATGATATCCCTTGCTCCATGTTCCCTTCTGAATCCAGCCTGCATTTCTGGAAGTTCTCTGTCAATATACTGCTGCAACTGTTTTTGAATGATCTTCAGTAAGAAATTACTTCGTGTGATATCAATGATATTGTTCAATAATTTCCACATTCTGTGGGATCACCTTTCTTTGAATGGGTACAAATATGGATCTCTTCTAGTCAGTTGGCCAGATAGCTATCTTTCAAATCTCTTAGCATAGCCAAGTGAAGCATCCATTTGTTGCAACATCTCAATGACTATTCCGTCAATTCCTCAGCCTTGTTCTATGCCAATTCCTTCAGTGCAGCTTCGACTTCTTCCTTCAATACCATTGGTTCTTGATCATATGCCACTTCCTGAAATGGATGAACACTGACCAATTATTCTTTTTGGTACAGTGAGTCTTTGTAGTCCTTCCATCTTCTTTTGATGCTTCCTGTATCATTCAATATTTTGCCATAGAATCTTTCAATATTGTACCTCAAGGCTTAATTTTTTCTTCAGTTCTTTCAAGCTCGAGAAATGCTGAGTGTGTTCTTTCCTTTTGGTTTTCTATCTCCAGGTCTTTGCACATTTCATTGTAATAATTGACTTTGTCTTTTTGAGCTGCTCTTTGAAATCTTCTGTTCAGCTCTTTTATCTTATCATTTCATCCACTTGCTTTAGCTACTCTCTGTTCAAGGACAAGTTTCAGAGTCTCTTCTGCCATCCATTTTGGTCATTTCTTCCTTTCCTGTCTTTTTAATGACCTCTTGCTTTCTTCATGGATGATGTTCTTGATGTCATCCCACAATTCCTCTGGTTTTTGGTTACTGGTGTTCAATGCATCAAATCTATTCTTTAAATGGTTTCTAAATTCAGGAGGGATATAATTAAGGTCATAGATTGGCACTCATGGACTTGTTTTGTCTTCAGCTTCAACTTGACATTGCATATGAACAATTGATCGTCTGTTCCACAATCAGCTCCCGGCCTTGTTTTGGCTGAAAGTAATGAGCTTCTCCATCACCTCTTGCCATGGATCTAGTCAATCTGATTCCTGTGTACTCAGTTTGGTAGAGTCCATGTGTATAGCTGCCATCTGTGTTGTTGAAAAAGGTATTTGCAATGAATAATAATAAGTCGTTGGTCTTGAAGAATACTATCATGCAATCTCTAGGATCATTTCTACCACCAAGGCCATATTTTTGAAATACTGGTGATTCTTCTTTGTTTCCAACTTTTGAATTCCAATCACCAGTGATAATTAACACATCTTGATTGCATGTTCGATCAATTTCAAACTGCAAAAGTTGGTAAAAGTCTTCAATTCCCTCATCTTTGGCTTTGGTGGTTGGTGCGTAAATTTGAATAATACTATTAACTGGTCTTCCTCGTAGTTGTATGAATATTATCCTATCACTGACAGCATTGTACTTCAGGATAGACCTTGATACATTTTTTGTGATGATGAATGCTATGTCATTCTTCTTCAATTTGTCATTCCCAGCATAGATCATATGATTGTTTGATTCAAAATGGCCAAAATCAATCTATATCAGCTCACCAATGCCTAGGATATCAATCTTTATGCTTTCCATTTCATTTTTGACAACTTCCAATTTTCCTGGATTCATACTTCATACATCCCATGTTCCAATTATTAATGGATGTTTGTAGCTGTTTCTTCTCATCTTGAGATGTGCCACATCAGCAAATGAAGACACGAAAGCTTTACTCTATCCACATCAAGGTTGCCTGTACTTGGAGGAGGTATTTTGAGTGCCCTCCAACCTGAGGAGCTCACCTTCTGGCACTATATTGGACAGTGTTTCAGGGCTATTCATAAAGTTTTACAGTAATATATCAGACAATGTTTCACTGCTATTCATAAGGTTTTCACTGGCCAATTCTTTGAGAAGTGGATGGCCTCTTCCTTCTTTGGAGTCTGTCTTAGTCTGGAAGCTCCACTGAAACCTGTCCACCATGGGTAACCCTGCTGGCATCTGCAACACCAGGGGCATAGCCTCCAGCTTCACAGCAGGACTCAAGCCACCACAGTATGACAAACTGACAGACAAGTTTGTTTTTCTTAGTTGTTTCAAACTGCTCCACTCATTTCCTGGTCTCCCCACCCTGCTAGCTTACCCAGCCTGCCCCTAGGGTCCTCTGTGCACACAAACATCCACCTTCCACTGGTCCCAGGCTGAGAGAAAGAGAGACAGAGAGAGAGATCTCAAGGAAATGGTTCACACAGTTGTAGATACTGGCAAGTCCCAAGTCATAGTCAAACATCAGGCTGGAAGCTTCTCCTGAATCACACAACTGCAGGAGCTGATGAATCTAAGATTGGTAGGTCAGATGGCATGCTGCTGGCTCATGGGCAAGGAAGCTGATGAATCCAAGACCAGCAGGTAAGGTAGCAGGATGCTGGCTCAAGTCCACTACATCAAGTAAAAATGCAGAGAGGTTTGCCAGAACATCCATGTATATTGGACTCCGGACATACCCCCGAGAAAACTCCCTTTCAACTGATTGGCTGCCCATAGCAGATCTCATCATGGAGGATGACTATCTCATTACAAAATTGACAAACTACATCATAATTGTCAAAGTATTGAGAATCATGGCCCAGCCAAGTTGACATACAACCTTAACCATAACAATGTCAGGAAATAAAATTATTTTTCCATATTTTCAATGTATTATGTATTAGAGTTCAACTAATTTTCAAGATAATTATAGGTACTTATATATAGATAATGAACATACAAGATCTATCCTGAAGTATAATGTTGTCAGTGATAGGCTAATAACCATATCCCTACAAGGAAGACCAGTTAATACTCCAATTATTCAAATTTATGCACCAACCACTAAAGTCAAAAATGAAGAAATTGAAGATTTTTACCAATTTCTGCAGTCTGAAATTGAGCAAACATGCAATCAAGATACATTGATAATTACTAGTGATTGGAATGCAACAGTTAGAAATGAAGCAGCATTGGTAATTGGAAAATATAGCCTCGGTGATAGAAACTATGCTAGAAATAGCATGATAGATTTTTGCAAGACCAATGACTTATTCATTGCAAACACCTTTTCTCAATAAAATAAACTGTGGCTACACAGGCAGTCTTTGCCAGATGGAATACACAGGAATCAAGTCAATTATATCTGTGGAAAGAGGTAACAGAGAAGCTCAGTATCATCAGTCAAATCAAAAGTCAGGAGCTGACTGTGGAACAGACCATAGATTGCTCAAGTTGAAGTTGAATAAATGAAAAAATGTTCACAAGAGCATTTTGTTGTTGTTGTTGTTCTTGTGTGCCGTCGAGTCAGCCCCGACTCATAGCGACCTGTCCTTGGGTTTCCAAGGTAGTATCACTATGAAAGTAGATTGCCCAACCTTCCTTCTGAGGAGTGGCTGGTGGGTTTGAACAACCAGCCTTCTGGTTAGCAGTCAAGTGCTTCAGGCACTATGCTACCAGAGCTCCCACCTTGATTATATTCCTCCTAAATTTAGAGACCATTTGAAGAACAGATTTGACATAGTTAACACCAATGAATGAAGAGTAGAGAATTGTGGGATGACATTAAGAACATCATACATGAAGAAAGCAAATGGTCATTAAAAGCCCAGGAAAGGAAGAAAAGATGAAAACGGAAGTCAGAAGAGACTCTGAAACTTGCTCTTGCACATAGAGTAAGTAAAGCGAATTAAAAAAATGATGAAATAAAAGAGCTGAACAGAAGATTTCAAAGGGCAGCTTGAGAAGACAAAGTAAAATATTGTAATGAAATGTGCAAAGACTTGGAATTAGAGAACCTAAAGGAGGGTCTCTATGAGTCAGAGATGACCCGATGGCACATAACAACAACAACAACAACAAAGGTAAGAACACACTTGGCATTTCTCAAGCTGAAAGAACTGAAGAAAAAATTCATGCCTTGAGTTGCAAAGGATTCTATGTGCAAAATATTCAAGGATGCAGGAAGCATCAAAAGAAGATGGAAGGAATACACAGAGTCACTATACCAAAAAGAATTGGTCAATGTTTATCCATTTTAGGAGGTGGCATATGATCAAGAACCAAGGGTACTGAAGGAGTTAAGTCCAAGCTACATTTTTTTTAAAGGAAACAATATCCTCATTCCTCATAATGAAATATGACAGATAGACTGAATTAACAAGTAAAACCTACAAAGTACAGTAAATGCTATGTAATAATTTAAAATATACACCAAATGACTAAAGCCAGCAATTTATATTGAAATATCAAATTCTGTGCAGTATTTCCAACCAATAACAAATTTTAATAAAGATTGAGTATAATATCATGACGGGATAATCTAATGATTAAATATGCTTACATTTTGTCATATTCAACTTAAGAAATCTACAACCTTTATCTGTACCAAAGGATACAAATTATTTACTAGTTCTAACCATACCATCAATAAAACAGATTTTTTGAACCATTAAAACAAACATTACAAAAAAGTGCTTTGTTCTTAACTGCAAGGCTATGGATTCCAAGTTTCTCATCAAGCTGATAATGATCAAGTTCAGATCCAAGATGCAGACAGAACATCTGTGGTGCAGTACACATGGTTATTCCTCCTTTGTTCTCTGCAATTTGTCATAAAGAGCTGAATTCATATGTCCTTTTTGATACAGGGCGAAGGAACAATTCATGTAATATAAATTTCCTAAACCACCAAGATGGCAAGATGGGCTTAGTGAGATGGGAGTGACATGGATTTTTTAAATACCCTAAACCCTTTTGCTGGCCCAGGATATGGTGGTGGTGGTGATACATTGTGTTTTCTGGTCAGTGCCATGGCCTGTTCATAAGAAGGTAATCCTGTGTCTTCTACAGAAGGTGGCAATGGAGACAAGACAGCTTCCTCAGGTCTTCTGAAAATGATGGACGGAGTGTGTCTGCCTCTTCTTACGTAGACAGCTGAAGAACTACACAAAGAGACAACATTTAGGTCTAGTAAAGGCAGTATTTTAAGGTTAAGATGGTTGTTGTTGTTAAGTGCCATCGAGTCGTTTCCGACTCATAGCGACCCCATGCACAGCAGTTTTGCTATTCATAAGGTTTTCCCTGGCCGATTCTTTCAGAAGCAGATGGCCTCTTCCTTCTTCCTAGTCTGTCTCAGTCTATAAGCTGGGCTGTTACCTGTGCACCAGGTGCATCTCGCTGGGTTTTAAACACCAGAGGCTCAGCCTCAAAACTCAAGTCTACATGTCACCACAGCAGGACAAACCGACAGACAAGTTTGTCCTGTTGTTGGAGACCTCTCGTATCACCCCCACCTGGGTCCCTGTGGCTGACTGTTCCTCTGTCTGGCTTCCTGGCTTTTAATCCCCTTTCTCCTGCTCTTCTGGCCTGCTTCTTTGGGCGTCCCTGCGTCGTCTCTCCTCACCTGTAACCCTGCGGCTGACTGCTCTTCTGTCCGGGTTCAAGGCTTTTATCCCCTTTCTCCTGCTCTTCCGGCCTGCTACTCTGGGCGTCCCTGTGTTGTCTCTCCTCACCTGTAACCCTGGGGCTGACTGGTAGTATTTAAAAAAAAAAAAATCCACTGGACTGTTTCGATAAAAGTTGAACCCAATTTATTAAGAAAACAAGTTTTATTTTACCCATAAACTCAAAAAAGTCTTTGTATAGTGAAAACATCAAGAGCTTTGAAGCTAGACATGGGTTTCAAACCTGACCTTGCCATTTCATAGTTAAGTGGCCAAGGGAAGGTTCCTGAGTAGCGCAAATGGTTTATGTTCTACTACTAACCTAAAGGTTGACAGTTCAAACCCACCCAGTAGAGGCAGGCTTGGAAGGAGAAATTCCTGGTGATCTGCTTCCACCAAGATTACAGTCAAGACAACCCTATGAGGCAGCTGTACTCTGTCACACAAGTGGTCACCTTGCATTGGAACAGATTAGAAAGCAAAGAGTTGGTATTTTTTTGTTGTTGTTGTTTGTAGCCAAAAGCAAATTATTATCTAACTGGAGTCTCAGTTTCCTCCTCTCTAAAATGGGGATAATAGTTATTTTGTGTGAATTGAATATGGTATGCAAACCATCTAGTAGGGTCTCGTGTGGTAATATAAGAACTCAAAACACGCTAATTCCCCTTTCTTCACTTCCTGAATTAAAAGTTTCTGAAAGTATGGCATGAAATCCAAACCAGGCTTTGTTGAAAGGTGGCACAGCTCCTGGTTGAGGGAATAGATGCCACAGAGACAACCACAACATCTGATGCTACTCTCCTCTTCTGTTCTCTCCTACACTCCTGCTGCCCTGTCAGTCTTCCCTAAATAGTACTTTTTTTCATGTCATTCTTCTGAAAAGTCTAATCTGCAGCATACCTTGCAGCATACTTTTCACTCTTGTGCCTCCTTTGGAAAAAAAAACCTATTGTCATCGAGTTGATTCTGATTCATAACAACCCTACAGGACAGAGTAGAACAGCCCCATAGGGTTTCTAAGGATGTAAATCTTTATGGAAGCAGATTGCTTAATTTTTCTCCTGGGAGTGACTTGTGGGTTCAAACCTCTGACCTTTTGGTTAGTAGCTGAATGCCTTAACCACTGCACCACCATGGCTCTTTTCCTTTTCAAAGCTTCCTTTATTCTGGCCTCGACTTATTTTTTATAGCTCTCTGCTCTTGCCAAGGTGGCCTCTTTAGTCTCCCCTGAATGTGCAATGAATTCTCAGACTCTGTGTTTTCACTGGTACTATTTCCTTTCTACGAATATTGTCTTCTCCTTCCACTGGTCTTCACCTAACTTTTTTTTTTTTTTTTTCAAATATGGCCTAGTTTACTCCCTGCCAAGGAGCTTTGGTGGCATATTGAATAAGTGCTCAGCAGCTAACTGAATTTGAATCTCCTAGGCACTCTATGGGAGAAAAGACCTCCCATAAGGATTACAGCCCAGGAGATCACAGGGGGCAGTTCTACTCTGTCCTATAAGGTCACCAGGGGTCAGAATCAACTCCATGACACACAATAGTTCAGTCCTACCATTTTTACAAAACCTTGCCAACTACACTAACCAACCAATGAAGGTTGAAATGCAACTTGGGTCTGGTGTTTTAAGCCTACATTTTCTCTTCTCACTTGTATATTACAAATTATAATATAAACATTATTCAGTTTGTCTCTTCACACTCTGAACTTGGCTTTCTATGAATTATCTAGGCATAACTTAACCTCATATAGTTTTAGGTATGCAGGATAAGATAATTAAAAGTCATAGGTTAACCCAACCTTCAGTCAATATTTATAATACTCATTCCACCAAAAAAGAGTTTAGCACACCTAATACTATAATCTTCTCCAAAACTCAATCAGATAATTTGTGTTTTAAAATATCTTTTTTCCTTTGGAAGAAATAATGGGAGATGAAATTGGAGGAAAGGACAGAAAAATTTGCAGAGAGAAGAAAAGCAAAAGGTCTGTATAAATCCAGCAAATGGATAATCAGTCCTTCATCAGTTGAGAGCTGCCTGAGCAGATCACAAGTTTACTTAGAGGGCTCAGTACAATTCCTCCCCTGTCAGAAATCTGGAAGGTATTCATGGTAGGCAAGTCACTGTCACATTTATTAGCTTGTGATGAAAAGTTTTATTTGCTTATCAGGAACAGGAGAGACAGATATTTTAATTTGAACAAATAAAATTTTCCACATTGACCTTAAGATTTTCACATATAGAAATAATGTAATAATTATAGCAAAGTTATTAAATATCTGCCCAGTGCTTTTTCTAAAGCATACATCTTAAATGACTGTAATTAGAAAGTTACACTAATAACATCTCAAACAAACTAGCCTCATATTATGCTCATTTTTCTTCCCAAAATATAAGAACTAAGAAATGAAAAGATCCTGTTTTCCACTTCTTGGCATGTTTTTCAGAGGAATGAGGCAAACTTCCCTCACAATGGTCTTATTTTTTACTTCTTTCTTTCTCAAATATTCCCTTGCCCTTCCACCACTTCCAGACTTGCGAAACAGAGAAGGAGAACAAATAACTCTGCTGAAGAATTTGAGACAGCAGATGAAAAGTACTTTATTAAGTATTTATAAGTTAATCTTAAATATGAGAGTGTCTAGTAAACCTAGACACTAGGTTTACTAGTTGAATTGGGCAATTGCTCTCTCCTAAAACTCAAAAGTGTTACTGAGAGGATCAAAGGAAGACAATGGATATAAAAATGATCTGTGAATTTTAAAGCATTGTAGAGCACAAACATCAAGTATAAATAATCTAACTTTTAAAATAAGAGACATCCAGAGTTTCCTGTTTTACAATAGCATACACAGAAGATACCCATGATCACACCACCACTTTGTTTCCTCTGCCTTTGAATTCTGCTTGTCCTCTCATGCAGGGAGGAAGGTAGGCAATGTGTCAGAGACATGAAGTAGGAAGACAGTGGTGGTTCAAGAAAGGAGAATAATGAAGAAAAATGGGAGAAAACCAGGTATGAGCACACTGAATAATGACTTGCCATCACAGAACAGACCTCAAATGAAATTATTAAACATGAGGCCATACATAAAGTTTTGGTTTTTTAAAAATCAAACAAACAAACATTGCAAATGGGGTAATAAGGAAAAAGCAGAGATTA
>NW_006921690.1:5960136-5960637 GCF_000298275.1 Orycteropus afer afer
AAAAAAAAAAAAGATAATGGTGTAAGAAAAATTAAATAACTTCTTCCATATGTTTTCTCAATTCTCAAAACTTTTACTGCATTTGCAAAGGTATTTGACAAATCCCTAGTCCACACTCATAGATTACATAATGCCTCAGTAAGCTTTTCAGGAATTCTAGCTTGGGGCTACAATTCCAAATATTTTCTCTGTCCTCTACCCTCTTTGCTGGTTTTTCCTCTTCTTTCTGCACCTTTATTGCTGACGTTCTCTAAGTCTCTGTCCTTTCATCATACTCAGAGAATTTGCCTACTCTCTTGTTTTAATTGTCAAGTAGATAAATTTCAGTTCCACATCAAAAGCCTTAAACTCTTACCTTTTGTTGTTATCTCTAAAATACATGCCATTTTATTCTGTCAAAATACAAATTAGTTTTTCTTCCTCCCAGTGTGTATAAGGAGCTCTGGTAGCATAGTGCCTAAGGCACTTGACTGCTAACCAGAAGGCTGGTGGTTCAAACCC
>NW_006921690.1:5961027-5967626 GCF_000298275.1 Orycteropus afer afer
AGGCAGTATCACTATGGAAGTAGATTGCCCAACCTTCCTTCCGAGGAGTGGCTGATGGGTTTGAACTGCCAGCCTTCTGGTTAGCAGTCAAGTGCCTTAAGCACTATGCTACCAGAGCTCTCATATACTATACTACATACATATACATTCTGTTCCTTTAGCACAGATACTTTGTTCAACTCACATTCTTTCAGCATCTCCTAGTTCTTTCTAATCAGGCATCAAGTCCTACAAATTCTTCCTCCTCAAAGACAATTCCAGCCTCATGAGCTCCCATTTAGGAACTCCAGTGGCTTAGTGCCTAAGGCATCTATCTGACTTTTAACCAGAAGACTGGTGGTTCAAAGCCCCAGCCACTCCTCGGAAGGAAGACTGGGCAATTTACTTCCATAGTGACACTGCTCAGAAACCCAAGGAGGGATCACTTTAAGTTGGATCCAACTTGACAGCAGTGGGTTTGGGAACTCCCATCTGAACTACTGCACTAGCATTTTTATGATTTTCCTCTGTCCTCCAGTTTCTCCCTACTCTAGTAAAATTACTTAAGTAAACCAGATTGTAAGCTCCATGGAGCAGGCACTATGACTTTACTCACCTCTGTGTTTCTAAGATCTAGCATACTGCCGTGTCCTCAAAAACTTCTCAAAGACCAGTTTCCTTTCAACTCTGCCAAAGTAGGCCCTTCTTATCTGGCAATTCAAATATAAACTCCCTACCGCATTCCATCAATTTCTCCAGGCACTTCCTACTCTTTATCCCAAAAAAACCAAACTCACTGCTATGGAGTCAGATCCGACTCGTAGCGACCCCTTCTTGGGTTTCCGAGGCAGCATCACTACAGAAGTAGATTGCCCAACCTTCCTTCCGAGGAGTGGCTGGTGGGTTAAATTCCTGGTGAAGACTGTTTTGTTTATCCTTTCCGACACATGCCTTGATAGTACCCACCTTAGCTTCTGTAGTTCTACTTTCTTAGAACATCCTCTTCATTAATTTCCTATAAAACTCATGTCTTCCAAGGAAGCTAACTAGAACTATGCACAATGGGATGGCTCCAATTATCCCAAATTTACTTATAGGGAAACTGAGGTAGAGTCTACATTTAAGTAGCATGCCCAAAGTCAAACAGCTTGGTATCATCTTGAACCCAGGCAGCCTGGCTGGGTCAACCGGACAGGCAGCATTTTGTTCTGTTGGACATAGGGTCACTATGAGTCAGAACCAATTCAACAGCACCTAACAACAGTCTGGCTGCAGAGTGACGTGTTTACTTACACTGTGGCTACATCTGGGATAGGGATAATATCCCTTGTTGTCTTCCCTCCCGCAAGCAGATATTGTGCTGAGAGTTACGTGTTTTAGAAAGGAATCACATTTTATTACATTTTGGAGTAAAACAGAAATGAAATTCTGCAATAAAAAAAAAAAAAAACTGGATAGACTCTCTTAATGATTTACAAATATTGCACTGGAAATAAACCCAAGACATATTGTTAAGTGACAAAGGCAAGTTGCAAAAGAGAAAATGTAACAGATACTTCTTTAAAAAGTCATAAAATATGTTACTATATGAGTGTAAAAAATCTAGACACTGAACTCATAATAGTAGTTATCTCTGGAAAAAGCAGGATTATGAGGACTTTCACTTTTCATATATCTTTCCATCATACTTGAATTTGTAAGTGACATATGTTTATTAGTTTTGTAGGAACTAAATAAGATAAATTTATTTTAAAATCATCTCCTTTATCAATATATTTTCAGACACTCTCATTGCAATGGAAGCAATTTTTCAGTGATTCATTGCAGATGAAACTGCTAACTTTAAGCTTTCTTTAAGAAAAAACACTTACTAAATTTCAAAAAAAGATATGTATCTTTTATATTGTTTAGGTGTACATATATGCAAAAGTTTCATTTTTAATGAGTAACTTTGAGAAACTCTAATTTTGACAAACTAATAATCAAGGGACAAACTAATTATCAAGGGCATAAAAATCATTCTTATCTTAGTTTAAAGAAAAAATATTATGGAACTTTATGAGGAATCACAGTTCATTCCCTTCATCTTACACATGAGGAAAGCTCCAAAAATCAAGGAATTTGCTTCAAGCTCATAGCTAAATAATGGCAGAGCTAACATGAGAACCTTTCTCTCCATCTCCCCAGCTTGGTGCTTTTCCTCCTCATATCATACTATTTTTTTTCATTTCTATGTGCTTTGAAATAATTAAGAATAGCATTACTCCAATTTGAACAGTTAGGATTCAAGTCTTCCACTTTCATAAAGGTCTACTTTCATATTCCATTTAGTGTCGAGTGGTTGTACAAGCTTCTTTTAAAATGGACAAAAGCTCTAAAAATTCAACCAAATAAACACAACTTTTGATGCTACATTGTTATAGTGTTTTCTTTTACAGTGATTCCCCCTCGATAGAATTTTAGAGGCTTTATATAATTAAGATCATTTTGAAATGATCTCCTAGTAGTTTTAAATTCAGGAAATTTAACACTTATTCAATACTACTATCTAAATAACCAATCCATATTTGAACTTGCCCCCAAATTCTTCTTTATAACCACTTATTTTTTGGCTTCATGACCCAGGCCAGGACCACACATTGCATTTAGTCATCAGGTCTCTTTCAACTACTTTAATTTAGAACAGTTAATTCCTCAGCATTCTTTTGTGTTTCATGATCTTTTTTTTTTTTTTTAAGAACACGTCTGTTGTTTTGTAGAATTTGAATTTTATTTAATATGAGTTGAAAGCTAGCCTTAATTTAGAAGACATAAAGTCTTCTAATAACATAAAAAAAGAATACTTTCCATTTTACTGGAAAGATATAAAAACACTACCTATTTGCAGAAAAGATAAAAAAAAAAAAGTACGTGGTCACCACCATAAGCTTGTTCACAGAATTTTAAAGTGTAAATAATAATTATGGAAACATCAATTTCTAATAGCCTATTAAGCCTGGGGCTTTTTTGAGTAGGTTATTTCTATACTTAACGGGAAGCACTTTGTATTTTAATAAGAGTGTTAAGGTTCTATTATGCAAAAAATTATGGCCTTTGTGAATTTCAATGTGCTAATATCCATGTGCTATTATCCACAAGTGGTAACAATTTTATTTTATTCATTTTTGTTTAAATGAACGTATCAATAAAAATGGTTGAATTAAAAAGCCAGTTACACTGTTTCTATTTGGGTAGTTACATATCTAGATCTAGTAAGTCTGTGGTGTAAACTATGGGCATTGGTTCCTCTAGAAGTAATGTGGGTACAATATGATCTACTTCCTGCTTGTTGTTGTTATTATGTACTTTTGAATCCATTCCAACTCATAGTAACCCTGTAGGACAGAGTAGAACTGCCTCATATAGTTTCCTAGGCTGTAATCTTTACAGGAACAGATCTTTAGGGCTTTTCTCCCAGAGAGCACCTGGTGGGTTCGAACCACCAACCTTTCAATTAGGAGCTAAGTGCTTCATTACTGCACCACCAGGGCCCTTAATTCCTGCGTAAGCAATAAATATTAGAAAACCAAGCTGACACACATAATGCTTTTCATATTCTTCTGAAGGACCTTGTTGTTGTTATGTGCCGTTGAGTGGGACCCGACTCATAGCGACCCCTCCTTGGGTTTCCGAGGCGGTATCACTACAGAAGTAGATTGCCCAACCTTCCTTCTGAGGAGTGGCTGGTGGGTTTGAACCACCAGCCTTCTGGTTAGCAATGAAGTGCCTTAGAGCTCCTTAGAAATAGTATTATTATTTCATTTATGTAAGTGTTAAAATAGGCAACCAAACAACTGAAACATTGTTAAAGACCAGAGAAGACTGGAAAGACATGACAAGTAAATGCAATATGGTACTTTATTTGGATCTTGGAGCAGAAAGAGGACACCAATTGAAAAACTGGTGAAATGTAAATAAAGTCTGGCATTTAGTTAATACCAGGCATTGATGTCAGTTTCTTAGTATTGACAAGATTGGGCAACTACTTCTGTAGTAATACTGCCTCGGAAACCCAAGGAGGGGTCGCTATGAGTCCGTCCGACTCCACAGCACATAACAACAACAATAACAATGTAAAATGTTAACAATGGGGGAAGCTGAGTGAAGGGTACATAAACACGCTCTATTAACATTCCTATTAATCTGGAATTATTCAAAAGTGGAAAGTTCATTTTAAAAAAATAACCATTTGCTTGATCAATTTAACAATAGTAATACAATGAAATAATGAATTAAATATATTTGTTTGGTACTTACCTTGGATGTCTTTGTCTATCACACTTAGTGATACAAAGATAGTAACCAAGTAATCCAAAAATAACCAAAAATACTCCAGCAGCAATTAATCCAGTCAGAAGGCCCAGAACATCGATTTTCTCTCTGTTACCATCTTCAGAGACATTATTAAAATAACATAAGTATAACAATTGAAAAGCACCACATGTGATTTCAACACATTTAACACTGGATCTGAGAACACTATTAAGCACCTAATACTGAATAATGCTTTATTTAAAAAGTCTTTGTGTTAGAGATACTACCCGAGAAATTTTTAAATGACACTTCCTAAAAGCCCTAGTTACAGTAATTAATTAATTTATTTTAAATAAGTCATATTAAGTGAATAATATTCAACACTGAGTGGGACAGATATATATTTTGTTCAACTGGACACATTTGATATTAATCATTAAGATAAATTTGTTAAGCAACTCTTGTGTACCTGTGTAATACAATCTCTTTTACACTAAAACCAAAACCAAACTCACTGCTGTCAAGTTGGTCCTGACTCATAGCAACTCCTCCTTGGGTTTCCAAGGTACCTCTACGGAAGTAGATTGCCAGTCTTTCTTCCGAGGAGTGGCTGATAGGTTTGAACCATCAACCTTTTGGTAAGCAGTCAAATGCCTTAGACACTAGAATAGCTGGCCAAAAAACAAACAAACAAAAACCCACCCAACTAAAAAGCATTTAGAGATGATCAACACAGAAAGAAAAAAATAAAGGATCTCCTTTCTCTAGAAATTAACTTAATTCTTTCTATCCAACCGTCTTAATTTATCTTCATTTGTAATGGTAAAAAGGGGAGATAAAAATAAAAAAAAATACTTTACTACTTGAAACTAATGGAGTCTTACTTTTATTCTGTGCAAGTCCTGACTTAGCTGATGTGTTTAAAACAATTTTAAGCCTATTATCTCATTTCCCTAGTATCTCACCAAACTTGATTTTCAGTGTGTGAACAGATGAATACGGCATTCTCTGTCTTAAATGACCCAGTGTATAATTAAGAAGTTCTCCTTGCATTTACAAGGTAGCAACAACCAAACTCTAACAATAAGACTAAAATGTAATACAATAGGGGGTGAGAAAAACATTATATTTGCACAATTCTTGCCTTACCTGATTTTGTTATTGGTCCTTTACTTGAATATTCCTGCCAAAATATCATCTGTGAAAATGGTAAAAATACAAGTTTATTTAATTTCTTTATTATAATTTTATTTTATCTCAATGACCTAGATTAAAGATAGCAAACTCTTGGCATGTGCCCCAGGTAGGATACCAGTATATTCAAGTGTGACTCACTTTAATTAAAGCACTACCACTCACCACTGCCTCTGCTTTCTCTGGAATTGGTCAGGGGATTACTGCCAGGCCCAGCTCTGTTATTTTATCCTGCTATTCTCCCTTCAAGGAATTTGGTGGTGCAGTAGTATAAGCACTCAGCTGCCAACCAAGAGGTGAGTGGTTTGAACTCACCAGATGCTCCTCAAGAGAAAGATGTGGAAGTAGGTTTCAGTAAAGAGTTACAGCCTTGGAAACCCTAGGGAATAATTCTAGTCTGTCCTATAGAGTTGCTATGAGTTGGAATTGACTCAACAGCAGTAGGTTTATTGCCCCTTCACTGGCTTGGAGCCCCTACTCCTCAGACATCACTTCCCCTTCCAGATAATTATAAATTACAAGTTAGACTATTCTATTTCTAAAGTGTTGGTTCCCTATTATCCTGTCTGAGAATAATTAGTGTGGAAAATACCACATTGGAGAAGGTTGGTCAAAGTACCAAAGGCAGAAGAAGTTGAGGCTGTGGACCCATTATCATGCTCCCCAGTGACAAACAGTCCAAATTTTTCTACATTAGATGGGCCTTCAGTCCTCTAGATTTTATTGCAAGTTATTCATTGATTTGGAAAAACATCCCTGAGACAGCTCTAAATTTAGTGTTACTTGAGAGAATACAAGCTGATTTTAAGAGACCATGATAAAATTAGAAAACAGAATTGTGGAAAAACAGAATAAAATCCCAAGAGGGAGGTACAGACAACAAAGATGAACCCTTTTGCACATACAGTACTGCATTGTCAGTGAAGGCAAACATGGGTATGTGGATGGATAGATGGGTGGACAGGCTGAACTCTTAGGCGTGTCTATGAAGTGGGGAGTGTACCCAAGAACATGTATAGGGTTGGCAGACAATGGTACTATAAGTTTATGTGAATGATCAGAATTCCCAGGTGTATAGCAGAGCTGACAAGGGGCAAGGTTGTGGTCATGCCTTGGTCACAGCCAGCTATGCA
>NW_006921690.1:5968276-5978607 GCF_000298275.1 Orycteropus afer afer
TGGTAAATTGTGGTCAATGTCATAAGACAAAGTGTATGTGAACTGCTGTATGGAAAGTGAATTTGCTCTGTAAATTTTCACCCAAATCACAATAAAAAGAAAAAAACAATCCCAAGAGGCACAACTAAAAAGGTTGCTTGGTTTTCCCTCTCTTGTGGATGTGGCATATACTTATAGGGGATTTTCTATAGAAGAATGAAGAATTAGGTTCCTTCATATCAGCATATTTGCATTTAGGGAAGGATACCTAGAGAGGTCTTATGGATCAAAGAGGACTCCTATGGAAGGGAAAAAAGAGCTGGGGATACTTAGTGTACAAAAGTAAAATTTGGGGCCCATTTAATATTCTTCAAGAACATGCCAGATTATAACAGGGACAGTGCTGGCTGTTTTTCACCTTAACAAGATTAACAGATAAAATTTAATTACATTTTAAATAAATTACATGGATATACCAAATGATATGCTTCTATAAAAGCAAGGGCTATATATATTTTGTATTCTCAGTACCTAGTAGAGTGCCTCGCACTAGGCTGTAGGTTGTTAATAAATGCTTAAGGTATAAATATGTTATTGTTGTTGTTGTTTGCCGTGGAGTTGGATCTGACTCATAGTGACCCCTCCTTGGATTTCCCAGGCAGTATCACTACGGAAGTGGATTGCCCCATCTTCCTTCCAAGGAGTGGCTGGTGGGTTTGAACCTCCAGCCTTCTGGTTAGCAGTCAAGTGCCTTAGGCACTATGCTACCACAGCTCAAATATAGGCAATTTAAAAAAAGGTAAGTTCATTTCTACATTTGGAAAAGCTTTATAGTTCTTAAGATAGGAGAAATGCTCTAAGACTTAAATAATTGAAGCCTAAACCCACTTAAGGAGTCGCTGGGTGGCACAAACACTTAAGTGCTTGACTACTAACTGAAAGGTTGGTGGTTCCAACCCACCAAGAGGTGCCTTGAAGAAAGGTCTGGCAATTTGCTTTCAAAAGTTTTTAGCCTTAAAAACCCTAAAGAGCAGTTCTACTACACACATAGGGTCACTATGAGTCAGAATCAACTCGACAACAACTAGCAATAATATGCTCAAGTCAGAGAGAGCATTAACTCAAATATTACATGGAGTTTAATTCACTCTGCATCATGATTGCTCTGGAATATAATAAATATTAAATACATAAAATCACAACATGGTCAATAATTTGCTAATTACTATACACTCAGTTAATTAAGTATAAAACCAGATCCAAATAGGTTAATAAGTATTTTAAGGAAGTAGAAAGAGATAACAGGTAGGCAGCCCTGACTTTGTTTAAAACATAAATGTATAACTGAGAGTGTCACTTTTCTTAAGTAAAATTTACAAAATTTCCAGCCAATTAACATAATCAACTAAATTACCGTTTTATCTTCATCCACAAATATCTCTCTTGCTTCCTCATAATTACAAATTTCTTCCTCGCACTCTCTTTCTAGGTTACCAGGAGTGAAGAGTTCCAAATCAAATCTATTATATAAGAGGCGTCGATGTATGAAAACGTTTGCTTCTTCTTTTGAAGTAAAGACTAATAAACAAAAAGATTTTAAATATAGATAAAAGAGAGAAAATTCATTTTAGCTGTGGAAAAAGTGATTAGTTCTCTTAATGTGGCTAAATTGTATCTAAATCTCTTGCATGGTTTTAAAATTGGACAAAAAGAAGTAATTTCACTAAATATAATTCTTACTGAATATGAAACAAAAACATAAGCATAATTCCTAGGCATATGTGAGTCTATCATGTCCAAAAGGATTAGCATAAATGAAAATTATTGAAACATCACTTTTTCCTGCAGATAATTCTTTTTTCCTATAAATGACAAGTTAGACTATTCAATTTCTAAAGGATTGGTTCCCTATTATCCTGACTGAGAATAATTAGTATGAAGTAACGGAAAGAGTGTTGGACTGAGAATTAGAAGAGAGGGCTTCTTAGTTTTGATCTGACTTAGCTATTTGCTATGTATTCTGGGATAAGTTGCTTATCTCTTGGGTTGCCATTTCCTCCTTTGTAAAATATAGGAACTAAACTAAATCATCATTGAGATCTCCTTAAGTTTTAGAATTATAAATACACTTACATGAAACTTTTTTATATTCAAGTTTACATTAAAACTTATAAATAAAATAGAAGTTAATTATAAGATTAATTAAAAAATAGTCCTTCCCAAAGAAGTAGATCCCCGCTGCCCTCCCCCCAAATATGTGTCTACTAAGCTTTACCAGACTCCCTCTACATTGGCTGGGAAGGTAAACAGTAAACATGACAGGGTTAAACACAGGTTGACCCAAAACCAAAACATCTCACCATGTTAGTATTTTAAATATAACCCGCCAATGTTAATGTCGTTTTGGCACCACGCAAACAAAGCTCAATGATTTTGCTTCAGATTACATTACTGAGACTGGAATTCCGAAACTCTGTGAGAACGCCATCCCAACTATAACAGAACCTGAAAGTCTTGGTATTTCTTACTGCTTTTACTTGAGGAAGAATACACTGAAGCGGGCAATGAAAGGACAACACAGACTGATGAGAGAGCATGGCTGGGAAGACAATGCTGTCACGTGACCTCAGGTCGCCATCGATTCTTAGCCCTTTGAGAACACCCACATCATGTCCAAGATGTTTGATTTTTTACTACTGATTAATCATCTTTCCAAATAGGTTGAGCTGTTTTGTTCAATACAGTCACCTCTAGCTACATATGGCTACTGAGCACTTGAAATGTGGCTAGTCCCGGAAGGTCAATGGTTCAAACCCACCAGCTGTTCTGCAGAAGGAAGATGAACGATCGACTTCTGTAAAGATTTACAGTCTCGGAAACCCAAATGGGGTTTGCTATGAGTCAGAAAGGACTCGATGGCAGTGAGTTTGGTTTTTGAGTTACCGACTCCATGGCAACTAACAAGAAGAAGATAATTTGCACGTGAGATGTGCTGTGAAACACACACTGAATTTCAATGATTTGGTATGGAAAAAGAGCCCCGCTGGTGCAATGGTTAAGCACTCAGCTGCTAACCAAAAGATTGGCAGTTCAAACCCACCCAACAGCTCTGTGAGAGAAAAGACATGACCTGTAAAGATTTCAGCCTTGGAAATCCTATGGGGCAGTTCTACTGTCATACAGGGTAGTTATGAGTCAGAATCAAAGGCATTCAATAACAGTATAGAAAAAAAGAACATTAAATACCTCATAAGTAATGTTTTATATTGATTACATATTCAAATGATGGTATTTGGAGATAAACACATTAAAATTAATTTCACTTATATCATCTTACCTTTTTAATGTGGTAACTAGAAAATTTTAACTTATTTATGTGGCTCACATTGTATTTGTATTGTCCAGTGCTGTCCTAGACTGTCAGTTTCTACATTATAAATAACATATAAAGGCCATTTGAACCAAGGGAGGAAGCTGGAATGGCATAATTGAGGATAGCTGTTTTGAGAAATATTCTAAAAGGAGGCTAGAGGAATTAGTGTGATGAAATACTCTTTTCCTTTCCTCCTACTCCAAGTTAGTAAAGCACAATGAGGCAACTCAACAAGACTACTGTCCGACCTTCAAAATACAGCAGGACTCCGACCACTTCTCACTACCTCCACCCTGGCCATCCAGGTCCAAGCCTCCATCATCTCTCACCTGCAATGGCCTTCTCAGTGGTCTTCTTGCTCCCCTAACAGTCTATTTTAAACATGACAACCAGAGTGATCCTCTTAAAAGGTAAGTCAGACATATTCCTACTTTTTAAATACTTTCTAATAGTAATCCTATCTCCCTTGGAGTAAAAGTCCTTACAGTGGCCCACAAGGCCCTACCTAATCTGGCTCTCCAACCCTTGTCTTTCTACCTCATCTCCTATCCTTTTCCCTCACCCACTATGGTGTAAGTATACTCTGTTATACTTACACACTCTGTTGCAACCAATTCACCCAGTTCTCTTCAGTCTGTGTTTGCCATTTCCTCTGACTGAAAATCTCTTCTTCCTGTTTTCTCTCTCCCCTTTTTCAGGATTTTGTTCAATGCTACCTTCTCAGTGAGGACTTCCTTGACTATAGTCACCTCTGGTGCTCTCTGTCCCCATTCATATTTTGCTTTCTCCATAGCACTTATCACCACCTCCTGGTCTATTTGCTTTACTTATTTGTTACTCCTCTGTTGCCCTGAGTAGAAGGACAGTTCCACAAAGGCAGGGATGTTGGGACTTGGCGCATAATAGATGTTCAAAAAATTACTTGCCTACTTACTGAATGAACTCAACTTTCCTATAGTGGGAAGGACCTAAAGTCTTTCCATTGAGGCAATTCATAGGTATAGTCTCACCTCTCATCTTGGCATAGGTTTAAAATACTACAGCAATGATGAAGCAACCCACAGCCTGCCTAACCTAATTTATCTATACTTAGTGCACAGAGTCTAATTTCAGAATGGAGAATCAGAAACCTACTTCAGTCTTGTTACATCTCAGATATACTCAGATTCTGACATCACATTGGGTAAAAAAGCAGTGCCAAATTTCTCATTGACAGTTTTCTATTCAAGGCTGTTATCTGAATCATAAAAATAACCACCCTTATGGGACTCAATAAAGCTAATGTCAACTTGAAGGGAAAATAAAAGATAGTCCATCATATTTTTATTTTTCCCAAAATGATATTCATACCCCAAAATGTGCTCATCCCAGTATTAGCCTTCCACGGGCTATTCTCTGCTGCTTCTCTGAGTGTGAAAGTTCTGATTCTGTCCACTGTTGACCTTAAACTTCAGTGCCAGATCAAACTTTTTCTTGCCTTCCTTGCAATGTCAGGAGAAGTACTGTCCATTCACATTTGGGTTCTGAGTAACTCTGAACGTGCTTCTGATGGGAAAAAAGCCAACTCTCCTGATGCCACAGCATCCTCGGCTTCGATGGAGAGCTCCGATTTTCCCTGTGGTCTTTGTGGGAAGATACACTGACGTTGCGCGTTCTAATCAAGTGCCTCATATTCTCTTCCTGTCCATTTTCTCCAGTCTTAGATTACCCCAACAAGCTGTCTATATATTCTGTTCTTTCAAATTCACCAACCTAGATATTCCATTCTCCTCCTCTCCCATCTCCTCATGTTTTCTAAAGAAGCTTCTTTTAAGTCATCTTAACTCCACCCTCTGGCTTTATCAAAAGTTAGCCCAGGGTCCCTTCTTTTCCCAGTTACTTTTCCTTAATCTCCACTTATTAAACAGTAAGTCCCTGGATCACAAGTGTCCAATTTACAAACAACCCGTGCTTGGTCTTTAACGTTATGTAAATTTGCCCACACTTTGAAACAAATGAACCCTTTCTTGCAACAAATTCTTCATCACAATACCTTCACTCACAGCACATGCAGCTTTTAAGTCACTGAAAAGCCTTCAAACCCCTTCTTGCACTAAAGTAAGGCTAACTAAGAACCATATGCACCTGTTCTGACTTAATTAACAACTCGATTTAAAGACACATTTAGGAATGGATCTTGTTCATAATTCAGGGATTGCCTGTATTCCACTTCCAGACAGAAAGCATTGGCTTCTTGTCATATAACTTTACCAAGTTACTTCTACTTCCTCTTTCCTCTGCCCTTGGGACCTCTCTGATTCCATCTCTGTTGGAGAATTTATGGAGACAAGCTTTTTATAGCCTTCCTTCCCTACCAGATGAAGAGATCCTCCAGGACAGGGATTACTACTTTCATTTCTCCATCTCCTGAACAAAGCATAGGGCCCAGCACATAGTACATATTCATCAAATGGTTACTAAATGAACTAATCACCTTTTCAAATATGTGGAATCCCTTCCCACAGACACCTCTAACCCACACCACTCAAATAACTCAAAAAAACCAACTCCCTCCTTGAGTTTCCAAGGTGGTAATCACTAGGAAGTAGATTGCCCAATCTTCCTTCCAAGGAGAGGCTTGTGGGTCAGCCTTCTGGTTAGCAGTCAAATGCCTTAGGCACTACACTACCAGAGCTCCCTTCACTCAAATATGACCTCTAAATTCCTTCCACAGTTTGTGATGTCCTCTCAGTGTCTTTTGTGTTTGCATCATGTGAATGAATGAATATATTGACAGTCATTTTTGGGGCAGGATCTGGTCCTATGAATACGAGTCATCAAGTTATACATGGTTGGATGTATTTACCGTGCCACTTGGGAGGTACCAAGAAGGATCCCTCTCCAAAATCTTTCCCTGTCTCACTAGGTAGACTCTCCAACTGCCTAGAACTCTTATCATCAGTGTTTCATTACATTGTGTTAAAGGTATTGTCTTATCTAAAAACACACATATTCCTAGGAGGTTTAACACACTAAGCTGTATTAATCATTAATAAGTCAGCCAGGAGTATTACTGTAACAGATCTTTCCTGAATGAAAATGAGCTGAGAGTAGAATCTGATGAAGAAAGATAAAGGACAGGAATGTGTGAAGAGGCAGATCCAACGTGCTGGCACCAGGCAAAGAAGCGCAATGACTACACGGGAGAAGCAACTGAGATCCAAAAGTCTTTTTTTTTTTCTTCTTTATGGCTTTTCTAGGTTAAGTTTTTAAAATCTGGGGCTCAGGTTTAAGATGCTGGAACTAGTCTGTTAACCAGAACCCACAAGGTGTTAGGTTAGCAAGTCCCAAACCTATCGCTCTCAACCTCTGGCTTTACCCAGGTAATTAAAGTTTAGATATTTTAAAGCCAAAAGGACCTCAGAGATCCTTCTGCAACTCAGCCTGCTCATTTTACAACGGAGGAAATTTAAACCTAAAGGGGTTAAGTAATTTGCCCAGGGTCTCACAACAAGTCCAGGCTAGATCCCCATTCTCTGTCCCTCTTTCCAGGAAGAATAAGTAATTATGTAATAATTAATTAAGAGTAAGTAATTTTAACGACCACACACCCTCACCTAGAAAAACGGCACTCACTGATTTTAGGAAGCTGAAATAGCTTTCCACTCAGTTAACCATAAAGCAGGGCTTAAACACATACTTATCAAGGAAACTCGTAAACACATACTTATCAAAGGAAACTCACAGAAACAAATGTGTATCAACTGTAGTTTAAAAAAACATAAAAAACTTTACCAAACAAACTGAAAATTAAATTAAAGCGTATTTTAGTGGTGGGAGCATTCAGATACTACACTTTCTGGCTTGAGCTGATGCAGCTCTGGTTTCCAGGAGATTGTTATCTGAAGCAACGCTTACCTTCTTTCGCATGCCTGGAATCCTTCGGAGCTCTTGTGCAATGAGGAAACGCGAAGGTAACTATCGGCAGTTGGCTGAGTAGAATCATAAGTTTAAACATAGTCTGGCAACTGTCAAACAAACTAAAAATAAACCACAAAACAAACAAAAAGCACGTCAAAAAAGCCCCTGTCTCAGCACTTCGAGTTTCTGTAGGACTTGAGTCACTGACCTGTTGTATTCAAAGCCACTGCACGACTGCGCCCCGCGCCAGTTTCGGCCGCCCAGGCCCTGCCCGCGCTAGGAAAGCGGGCTACCTAGAATGCCTAGGGACAAATGCCGCGCCCCGGGACTCAGCCAACAACCAACGACCGAGTGGGCGACCGACCCCCCGGCTTTGCGCTCGAATCTGGCCACGTCTGTCGGGCGCTGTCCCTCCGAGGGCCCCTCCAAGGAACCTCCCCCTCCCCTAACTCGGGACCCGCACCTGCAGCCACGGGCACATGTTCCTGTGGTTCCCGGGCCAGAGCCCCGTTGTTGGGTGGTCCCTGCGGCTGCCAGGCCCTCGGTCTCCGGAGCTCCCCAAATCTCGGCTCTGCTCCGCTCCGGGCCTAGTTCTCCGCAGGCCTGGGTGACCGCGCACTCGGACCAGGGACGAGCCTGCAGCCCGCGGTGGGCACCCAGGCGGACCGGGGACGCGCGCGGTGCGATCTCCTGCCTCGCTCCAGGGAGGCCGAGCAAAGCTGAGGGAGGGGACCAGTACACTACCTGGGAAGCACCTGGCCGCGCCCGCCCAGCGCCGGCCGCTCCTCCTCCCTGGCCAGCCTACCTGTAACGACGCGGCCGAGGGGAGGCGACTGCGGTCGCCTGCGCTTCGCTCTCCCAGCCCCGGTGGATTCTGCCCCCAGCTCTGGGCGAGTCCGCTGGCCAGCCGCCAACTCCGGCCCCGCCTTGGGGGCGGAGGTGGCGGGTTTTGGATTAATTCCTTTCTTTCTATTATTTATTTATTTATATTATTTTTATTGTGATTTGGGTGAAAATTTACAGAGCAAATTCACTTTCCATACAATAGTTCACATACACTTTGTCTCATGACATTCACTACAATTTACCCCAATGCAACCCCTCCTCTCCCACTTCCTACCGATAGTTACCTCTTCCCACCGATAGTTACCTCTTCCCACCGATAGTTAGTTACCTCTTCCTGTGTCCATCCCTTTATGCACTCCTGCCCCCTGAGCTGTCGCCCTGTGCATAAACAGCCCTTCTTTTTCCCATGATTGATATCTCCACGGAGTGTATCTACCTCAGGTAAATGTTCAACTCATATGCCTGTCTTTTGTTTGGCTGGAAGCCACATTTCAATTCCAGACCTGAAGTGCAGCTAGGGGCCAGAGTCTCAGTGGGTCCACCAGGCTCTATCCAACCAGCAAACTTGGTCCCCCCCTCCCGTTTTTTTCCCAAATGATTTGTGTTCCCTTTTTGTCCAGGATCCCCCTCCAAGTGGTTGACAGTGGTAGCGGGGCACCATCTAGTTCTTCTGGTCTCATAGTGTATAGGCTTCAGATAGCCTGGTGTACCAGTAGCTAGGACTAATTTTTTCCATGAATCTTTAGTTTTCTATTATTTTCTGTGCTGAACTCATTATGTTTATGAATTGTGTTATCATTTCCTTTGTTGCTGTTGTTTTAGTATTTGCTAAATATTTTTAGTATTTGTTTTAGTGTTTGCTGAATATTTGTGCTGCACCTCCGTTCACCAAGAGAGTGTGACGTATAAGAGTAACAAGGGGAATATCGCACCTTTCCAGTCATCCACATCTGTAATGTCCTTGCAGTTCCTGGCAAGTGGATCCTGTTCTTAAGTCCCTGGAATCTGGGAGAATGCTGTTGCTTTAATTATCCAAAATGTCAAACTGCTTGTAAACATTCAAAATGGCTGTGCCCTCTGGACAGGTAAAAATCCAAAGCTCAACCCACCTTCCTCTCCACTGCTTCCCCTTTTATTCACCAGGCACCAGAGCAGTCCTCTGTGCAGTTCTTGGCTAGCAGGGCTGATTTTTAGGTTAATGCTTAGGTCCTACCACCACCTGGCAATATCCAAGCTGTCTGTGCCATCAGGATTGCTGCCAGACCACAGCTTCGTATGTCTCCTTTTTTGGTGTTTTCATGCAAATTCTTCTGCTACTTTGAGTTTAGTCCATTTCTATATCCTTCCCTTCAAGGCTCAGGGGTCCAGGATTATCTTCTGTATCTGTGTTAATTGGTTCCCCTTTTCTTTGTTGAAGAGGGTCTGTGCAGTCTTTCTGCTTATTCCACCATCTTAACCGGAACACCTTGGATTCATTTCTAAACTCGCTGAATTCAAGCTAGCATTTTCACTTCTCTGGGCTAAGCAAAGCGCCTTTGGTGCTTTTCACTTTGTGTTCCATTTGCTAGGGGTTTCGTGGTCACCTTAGGTTAACAGTTCTCAAACTGTGGTCCGGAATGGGAAAAAAATATGCAAAGTTTTATACTCTCAAAGTCAAATCCACTTTATTAGTAATATGAAATGGGACATGGCATTAAAATTAATCTATTTGATTGGATCTCAGTCTGGGAGATGTCTCCAAGATCTTTATAGGGAGTCTCCGAGGTCAAAACTATTAAATATGATAATTAGACATTATTTGCTTTTTTTCATTCTCATTCTTTCATGAGTGTACAGTGGAGATTTCCAAACATTTGACATTTAATGATATCATCATTCTTTCTGCTAGTAGAACATCTGCACTTGAATCCTTGTGTTTTCTAGTATATTCTATGGTAGTATATTTAGAAGATCCTTAGGGGCACTCTTGGCTATTGTTTCATTATCTAGCACTGCTATAACAGAAGTACAAGTGGTTGGCTGTAACAAGCAGAAAATTATTTTCTAACAGGAGGCTAGAAGTCCAAATTAAGTCTCCAGGGGAAAGCTTTGTTTTTTTGTCAGCTCTGGAGGCACAGACCTCTGGAAGGTCCCTGTCTCTTCTGTTCATCAGAGATCTTGGTGTGTCTTGGCATCTGTCTTCCCCCAACTCTGATTTTTTCTTTATGCCTAATCTGGCATTTTTTTTTTTTTT
>NW_006921690.1:5979127-5986358 GCF_000298275.1 Orycteropus afer afer
AACAACAATCAATTCATAACAGCTATTAACCTATTAACCCAAAGGTCAGTGGTTCAAATCCACCCAGCAGCACAGAGGAAGCAAAGCCCAGAGATCTTCTTCCAGAAAGACTACAGCCAAGAAAAACAGTATTCAGCTCCACTCTGTAACACACAGAGTGGTCACGAGTTGTGCGCTTGCTAGACTGAGACTTTTATTTTTGATAGTAGGTGTAGAATATCAATATGTACATTTTGTAGCAATTAATTCACTTGTTTTCAGTACTTTAAGTATAAGCTGTAATTTACTAACAACAAATTACACAGATTTCAAAAGCATTTCTGACTTCTGATGTAAAGTCTGAAGTTTTTTTTTTTTTTCCCTCCAATTTACAAAGTAGGGCTTAAAAGTAGGGTTAACTGAATTTTAAATTCCACCCAGCCAAAGAAAAAAAAAAGCAAACAATTAATTTTGGCCAGGTCTTATTAATAGGACATTAATTTTTATTTTTCATTGTGCTGTAGGTGACAGTTTACAAAGCAAATTAGTTTCCTCTTCAATAGTTTGTACATGAAGTGTTCCATGACATTAGTTACATTCCCCACAATGTGTCAATACTTTCCCCATTTCCACCCTGGGTTCCTCATTTCTTTTCACCTGAATTTTCTCCCCCTTCCTGCCTTCTCATCTTTGCTTTTTGGCAACCATTATCCTTTTGATTCATGTAATTGTTCTAAGGAACACATTCATCTCATGTGGTGATGTTTATTTTACAGGCCTGACGTTTAGGTGAAAGTTGGTCTCTGGGAATGACTTCAGTTCTAAGTCAGAATAGGGTCTTAGGGCCATAGTCTCATGGGTTCCTCCAGTCTCTGTTAGACAAGTAAATCTCGTCTTTTTTGTGAATTTGATATTTCGTTTTACGTTTTTCTCCTGCTCTGTCTAGGACCCTCTGGTGTGATCCCAGTCAGAGCAGTAGGTAGTGGTAGCCTGGCATTGTGTAGTTCTTTTGGTCTCCCGTTGTGTAGCTGTGGTTCAGATGGTCCATTAGCCCTTTGGATTAATTGCTCCCTTGAGTCTTTTGTTTCCTTCCCTCTCCTTTGTTCCAGATGAAAAGAGAATGGTAGTTGTATTGTTTTCAGTACTTCTGTGCTTTTTTTTTTTTAGCTAGCTATCTTTGGCTGTACTTAACTGGAACTGGTCTGTGAAGTAGAACACACAAGGTGTGCACTTTTAGGTTAGCAAATCCCAAATTTATTTATCTCATCCTTAACTAGGATAGCTGTAAGCTCATTATCCTCTAATAAATAGTTATCTTGAAACACTGAAATTTTCCGTGGATGCATGCCGAGAACCACAAGGAAGTATACTTGTTGTCTTGGTTCAAAACAATATTTTGAATATTTCTCAGTTTTAATATTGAATATGAAAACTAACAATAGATATAGTCCACATAAATAAGAGCTCTTTGGAGCCCTCAATAATTTAAAGGAATATAAAGAGTGTCCAAGATCAAAGAATTTGTCTCAGGTAATAAAAGCAGCAGGTGCACAGAGGATCCGTGCCAGGTGATGTTCACATTCTTCTTGTCCAAAAACACCTTTGAAGTGTTTAAACCAACTGCCGTCAAATTGATTCTGACTCGTAGTGGCTCCATGGGGTTTCCAAAGCAGTAAATCTTTATGGAAATAGATTGCTCAGTGTGGTAGTTCAGTTTGTGTATCAACTTGGCTGGGCCTGGTTGAGTGGCTGGGAAGCTGGATGTAGATTCCCCATGATGAGACTGGTAATCAACTCCATGATAGAATGTACTGGGAGCAGCTGAGTAGCTGCCTTTGGGATGTGATCTGCTTCCCATATATAAGAAGCAGCTTTGGGGAATGGTCTCTAGTTTATGGCACGCTTGGACCCTGCATGTAGCCGTGTCATTGTTCAGCAGACTGCTATGCTCTGTTGATCTTGGGCTTACAATGGACTTAAATTAATGGCCTGCCGTGTGGTTTGGTAACATCAGGACTGTGCCTTTTTACTTGTCAACCCTGGGGCTTCTCAGCCTCAGCAGCCAGCAGCTGTCTGAGTGAAGAAAAGCCTGTAGCTCCAGTGGGCCGGGAGCAGGAGGCAGAGCTAGACCCCAAGGTTGAGGGGCTTTCACCCAGCCCCTAGGGCTTGGCACTTTGAGCTTGGACTTAAAGCCTCCAAATTGTAAGAATAAACTCCTGTTTGTTAAGGCCATTCCATTTGTGTTATATATTCTTGTCAGAGTGGCACTAGGTAACCAGAACACTCAGTCTTGCTTCTGTGGACAGGATGCTGGGTTTGAACCACCAACCTTCTGGTTAGCAGTCAGATGCCCTTATGCACTGTGCTACCAGAGCTCCTTTAAACATGTTTGGGACATTATTTAAGTTTCCATGTTTTGACCAGAGTGGTCCAGCACTTGCTGGAAGCCAGAGGAAACATTTTCCCTCCCTCAATTTTAATTAATTCAGTTTTCACAAAATTCTTTTTTTCTCCCACAAAGGTTCAAAACTCACTTCCATCAACCAATTCAAACTCATAGTGACCCCCATTGGGTTTCCAAGGCTGTAAATCTTTACGAATGCAGATTGCCTCATCTTTCTTCCGCAGAGCAGCTGGTGGGTTTGAGCCACCAACCTTTTGGTTAGTAGCCAAATGCCTTAACCACTATTCCATCAGAGCTCCTTCCTACAAAAGCTAATGTCCAGTTAATTCTAATTCCTTAGAATCAGCTGAATTCTTCCTACATCTTCTGCAGAAATTATGATTTCACTGATTCCTTTTGGACATGCGTTCTTTCTTCCCTTCTCCCAATGGCTTCCTATTCACTTTCCATCTGGCTACTTTGTTCCTCATCTCTCCCCCTTAGTTAAGCAACTGGGATCAGACTGTGAAGAGCTAGAAATCATTTCTTGTGTTTGATATCCCAGAACAGAGGAAAAATCTTCCCTAACACACCATTCTCTTATTTATTTAGTCAACCCACAGCACTAAGCCCTGAGGATGTGGAGATAAATGCCAGTCACTTTCTGAGAGAACTTAATCTGGTTTAGATTTACATCTACTAATCTGGTTTGTAAAATTCTTACTAAGGGCAAGAACTGATTTACTCATTGTTACATCCTCCACAGCACATGGCAGAGTGCCATCTATGCTGTATGTGCTCAATATGTTTTTATTGGGTGGAAGCAATTTATTTTCAGGTAGGAAAAGTGTTTCACACTATGTTTGGCAGAGGCAACTGGTCAGATGTCTCCTGGTCTAGGATTAGCAGATGTGAACTTTGGTGATATTCTTTGATGGAATTCATCCACCCACATATCTGGATGTTTGGACCAAAACAAATGAGGCTTTGTGCTCACATCAAATATCAGAATCTACAGACTGAGAAAGGAATCTTAGTCGGTTGGCTGATTAAGTGCTCTGCAGCTAACTGAAAGGTCCCCGCCCTAACTGAAAGGTTTGAACCCACCAGCCATTCTGCAGGAGAAAGATGTGGCAGTCTGCATGCATAATGATTGGGGGAAAAAGAATCTGCTGCTGACAAGTGGATTCTGACACATAGTGACCCTGTAGGATGGAGTGGAAGTGTCCCATAGGGTTTCCAAGGCTGTGAACTTTATGGAAGCAGATTGCTGTGTCTTTCTCCCACAGCGCAGCTGGTGGGTTCTAACCACCAACCTGTTGGCAGCTGAGAGCTTAACCACTGCAGCACCAGGGGTTCTTTCATAAAGACTTACAGCCTTAGAAACCCTACGGGGCAGTTGTATCCTGTCCTACAGGGTCACTATGATTCAGAATCGACTCTTCTGCAACGGGTTTACAGTGCAGACTGAAAAGGCAGACAGATACAGAAAGGAAATCTGGTTCTCAGTGGTGGATTACATCCCTACATCTGACTGCTAACCAGAAGGCTGGCAGTTCAAACCCACCAGCCACTTCTTGGAAGGAAGACTGGGCAATCTACTTCTGCAGAGATACCATCTCGGAAATCCAAGGAGGGGTCGCTATGAGTCGGAATTGACTTTATGGCAGTGAGCTTGGTTTTTGGTATATTTCTCTGTAATATTGAGCCATAAAGCAGCATTTGGCAATATGCACACACCTTCAACTGCTGTGAAGCTGCAAGATATTTTGTAATTAAATGGCAAAAAGAGAAAAGAGAATAGCCGGTAACAACAGTGTTCAAGATTACTGATTTCTTCTATTATTTACATAGTATATTCATGTTCTTAAGAGTTCTGGGTGGCACAAATGGTTAGGCACTCAACTACTAGCCAAAAGGTGGCAGTTTGAACAATAAACAACTTTCTTATACTGCACCATTTGTTTTTTGGAGTACCATTTAAAAACAGTATTATTATGCCTTTCTTCCAAAGCATTTTAAGTATTCTCATGTATTCTAGTGTTTCTGTTATTCTCCTGACACATCTGTGGAGTTGAACTGGATATTATGATTCTTGTTTCACAAAGTGGGAAACTGAGGTGTGAAGTAAAGGCACTTGAGTAGTCATTGACCAAATAGTAACCCTTCTCTGAATTCTTTCAATATTTTTAACAACTATTAACAAGCAATGGAGAGCAATAGGAAAAGAATTATTTACTTTCAAAGGAAATTGAAAAATCAGAATAATGAGATTAATGGACTTGGAGTAATGTGATAATGCGCCTCTGAGTTTGGGCACGTACCCACCCACTTACCTGTATGAATTCAAGAATGAAACGGAAACTCGCTTTGCTGTGTGGGCATGAGGATTGACTCAAGGACTGTGACAGGAAATGTTAAGGTTGTGGCCTTGAATCTATATAATGTAAGATCACATCCACATCATTAAAAACACCCTGATGACTGTTGTTAGGCTACTCAGTACAGGAGATGCAACTTTGCTGAACTTGATGTTTTTGTGACATTTTAGCCTTGACATTTCAACATCAATTGTTTGCTATTTTAATTTAGCCCAGAAAAGTCAGCAGGTGGAAAGTGAAATACTCCTACAGTTCAAGATTGATTGTAGACCCATATACAGGTATTTTCAGATTCAACAAATAGGTAAAGGGGTCAAAGATTTTATTTTAAACATTTGCTGAAAACTCTCTAAGGAAACTTCTGACTAGTGCTGACATTTGATTCTATCAATTAAGAACACTAATTGTTCATAACAACAATTAAAAATAGTGTGACATCTCACAAGAACAGTGCGAGATGTCATCTGTTTTCATGTCACAGTGGTGGTGGGGAATAATAAGAAATACATTTAATTCTTCAAAAAAACAGATAATCCTTATAGTCCTTACAGGGCACAGAGCAACTTGAATCAATGTGGTTCAGAGCTGCCCCAGGGCCTGTGACAAGGTCTTGTGTCACAGTTCATCACAGAACTCTCACTCTGTGTTCAGATGTTGGCTTTTCTACAACTATAATTAATTCTTTCACTCATCAGGCTCATTTCTTCGTCATAATCTTATTCTCTGATTACAACACAATTTTTTTTGGTCTCTCTCTCTCTCTCTTTTTTTGGTAAACCCATGTTCAAATAATCATGGTGTTCTAAGTAAACACAGATTTTTATATACAGCAGTTTGTTGGGCATCAATTGCAAAAACATACTATATATACATGTTGTGTGAGAGGGGAGTTTAGATAAATTATTTATAGCTATATTATTGAAGGTATTTAAGAACCATTCAACAATCTGCATCAAAAAGGATAATAATGCAGTATTGATGCTGCTAGTACTGATTAAAGACACATTCTATGGAAGAACCGTTAGGGAATCTACAAACCAAGATCTCAGTTTTCTTTCTTTGGTGAAAGATTTTCCTTTGTTATTTTATGTACACCCTGGCTTGAAGTTCTTAAATGATATGTTAAATGAGTTTTGAAATTTGTACATTTAAAAATACATTTTATTTATATATACTAATAGCTTAGTAAAGTTTATGGCTCTCTTTACCCACCTTCAAAACTTCCACCTTGACAGCTCCTTGAGGGCTGGGAACAAAATGCACCCATTTTGGTATCCTAACACATAGAATGGGAGCTTTGGTGGTGTAGTGCCTAAGACATCTGACTGCTAACCAGAAGGTTGGTGGTTCAAATCCACCAGCCACTCCGTGGAAGGAAGACTGGGCAATCTACTTACATAAAGATTCACTACCTCAGAAACACAATGGGGGTCACTATGAGTCAGAATTGACTCAGTGGCAATGTTTTTGGTTTTTTTTTTGACACAAATAATTTCCTGATTGTCAAGTGAATGAAAGAATGAATGAGTTCTAGTTTCAAGTATGCTTCTCTCTAGCTGGTAACTGAAAAAAATCACTTTTCTAGACTCTCTCTGACTCTTGAGACACTGAGGGTTTGGTCAGAACAAGCTCTAATGTTCCATACTGCACTAAATGTCTATGGTTCTTTGACCATCCTTAATAACAGGATTGTAAAGAGTGCTCTAAATAATTTTAAAAATTATTCTTCACTGTTCTGAAGTGTCTTAGATTTCTTGATTTTATTTAACTTATATTTTATGCAAAATGAAATCAATCAAATTTGTCTATAAACACAAATTACATATAATTTGTTCACCAATACGTATACAAAACGGGAAATAGATATAATTCTCTACATGCCAAAAGAGATAGATATTGAAACAGTTTTTAGATATATGTCTATTGAAATCTCTACTCTGATATCTCAGTTTATGCTTCTCGTTCCTGTGTTACCAGGTGACATTACTGTAGAATCTTTTGTCTATCATCAGAATGCTTTGCTTTTTGTTGTATTTGTATTGAATGTACACATCATTCCTGAATTTCTACTCTCTTTACTCCTCTCTCACTGTCTTAGTAATTTTTCATTTTCTCTTTTATCCTCAGAATAAAAAAAACAGAAAACTGGTTGTCCTTTTTAAGAAAACTGTCTTTTTTTTTTCTTTCTATATACCTGTTGTGCCTATCAGGACATTCATTATCTTTGTAGTGTTCAACATTTAATAATTAATTATTACAACTTTATTGACTTTTAGTGTGTGTGTGTGTATATATATATTGCTGTTGCTGTTGTTATGTGGCGTTGAGTCGGCCCCAACTCATAGCGACCCCTCCTTGGGTTTCTGAGGCGGTATCACTGCGGATGTAGTTTACCCAACCTTCCTTCCGAGGAGTGGCTGGTGGGTTTGAACCTCCAGCCTCTGGTTAGCAGTCAAGTGTCTTAGGCACTATGCTACCAGAGCCCCTA
>NW_006921690.1:5986693-6001284 GCF_000298275.1 Orycteropus afer afer
GGGAGCTCTGGTAGCATAGTGGCTAAGGCACTTGACTGCTAACCAGAAGGCTGACGGTTCAAACCCACCAGCCACTCCTCGGAAGGAAGATGGGGCGATCTACTTCCATAATGATACTGCCTCAGAAACCCAAGGAGGGGTCGCTATGAGTTGGGTCCGACTCGACGGCACATAACAACAACAACAAGAGGGCCTAGATAGTGTTACTCAAAACCCCAACAATTGTGGACTCATAAGTCTCTAATCATCAATGACCTTACTAAATTTGTGGATTACTTGATTCTTTTAGTCTTTTTCATCACCTGAGGATATGGTTGTAGGCAAGTATACAGTTACCTACATCAATGCTATCACATACATATTCTGTAAATGTTAGTAAACATAAATTTATGGAACATGTATCTTTTTTTTGAACGTGTATATGCTTATATATGTGGTTATCATCTTAAAAATTTAATACTGTTCAAAAAGAAATAGAAATTGAAAGTAGTAGCAGAAATTGAAGTAATTCAGAAGTAGTAGAAATAGGAAGAAAGGCTTGGTTTCTTAAACTACATCATTATTTGAGTCTCATTAGCTGTAGAATGAAATATTTCTTATTCTCAAATCATTCACTTCTGATATTCCCCTACCATCAATGGGTCTTTGAGATTTGGGTGAAAGTTTACAGAACAAATTCACTTTCCATACAGCGGTTCACATACACTTTGTCTCATGACATTGACTACAATTTACCACAATGCAACAGCTCCCCTCCCACTTCCTTCCCATAGTTAGCTCTTTCCTGTGTCCATCCCTCCATGCACTCCTGCCCCCTGAGCTGTCTCCCTGTGCATAAACAGCCCTTCTTTCTCCCATGAGTGTCCTCTCCAAGGAGTGTATCTACTTGAGGTAAATGTTCAACTCATATGCCTGTCTTTTGTTTGGCTGGAAGCCACAAGTGTGGGTTCAATTTGAGACCTGAAGGGCAGCTAGGGGCCATAGTCTCAGTGGTTCCATCAGGCTCTATCAGATCAGCAAACCTGGTCCCCCCTTTTTTTTCCCAAATGATTTTGAGTTTTGTTGCACATTGTTCTCCCTTGGGTCTTTGAGAATTTATGTATGCTGATGTAACACCCGGAGAAGAGACTTATTAATAGAGGAAATATTTTAGGTTTCCTGTGTTACCAGTGACTGGAATTAGTGGACCTGTCTGTTGACTTCTTTAGTTCAAGATGTGTTTAATACTTTAATATGTTAACTTACAAACCCACTTGTTCCTAACACCTTCATAAGATTTTTATTTAATGCATGCTCAAATGAGTGCAAGAAATTTCAAAAGGCTGATCTAAGAAAATTTAATAAGTGAATCAGAGAGTATTGAAACTTGGATTTCTGGTCTACCCAATAGGATTTCTACTTCACCCCTTTGGCATTAGCATTGTACTTAATCATTCAGTACTTGCATTTATGATTCATGCCTAATGAATCACGAAGAGGTTCTTTTATTCTCTTTAGTCATGAAAAGGTGAAATTCAAGATCTGACTCTGACGTGTCTCATTATCCTCTCATGCAATGAAAGGCTGTGGGGTGAAGGACCTAGTTTTACCTTAAGTCATGTGATCTTTGTCCCTGGCTCTGGGGAAATAACCCTTGGAGTAATTGTGGTGCCTTTGTCTATGACTTCCAGGTCACAGATGAGGATTTGTGTTGGTGAGTGGGGGTTGCCCAGACCAGACTGATGTTGTTGTGTGCCATTGAGTCAGATCTGACTCATAGTGACCCCTCCTTGGGTTTCCGAGGTGGTATCACTACAGAAGTAGATTGCCAAACCTTCCTTCCGAGGAGTGGCTGGTGGGTTTGAACCAACCACCAACCTTCTGGTTAGCAGTCACGTGCCTTAGGCACTATGCTACCAGAGCTCCTCCAGATCAAACTAGAAAAGACTTAACTGGGAGGCCAATATCAACCAGCCTCAGGAGGCATGACTTAGCCTATCACAGAGGACTGGCTGATAAAAGCCCTGAACATGGAAGCTGAGAGAGCTTCCTGGTTGAAAAGAACATCTGCTCTGGGGAGGGTAGTGTGTCCCTTGGGACATGTCCTCACCCCAGGCATTTCTTCATGTGTATCCTTTTTGGTCATACTAAATCAGTAGTTGTAAGTGTGGTATGTTGTTGTTGTCAAGTGCTGCTGAGTTGGTCTCAACTCATAGTGACCCTATGTGTAACAGAATGAAACATTGCCCAGTCCTGTGCCATCCTCACAATCGTTGCCTTGCTTGAGCCCATCATCGCAGTCACTGTGTCAGTCCATCTTGTTGAGGGTCTTCTTTTTCACTGACCCTCTACTTTACCTAGCATGATGTCCTTCTCCAGGAACTGGTCCCTTCTGACAACATGACCAAAGTACGAGAGATGAAATCTGGCCATCCTCACTTCTAAGGAGCATTCTGGCTCTACTTTTTCCAAGATAGATTTGTTAGTTCTTCTAGCAATCCATTATTCTTTGAATATTCTTTGCCAACACCACAATTCAAATGTATCACTTCTTCTGTGGTCTTCCTTATTCCTTCTTCAGCTTTGTTAAAATAAATTTCCACACAGCCCAAGTCTTTTTTTTTATTTTAAAAGGAATTCTGAAGAGCTGTCTAAAATCTTATGCCATAGAAAATGTTGTATTGGATGATGATTCCTTGTACACATTTAATATACAAATATTTTCTTTACATAGTATCTATTATAATGTATAATGTTTTTTTAAAAATGTGTTTTTTACAGTTAGTTGCCTGTCTGACATCTTACTCCAAAATAAACTCCAGATGGCTTTAAGAATTAAAAGGGAAAAAAAGACCCCATAAAAGAACTAGAAGAAAATACAGGTGGATAATATCTTTTCCTAGAGTGAAGAAGGATGTCCTAATAATAAAAGCAAAGGAAAAGTAATAAAAGAAAAGACTGAGAGATTTGACCTCATAAAAATTAATCATTTTTAGACATCAGAAGACACCATTAAAGTTAAAAGGCAAATGACAAACTGGGGAAAGTATTTGCAACATATATGACAGATAAGAGTTAAGATCCTTACCCTTTGAAGCACTGCAGCAAATCAACAAGAAGAAAAATCATTCAAAAAAACAGGCATAACACATGATAAGACAACTCACAAAAGAAGACATATAGACAGCCAATAAACTTTGCAAAATGTCCAACTCCACTAGCAATCAAGGGAATGAAAATTCAAATGAGATTCATATTTCCCTAGTTAGATAGGCAAAGATAAAAAAAATAATAATGACACAGTTAGTGTTGGAAAGGGTGTGGTAAGGAGGACACTCTGTTCACTACTGGAGTGACCATTTTAGAAGGCGATTTAGCAATCCTCTTCAATAAGTGTGAAGATTCTGTTCTTAAACATTATAAGAAAAAAATTATAAGAGATCATTGCCTCATGTATTTCCATCAACTGAACTTCTGCTCTGATCATTTGTAAAGCTCTCATAAGCCATTCTGTAATTGCAGATCTAATGTCTCCTCAGTTATTTCTACATTTTATCTGTTTATCATGTTCTGTGTGTATCACTGACAAGCTCAACAAATTCTTTCAAAATTTTACAAGTTGACTTTAACCAAGTGAATGAGATTCCTCCCTCGCTATGAATTACCTTTCAAAAAGTTAAGAAATACTTTTATTCTTTTCTGTTACAAAAATAATACTTTGGTTTACTATAGAAAAATTTAGGGCTATAAGGAAGGAGAATTCCACCTTCCAGTGTATTACCTAGAGTATATCATTCTGGGCTTTTTTCTGACAATAAATGTAGGTACGTATCACACATGTTGTCAAATTAGCTTCCAGAAAGGGTAGATATATATGCCTACCTCCATATAATGGGGCAGTGAGCATCCTTTCTCCTTGTCAACAGTGATATTAACATTTAAAACAATAGTTTAAAAATGGCCTCTCACTGTTTTTATTTGCATTTGTTCCACATACTCACCCACCAGCCTCTCTGCAGGGGAAAAGACCTGACATCTGCTCCAGTAAAGATTACAGCCTTGAAAACCCTATGAGGAAGTTCTACTCTCTTCTATATGGTTGCTATGAGTCAGAATTTCCTAGATGGCAATGGATTTTGCTTTAGTTATTTTTTAGTTAAGTTTCAGAATTTCTACAGATGAATAAATTACTATTATCTAAGGCTTATCCTACATGCAAATTGTAATCACTGTAATTTATGGAGGTTACTCTATTTATTTCACCTTTGCATTTAAGGCCTTGTTTGGTATCTTCCTGTTCTTTTTACAAAATCATCTTTTTATTGATATCGCTTTGGGTGCTCTAGGGAATACAAAGAGAAATAGTAATATAAATAACTTTTTTAAAAGATATATTTCACATAGACGAAATTCACCATTTTAACATTTTAAAGTGTACAACTCAGCAGTTTTTAGCATATTCACAATGTTGTGCAACCATCACCACTTCCTAACTCTAGAACGTTTTCATCAGTCCAAAAAGAAACTCTACGTTCATTAACCCCATTAACCTATACCCTATTCTCCACTCCTCCCAGCCCCTGGCAACTACTAATCTACTTTCTGTTTCTATGGATTTGCCTATTCAGGACATTTCATGTAAATGGAATCATATAATATGTAGCCTTTTGTGATTGGCTTCTTCACTTCGCACAATATTTTCAAGGTTCATCCATGTTGTTGAGATGCATCAGGACATCAATCCTTTTCATAGTTGAATAATATTTCATTGTATGGATATGCCACATTTTGTTTATCCATCATCAGTTGATGCTCATTTTTGTTTCCACTTTTTGGCTATTATAAATAATGCTCTATGAACATTCATGTAAAAGTTCTTGTGTAACAGTGTTTTCATTTTCTTGAGTGCTCTGGTGGCATAGCACCTAAGGCATTTGACTGCTAACCAGAGGGCTAATGGCTCAAATCCACCAGCCACTCCTCAGAAGGAAGGTTGGGCAATCTACTTCTGTAGTGATATCACCTCGGAAACCCAAGGAGGGGGTCACTATGAGTCAGATCTGACTCGATGGCAGTGACTTTTAGTATACCTACAAGTGGAACTGCTGGGTCATATAGTAACTCTATGTTTAACTTTTTGAGGAATAAGTAACATTTTTGAAGGCTTAATATGTGTGTGGCACTTAGCTAAGCACTTGACTTTGAATCCACATAACTTTCTAAAGTAGATCTAGTTATTATGCCCAGTTTACAGATGAGGACGCTGAAGCACAAAAAAGTTCAACAATTTTCTCAGGGCTCACAGCTAGTTGGAACAGATCCACGATTTGAATTATGGCAGTCTGACTTCAGAACCTGACTCTTTTCCACCCTTACTGCGTTAAGGAGGCAGTAAGGTGGCACAAGATTGACCACCTTGGAAACCCAATGGGGGTCACTATAAGTCGGAATGGACTCAATGGCGGTGACTTTAGTTTTTGGTTTCTTACTGCCTTAAGATGCTTGTAGTCCAAAAAGCAAATGTAACAACTTACAAATATCTAAACAAGGCAAAGGGAGCTCTGGTAGCACAGTGCCTAAGGCACTTGACTGCTAACCAGAAGGCTGGCAGTTCAAACCCACCAGCCACTCCTCGGAGAGAAGATGGGGCAATCTACTTCCGTAGCGATACTGCCTCGGCAACCCAAGGAGGGGTCGCTATGAGTCGGGGCTGACTCAACAGCACACAACAACAACAACAACAACAAACAAGGCAAAATGAAGCCAGACAATGTGTTTAAAGAATTGGCAACAGAGTGGAATTAGGAATTAGGAGAGGACTTTTAGAGTAGGGAGCATTTGAAGTGAGCCTCACTGAAGCAATTCAAGAAGAGGAGCCTTCAACTAGGTGAAAGGCTATTACAGAGATGGTAAATTAATTTCTCCTCAAGTTTCAATTACAGTTGATTGGTAGTGGCTCAATGTAGCACCACCTTAAGACATTATATCCCAGCTCAGTGGGAAAGAGTAGGGTGATTAATTAGCAATGTCTGCCAAGGGCAGGGGAGGAGAAATTTGTAGCACTCATGCTATGTATTTTCATCATTGGACTATTATGACATAGAGATGAGAAATTATGGGTCATGTTTTGGAAAACAATGACTGTATTATTTTGACTATACCACAAGGCATGTGCAGGAAAGTAGAGACTAACATAAGACTAGAACTATGTGATAAGGCCGTATTGTGGAGTGTCTTAACTGACAAGACTAAAGAGTTTGTACTTATTCAGTAGGCAGTGAGGAGTCATTGAAGAGTTTTGAGTGGGAGAATAGTATCACTGAACTCTACTATAAAAAGATTAATCTCGCACTGGCATACAGAATGAATCTATGTGGGAAAGACTGGAGACAGGGAGACTATTTAGGTAGCCAGATAAAGCTCTGTCAGAACAGGGAACTACCCTTTCCCCCATCAATTTGATAAAGATTAAAACGTAGGTGTGAGGAAATGAACACTCTCATACTCTGGTGGTGATAAATTAGTTCAATCTTTCTGGAGGGCGAAATTAGTTACATGAATGAAAAACCTTACAATGAGTCATTCCTTTAATGTAGAAAATTATGCCAAAGAAGTAATCCTGGACATACACAATGATGTGACTTCAGAGATCTTCACTGCATTGTCATTTTTGAAAAATAGACTTGTTTTTGGAAAAAATTTTAGATTTACAGAAAAATTGAGAAACTACAGGGATTTCCCATAAACTCTTCACTTGGTTTCCTCTGTTATAACATCTTACATTGTTCAGAGCAAAACACTGCCAGGTACTGCATCATCCTCACAATCACTGCTGTTTGAGCCCATTGTTGCAGCAACTGGGTCAGTCCATCACATTGAGGGTCTTCCCCTTGCTACTGACCTTTACCAAGCATGATGTTCTTCTTCAGGGACTGGTCCCTCCTTATATTAGTATGGTACATTTGTTATAATTAATGTATTGATATTGATACATTGTTATTAAATAAAATTATTATTATTATTATTTTACCGAATGTCCTTTTTTAAGGCACTCTGGTGGCACAGTGCATAAGGCATTTGACCCTTTGACTGCTAACCAGAAGGTTGGTGGTTCAAACCTACCAGCCACTTCACTGAAGAAAGATGGAGCAATCTACTTCCGAAAAGATTTCCTGCCTTGGAAAGTCAGTAGGGGTTGCTATGAGTTGGAATAGAATTAATAGCAGTGAGTTTGAGCTAATGCCCTTTTTTTGTTCTCGGATCTAATCCAGGGTAGCACATCACATTCACTTGTCATATCTCCTTAGGCTTTTCTTGATAATGACAGTTTCTCAGGCATTTTGTTTATTTGTTTGCTTTTTATGACCTTGACAGTTTTGAGGAACTGTGGACAAACATTTTGTAGGATGCCCCTCTACTGGAATTTATCTGATGTTTTTCCTCATGATTAGACTGGGATTATGGGTTTTTGGGAGGAAGGCACAAAGGTAAAGTGTCATTCTTATCACCTCATATGAAGGATGTTGTTGTTGCTGTTGTTACGTGCCCTCGAGTTGGACCTGACTCACAGCGACCCCTCCTTGGGTTTCTGAGGCAGTATCACTACAGAAGTAGATTGCCCCATCAGCCTCCTGAGGAGTGGCTGGTGGGTTTGAACTGCCAGCCTTCTGGTTAGCAGTCAAGTGCCTTAGGCACTATGCCAGAGCTCCCCATATGAAGAATACACACTATTAATATGACTAATCACTGTTGTTGTTAAACTTGATCATCTGACTGAGGTAGTGTTTGTCAGGTTTCTCCAATGTAAAGTTACTCTTTTTCCTTCCCTTTCCAAACAGTACTCATTGGAAGGAAATCACCATGTGTAGCAGGCTTAAAGAATAGGGATTTATTGTCCCTTTCCCTGAGGGCAGGAACTCTGTTGGCCTAGTGCCTAAGGCATTTGACTGTTAACCAGAGGGCTTGTGGTTCAAACCCACCAGCCACTCCTTGGAAGGATCTGACTTGATGGCAGTGAGTTTGGTTTTTTCGTTTTTGGTTTTGGTCTCCCTGAGTGCAAAGTATCTATGGATCTTATTGGATTTCTTCTGCAGGAAAAATTTGTCTCTTCTCACCTATTTAGTCAATCATTTATTTATATCAGTGTGGAATCACATACTTATTTTATACTTTGGGTTATAGTTCAACACTGTTTTACTCATTTTGTTGTTCGTATTGTCTCAGCTTTTGTCATTGTGCTCTTTCCCTTGGCTTCTGCGTCCCCTTGATACCCTCATCATGCAGGTTTTTTGTTTGTTTGTTTTTAAGTACTTCCTTACTTTCTGGCATTACAAGATGCTCCAGACTCATCTGGTACATTTCTCGCTCCAGCTCTAGAATAAGCCATTTCTCCCAGGAGCACTGGTTCGTTTTGTTGGAGAATGGCATTAGAAGCCAAGGTCTGGGCGCTAAGTGTGCTCAGCATTTCCATTTTAAAAAACAAAGGTAGCCCAGATGCTGGCTGAGCAGTTTCTCTTCTTGTCCCCAGCCAACCTAGTCAGGATTTGGCACTTATTTACATTCACCACGGAGAATTTCCTGATGTGAAAACCGTTTAGTCAGCAACGTAGAATTTACCAAGTTTATGTAGAAGAGATGGAAGAGGGACTTTTTTTTTTTTTTTTTAATTGAAGAGCGCTCAGCAAACCGCTTGATGAATTCTGCTCCCTCCGCGCTGCTGAGTAGGAGTCTTCATGTCTCTGACCCTCCTCCCAACAGACCTCTTAGTCTCCCTCCCCTTCCACTTTTGCTGTACAGAGTAACCTCTTTTTGCTTGACTTTGAGCAGATCTCTTTTCAAAAAGCTGGTCTCTCTTTAGAAAAAAAATATTGTGAAACATCTGTGCAAAATATAAAAATTACTCATGAGTTACGCAAAACATTGGAAACAACTTACATGTTAAGAGAGAGGGGAATTTGTTAAATAAGTTATGATACAATCTTTCTCCACAGTGGAATACTGTTCCAACCTAAACTTCCTGTGTGCTCTCTCCCTAGGTAATTGGGCTCGTTTTCCTGTGCATTGTATTTATAACCATGGCTTTAAATGTTACTTACGTGCTGACAACTCCCAGATTTGTGCCTTTAGCACACATCTTTCCTCTGTGCTCCAGACTAATATCTCCACTTGGTGTATCAGAGTCACTTCAAATATAGCATGTTAAACATATTTCACATATACATTTTTTTATGTATCTCAGAGGAGTTTAATCAAGAAGGATGGTAGGGAGAAGAATGAGTTACCTGGGTATCTGGGTTTGTGCAGGAGTATAAAATAAGGAATGGGGCAGTGGTGGTTTAGTGGTAGGATTCTCGCCTCCCATGGAAGACAATCTGAAATTGACCAAACATGCAATCAGGATGTGTTAATTATCACTGGTGACTGGAATGCAAAAGTTGGAAACAAAGAAGAATCACCGGTAGTTGGAAAATTTGGCCTTGGTGACAGAAATAATGCTGGAACTTGTATGGTAGAATTTTGCAAGACCAACGACTTGTTCATTGCAAACACCTTTTTTCAACAACACAAACGGAGGCTGTACACGTGGACTTCACCAGATGGAACACACAGGAATCAGATTGACTACATCTGTGGCAAGAGGCAGTGGAAAAGCTCAATATCTTCAGCCAAAACCAGGTCAGGAGCTGATTGTGGAACAGACCATCAACTGCTCATATGCAAATTCCACTTGAAGTTAAAGACAATTAAAACAAGTCCACGAGAGCCAAAATATGATCTTGAATATATCCCTCCTGAATTTAGAGATCATCTAAAGAATAGATTTGATGGATTGAACACCAACGACCGAAAGCCAGATGAATTATGGGAAGATATCAAGAACATTATCCATGAAGAAAGCAAGAGATCACTAAAAAGACAAGAAAAGAAGACCAAAGTGGATGACAAAAGAGACTCTGAACCTTGCCCTTGAGTGGAGAATCGCTAAAGCAAATGGAAGAAATGAAAAGGTAAAAGAGCTGAACAGAAGATTTCAAAGAGCAGCTCGAGTAGACAAAGCCAATTACTATAATGAAATGTGCAAAGACCTGGAGTCTGAAAACCAAAAGGGAAGAACACACTCAGCATTTCTCAAACTGAAAGAACTGAAGAAAAAATTGAAGCCTCGAGTTGCAATATTGAGAGATTCTATGGGCAAAATATTGAATGATGCAGGAAACATCAAGAGAAGATGGCAGAAATACACCGAGTCACTGTACCAAAAAGAACTGATTGATCTTCATCCATTTCAAGAAGTGGCATATGATCTAGAACCAATGATAATGAAGGAAGAAGTCAAAGCTGCAGTGAAAGAACTGGCAAAGAACAAGGCTCCGGGAATTGATGGCATACCGATTGAGATATTTCAACAAACAGATGCCCCATTGGAGGCACTCACTCAGTTATGCCAAGAGATTTGGAGGACAGCTACCTGGCCAACTGACTGGAAGAGATCCATATTTGTGCCCATTCCAAAGAAAGGTGATCCCACAGAATGTAGAAATTATAGAACAATATCATTAATATCACATGCAAGTAAGATCTTACTGAAGATAATTCAGAAACATTTGCAGCAGTATGTTGATAGAGAACTTCCAGAGGTTCAAGCCGGATTCAGAAGAGGATGTGGAACAAGGGATATCATAGCTGTTGTCAGATGGATCTTGGCTCAAGGAAGGGAATACCAGAAAGATGTTTACTTATGTTTTATTGACTATGCAAAGGCATTTGATTGTGTGGATCATGACAAATTATGGACAACATTGAGAAGAACGGGAATCCCCGAGCACTTGATTGTACTCATGAGGAATCTGTACCTTGACCAGGAGGCTGTCGTTCGAACAGAACAAGGGGACACTACATGGTTTAAAATCAAGAAGGGAGTGCGTCAGGGTTGTATTCTGTCTCCACACTTATTCAATCTATATGCTGAGCAAATAATCCGAGAAGCTGGACTATATGAAGAAAACGTGGTATCAGGATTGGAGGAAGAATCATTACCAACCTGAGATATGCAGACGATACAACTTTGCTTGCTGAAAGTGAGGATGACTTAAGGCACCTACGGATGAAGGTTGAAGAATACAGTGTGCAGTATGGATTACATCTCAACATAAAGAAAACAAAAATCCTCACAACTGGACTAATGAACAGCATCACAATAAATGGAGAGAAGATTGAGGTTGTCAAGGAATTCACGTTGCTTGGTTCTACAATCGATGCCAACGGAAGCAGCAGTTAGGACATTAGAAGACATGTAGCATTGGGAAAGTCAACTGCGAAGGAACTGTTTCAAGTGCTGAGGAGCAAGGATATCTCCTTGAGGACTAAGGTGCGCCTGACACAAGCCATTATGTCCAATCGCCTGGTATGCATGTGAGAGCTGGACAATGAATAAGGAAGACCGAAGAAGAGTTGATGCTTTTGAGTTGTGGTGCTGGCAAAGAATGCTGAAAGTACCGTGGACTGCTAAAAGAACTTACAGATCTGTCCTGGAGGCAGCCAGAATGCTCCTTGGAAGCAAGAATGGCCAGACTTCGTCTCACCTATTTTGGTCATGTTGTAAGAAGGGACCATTCCCTGGAGAAGGATGTCATGCTTGGTAGGGTGGAGGGTCGACGAAAGAGGGGGAGGCCTTCAAGGAGATGGATTGATATGGTGGCTGCGATGATGGGCTCAAGTATAGCAGGGATTGTGGGGCTGGCGCGGGATCAGGCAGTGTTTCGTTCTGCTGTGCATGGGGTCGCTATGAGTTGGAAACGACTCGACGGCACTCAACAACAACAACATGGAAGAGATGCAGGTTTAACTTCTGGCCGATGCATTTCATGCACAGTCACCATCCATCTGCCAGTGGAGGCTTGTGTGTTGTGTGACGATAAGCAGGTTTCAGCAGAGCTTCCAGACTAAGACGAAGTAGGAAGAAACAGCTGGTGATTTCCTTCTGAAAATCAGCCAGTGAAAACCCTATGGATTACAACAGTCCAATCTGCAACTGATCACGTTGATCATGGTGCAGGACTGAGAAGTGCCTTGTTCAGTTGTGGATGGGGTCAACGTGACCCCATGAGCAACTAAAGACAGTTAATAACAACATAATACAGGAAAGTGAGGACTATTGCAAGACTTATTTTGCCCAAGGTTAGCCTTTTCTAAGATAGTGGTTCTATTTTATTTTCACTTGAACCTCACAAAAAGAAAATTGGGAAAAAGCACATATTTTCCTTGGTTATTATACATAAGGGGTTACTACCCCCTAGGGAATAGGAGTCACAAAAACTGTGTATGTTAACTAACATGAAAAGGGTAACAATGGAATTTTCTTTTTTCTCCTTAAATGGCTTGATGAATTTGAAAGAGCACTGGATTAAGAGTCAGAGACCCTTCTTACTAGTTTTTCTCCATCCTTAATTAATTGTGGGAGCTCTGGTAGCATAGTGCCTAAGGCACTTGACTGCTAACCAGGGTTCAAACCCACCAGCCACTCCTTGGAAGGAAGATTAGGCAATCTACTTCCATAGTAATACTGCCTCAGAAACCCAAGGAGGGGTCACTATGAGTCGAGTCTGACTCGACGGCACGTAACAACAACAATTAATTGTGTGACCTTGGATAAATATTTTAGCCTTGCTGAACTTCAGTTTCCTTAATAAGATGTTTTCTAAGGCTCAGTTTTTCAGTTCAGTCATTCTATGAGAACCTCTCAACCAAAAACAAAGTAGGCATGTATATTCATCATTATAATAAAGATATATTCTATTAATTTGGAAAAGCTGAGTATTAATTTTCCTCCCACAGTCTTAATGAAGAAATAAAGAAACTAATTTTCCATTACCACTCAAGAGGCAATCCACTCCTTCACAGAAATTAATGTAACAGATCCAACCAACTGAACGATCTATGCATCTTTCCTCTCTATTTCCAAGCATTGGAACTGTATTTTGTATAAACAAAGTTCAAAAAGTTAACTAAAAATTAATGCAGGTTTAAAACTTAATTTTATATATAATAATGTAGTTAGATCAAAATATCTACAAACATAGTTTCCAGTAGTTTTGACTTAGTAGTAACATTTTTAAAATTGAGAATTACCTGTGATGGAAGCACAGCACATGCTATGATCTTTACTAATTATAGTTTCTCTAATTAAAATGACTTGTATCTATAATGCATTCTTTTTCTAAGGTGTTCAGTGTAATCAGCAGATGCAAAATCATTTGTCTTTACAACATAACAATGAAGTAACTATTGTTTTCATTATATAGAGAAGGACATTAAGAATCAAGGATTAGGTCCTGATTATGTAATTTTTTTTCATAAGAGTTAAGACTAGAAACACAAATATATAGGTAATATATATATATATATATATATATGTATACACACACACACACACATCCCTATATACATCCATCCATACATGTACAATTCCCTGGGTGACACAAAAGCATTCTGGAGGTGTGACAGTTAGCTCAGCTGTTAACCAAGAGGTTGGCAGTTTGGACCCAGCCAGCAGCTCCTTGGGAGAAAGACCTGGTAAAGTGCTCCCATAAAGATCACAGCCTAGAAAACCCTATGGGGCAGTTCTACTCTGTCACATAGGATCACTATGAGTTGAAAGTGGATTCAATGGCACCTAACAACAACAATAGGTGTCACAAATTGTTCTCACCCAACCGCTAACCTTTTGGTTCTGTGGGCAAAAAGACCTGGTGATCTGGCTTCCGTTAATATTACACACAAACAAAACACTATGGAACGCTCTATCCTGTAACTGCGTAATTGACTTAATGGCAACATATAATTCTGTACACACACACATACATATACACACAGATGCAGAAACAATTTAGGAATGATTTATGATGGCAAAGGCAACAAGACTTCAGCTATGATGGTGTTGTGTATCTGATGTCAGTCACATCCTGTGGTGTGAGCCCTCCCCTAACCAAACTACTCCTCTAGTATTGTCTGGGGTGTAGCTTCTGGTACTCAAGCTCTCTTGGTTTCTGTCCATTTTCTGAACTTGGTCCTCCAGGCTTCTCATCGGTTTTGCGAACTATCCAATATCCTCACAATATATCACTATTCTCCTTCCATTAGCTTTACGTTTCAGTTGCTTGCACCCAAGAATACAGAAGGAGTTGACTGATTTCCTTAATCTTACCATATGGAAGGTATCATATTTTAATCACTGAATTGCTCTGTACACTTAACAATGTTTAAGTTTTGCATTACATTTAAATTTTTCTCTACCATAATAGTTGAAATCTGGCTGCAAAATCATAATAAGCTTGGGTTTGTGGCCTTTAAGATAATGCCACATATGTCTGTTTTCACTGGACCTAACCAATATAGTTAAAATAGAGTTATAGATCGAAAATATTTTTATTATATAAAGCAAACAAAAGCAAAACATATAGCAGTCTGTATGGAAAGATCTCAATTTTATAAACATATTGTTGGACCCGAATTTGGAAAGGAGTGTCAGCGCGAGGAACGTGACACTGACTCGACAATGCAAAAGCAAAGGAAAAGTTTATTTCCAAGCTCGAGCTGGGGTCTCTGCTTACACC
>NW_006921690.1:6001534-6007112 GCF_000298275.1 Orycteropus afer afer
CCTGACTCATAGCGACCCCTCCTTGGGTTTCCGAGGCAGTATCACTACGGAAGTAGGATTGCCCAACCTTCCTTCCGAGGAGTGGCTGGTACCGAAACTTAAGTAAGAAAAATGAAACTTAGGTCTGGTAATACCTTGAGCCTTACCTAAATTAATAGTACAAAAACAAGTTAAGCTAGAAACTAGAGCTAGTCACAAAGTTATCTGAGTAAATGTAATTGCTACTTAACTTACATATGTATTTCCACAATTCCTAAGTGACCAGTAAAATAAGTTTCAGCACCTAAGGTTTTCTATTAAGTTTGTTATATTCTCTAAGTAATAAACTGGATATTTAAGCAACAAACTAAGATTACTATGTTTTTAACTCTGTTCCCCTTACAATATATGATATCTTAGTTCTCTAGTGCTGCTATAACAGAAATACCATACAGATTCTCTTAAGTTTAGGAGGCTAGATGTCCAAATTTGGAGTACTGGCTATAGTGTCTGAATGAAGTCCCTTCAACCTTGGACTTTAGCTCTGCTCTTACTCCAGGCACACCGGAACTAGAGGCATCTCCCAACTGAGACAGCTGCTGGCTACTGAGGCTGATGAACCCAAGGCTGGCAGGTAAAACTGCGCAGTATCACCATCAGTAGGCAACATTGCAGGCCCCTGGTTCAAGTCCAGGAACTGGAGATGAAGACTCAGCCAAATGCAGCATCTAAATGTGCCAAAAAGCTAAAGTGCTTTATCAAAGTTTCTCCTTATGCGTTGGAAGTAGGCCACACCCCAAAGGCAACTACTTAGATGCTGACAGCTGATGCACCATGGAGGTGATTACAATCTCATCATGGGGGAATGACTACATCCAGCTGCCAAGCTATTCAAAGTCACAGTCCAGCCAAGTTGATGCACAATCTTAACTACGACATATGTGAACAGAAAAAAAAAAAAAAAAAAAAAAAAATTTGGAAAGATGAATAATGAAATAAAGTGAAACCTGTGAGAGCCAGAGCTTCACATGGCTGCCTTGTTTTTCCAGGTCTTTTCAAGTTTTCTGTCTTTGACTTGGTAAAGTATTATCACCTTTCTGTTGTTCATTTTATGGAAATTGTTTGAGTTTTCCTTCTCTGACAGGTTTCTATTATACACAGGTTTTGGCTTTCACAGGTTTTATAGTATTAAACTAAAAAAATTCACTGCCATCAAGTGGGTTGTCACTCATTGTGACCCCCATTTTCCGAGCTAGTAAATCTTAACAGAAGTAGTTTGCCCAGTCTTCCTTCCTCGGAGTGGCTAGTGGGTTTTAACCGCCAACCTTCTGGTTAGCAGTCAAATGCTTTAGACACTATGCTACCAAAGCGCCTTTAAAACTCAAACCAAACTCACTGCTATTGAGTGGATTCTCACTTATAATGACCCCCATTGGATTCCCAAGGTGGTAAATCTTTACAGATTGTCCCATCTTACTTCTATGGAGTGGCTGGTGGGTTAAAACCACCAACCTTCTGGTTAGCAGTTAAATGCCTTAAATTTCTTCTTTGTGCTTTACTTTAACATTAAAAGATTAACATGTATTATTTATTATTTAGTACTAGGGAGCTCTGGTGGCATAGTGCCTAAGGCATTTGACTGCTAACCAGAAGCCTGGAGGTTCAAACCCACCAGCCACTTCTCTGAAGGAAGGTTGGGCAATCTACTTCCATAATGATACTGCCTCGGAAACCCAAGGAGGGGTCACTATGACACAGATCCGACTCAAGGGCAGTAAGTTTGGTTTGGGGTTTGTTTTTTATTTAGTACTAATGATAAATCTTTAATAACTTTAAATATCTGTTTATTATGAAAATGTACAAAAGTGGAAAAAAATAGTTCTCATTTTAAAAAGTAGATAGAAGAGTATCAACTGGACTTCAATAATTACAGATGTGTGGCCTATCTTGTTTCATTGTATTCCTGCCCTACCGCCTACTCATGCTAAATCATTAGCGCAGAGAAATTTTTTTTTTCTTTTAGTTTGATTATTTCTTCTTTTCTATATGTTACCTTACCTTTTGTTGTTGTCAATTGCCACTGAGTCAATTTCAGCTCAGGGGATCCCATGTATGCAGGGTAGAACTGCTCCATAGCATTTTCAAGGCTATGACCATTTGGAAGCTATTTGTTCTAAAAGGTTTTAACTTGAAAATCAATTACAGATATAAACTTTTGCATTTTTAACCCTTATTTAACTGTTTTCCTGCTCACAGCATGGATTATACACATATTAGTCCGGATATTCACATAGGACAATATTAATTAAACACCATTGTTATCTTGGGTCAAATTGGTTTACTACTTCATAACAAGAAATGAAGATTTTTCTAATAAAATGAATCTTAGCCCATGAGAGGCCACAACATGAATTACAGATAATGAATTGGTTTTAGCTTATTTGCCTTTGGGAAAAGTACTTGAATTCTCTGGATTGCTGATTCTTCAATTATCAAAATTGTAGTTGGAATTGAGAGTTGTGTTTCCTTCTAGCTCTAAAATTCTGTAATGTTATACCTGAGCATAAACTTGGAGCCTGTAATAATGGTCAGTGCCAGTGAGTCTTCACAAAGGGATACTTTGTTGGCTCAGAAGACTAGCCAACAGGAAGGCAAAGGGCACAAAGACATCAAAATTGACGGAAGAACAACACCATAGTTTTTCCCAAGGCTGGTCTAAGTATCTCTTGCTTGGTGTTGTGAAATTGTTTTCAACTGACTTAGTATGAATTCTTCAAGTTAGATGTGGCTAGAATATGAATTTTCATGTTAGATACATCTGATCTGAAAAATTTTGCTCAGAAAATTACCTCAAGCTGGCTGAATCTCTTATATTTTTATTTAACTTAGGTCCACATATTGGACACAATTTCTTACACTTAATTTGACTTACTAAACTCTATGAATAGAAGGGATCAGCAAGCATTTTAGTATATTCTATAGAAGTTTAAATTTTAAGAGCTCTTCTATTTTTTCGTACTTATGTGGAATTCCTGTTAATGTCCAAGGTATTTACTATGATTGTAATGAGGAGAATCTGTGCCCTTGAAAAGTTTGTAGCTAATCCTTAGGTATACATATGGTATTACATATTCATGAATATCATATAAAAGTTTGAATAGCATAAAGATGAACTGAATAAAATAATCAGATGTTGAAGATATGTCTATATTAGCATTTCAAGAGAATTGGAGGGAAAATTGAATGAATTAGCTGGGTGACCATTTCATTTGTTCACTTCAAGACTGGGACAGTGTATTGGGAGAAGCACACTACTCAGGTCGAGTAAATGGAAGTGCCTTCTTTGAATATAAAGTCCTGTATGTTTGAGGTAATGGATCAAGGATAGCATTTTTACACAAATTACTTTCTTTCTGATTAATTTTTTTTTTTCTATTACCTTAAGATGGATTGCCTCTCCATCTATTCCTTTATTCTGGAGTTTGAGTCAGGGAAAAACAAGTAGGTATTTTATTCGTATTCTACAATTAAATTTGGAGGAAGTAGTTTTTAGCAGAGTGGTTCACAAACTTTAGTCTAGTAATTGCCAAGAATGGCTTGTTAAAACAATCTTTAAATTATAAGGTAGGATGAGTTTTTGTTAGAATTCTGTATATATGTACACTCTTCAATTACTTGTCAATGCCTGTAACTTGCTTTTATATTTTGGTATACAGCTTTCTTCTTAATCACCTATCACTTCTTTACAGAAGTATATAGTCTTTAGTATAATGTTGTGACATCTGCTAGTCAATGTTATCACAATTGGTGGTGTAAAAATGAACATTTAAAGATATATCAAGTTGGTGATGAACTTTTTGATTCATAAGCAAGATTAAATTATGGTTTAGGTGTTTTGATATTAAGCATATTTTACCGTATTGTTTGGAAATCAGGCATACATTTATGGTATTAATAACTCTTAACTAGATGGAGTATTGAAGTAATTAGACATTCTGTATAGCAACCATACCAGAGAGAAAGAGAGATTGACAGAGTGACAGAGAGAGAAAAAGGGAGAGAGAGAGAGAATACACAATGAATCTACTAGAGTAGGCAATCATCTATGAAGTGTGATGTTGGTTCCATCCTCACATTGGTAGCAAGATAGCTTTTAGTTCTGAGCATCACCTCCACAAATAACAATATAAACAAGAATAAAAGGGCTGTATCATTTAGTGACTACATAGAAAAGAGAAAAATATTTTTCATTGTGCTTATTATGACAAGTTCTAACTAGCTCCAGGCCCATTTAAGATGTGTGAACTGTGATTACAGAGAACTTAGTTTGAGAGACTTAAAAATATGTTCACTCTTTTTACTACATCAAGAAAAATGACATGCTTTTACTCTCCTGACAATTATAGTCAGGGCTGAAATTAAGACATTTTGAGACTTAATCTATATAGTATAAAAGTAATTCCTTATTATAATAAATATTCACATTTGATGCATTAAAAAGAACACAGATTTTATAGTCAAGATAGCTTTTACAAAGTCTGGCCATTCTTGTTTCTAAGAAGTATCCTAGCTGCACTTCTACCAAGACAGATTTGTTCTTTCTTTTGGCAGTCTATTTTATTTTCAATATTCTTCACCAACACCGCAGTTGAAAGGTATCAACTCTTCTTCAGTCTTCCTTATTCATTGTCCAGCTTTCACATGCATATACAGTGATTGAAAATACCATGGCTTGGATTAAATGCACCTTAGTCTTCAAAGTCAGCCATAAGGATCCAGGTGCAGAGAGGGAAATCAGGCACACCCAAAGGAGCAGTGAGGGAGAGCAGGAAAAAGGGGTTTCAAAGCCAGGAACTTGGACAGAGGAGCAGTCAGCCACAGGGATGCAGGTGAGAAGAGGGAACTCGGGCACGCCCAAAGCAGCAGGGCGGGAGAGCAGGAGAAAGGGAATTAAAAGGCCCAGGAATCTGGACAGAGGAGGAGTCAGCCGCAGGGACCTAGGTAAGGGTGGTACGAGAAGTTTCCAACAGGGAGGCAAACTTGTCTGTCGGTTTGTCCTACCATGATGACATGTTGATGTGAGTTTTGAGGCTGAGCCACTGGTGTTTCTAACCCAGCGGGATGCACATGGTGCATAGATATCAGCCCAGCTTACAGACTGAGACAGACTAGGGAAGAAGGAAGAGGCTGTCCACTTCTCAAATAATTGGCCAGGGAAAACCTTATGAATAGCAAAGAAACACTGTTTGATATATTACCGCACAACTTTATGAATAGTCTGGTTAGGTTACAAGGCTCTCAAAATAGGCCTGGGAAAGAGCTGCATCATCTGAGTAAACCCAGCCTTACTCCTATGGATAAGGTAAAGCTTTTGAGAACGCCATTTGCTGATGCTCAAATTGAGAAGAAATAGCTGCAGACATCCATTAATCATTGGAACATGGAATGTACGAAGTATGAATCTAGGAAAATTGGAAGTTGTCAAAAATGAAATGGAACGCATAAAGATTGCTATCCTCGGCATTAGTGAACTGAAATGGACTGGTTTTGGCCATTTTGGATCAGACAACTATGTGATCTACTATGCCGGGAATGACAG
>NW_006921690.1:6009052-6021552 GCF_000298275.1 Orycteropus afer afer
AATGCTGAAAGTAACATGGACTGCTAAAAGAACTAACAGATCTGTCCTGGAGGAAGTGCACCCAAAATGCTCCTTGGAAGCGAGAATAGCCAGACTTCGTCTCACCTATTTTGGTCATTTTGTCAGAAGGGACCATTCCTTGGAGAAGGATGTCATACTTGGTAGGGTGGAGGGTCGACGAAAGAGGGGGAGGCCTTCAAGGAGATGGATTGACACAGTGGCTTCGATGATGGGCTCAAGTATAGCAGGGAACGTGGAGCTGGCAAAGGGATCGGGCAGTGTTTCATTCTGCTGTGCATGGGGTCTCTGTGAGTCGGAAACGACTCGATGGCACCTAACAACAACAACAACAACAGTCTTCAAAGTGACATCTCTGCTTCTTAACACTTTTAAGAGGTCTTTTGCAGCAGATTTTCCCAGTGCAATATGACATCTGATTTCCTGATTGCTGTTTTATAGGTGTTGACTGTGGATCCAAGTAAGATGAAATCCCTGGCAACTTCAATCTTTTCTCCATTTATCATGATGTTCTTTTTGGTCCAGTTGTAAGCATTTTAGCTTTCTTTATGTTGAGTTGTAATCCATAATGAAGGCTGGAGTCTTTGATCTGCATCAGTAAGTGCTTCAAGTCCTCTTCACTTTCAGCAAGCAATGTTGCATCATCTGCATATCACAAGTTGTTAATGAGTTTTCCTCCAATTCTGATGCTTCATTCTTTTTCATATAGTCTAGCCTCTTGAATTATTTGCTCAGTATATAGTTCGAATAAATATGGTTAAAGGATACAACCCTGATACATACCCTTCCTAATTTTATGTCATGCAGTATCCTCTTGTTCTATTTGAATGACAGGCTCTGGGTCTATGTCCAGGTTCCTCATGAGCGTAATTAAGTATTTTGGAATTCCCATTTTTTGCAATGTTATGATAATTTGTTATCTTCACAGTTGAATATTTTTGCACAGTCAGTAAGACACAGAATTCTTTCTGGAATTCTTTGTTTTCAGCCAAGATCCATCTGACATCAGCAATGATATCTGTCATTCTATGGGCTCTTCTGCATCCAACTTGAATTACTGAATGTTCCCTGTCAATACACTGTGCAATTGGTTTTGAATTATCTTCAGCAAAATTTTACTTGGGTGTGATATTAATGATATTGTTTGATAATTTCCGTATTTTGTTGGATCACCTTTCTTTAGAATGGACACAAATATGGATCTCTTCCAGGCGGTTAGCCAGGTAGTCAAATTTCTTGGTGTAAACAAGTAAGCACCACCAGCACTACATCTGTTTGTTGAAACATCTCAATGGATATTCTGTCAATTCCCGGAGCCTTGTTTTTCACCAATTCCTTCAGTGCAGCTTGGACTTCTTCCTTCAATATCATTCTTCTCTGTCAGTTTGTCATACTGTGATGGCTTGCTGGTTGCTGTGAGGATGGAGGATATGCCACTAGTATTTCAAATACCAGCAGGGTCACCCATGGTGGACCAGTTTCAGTGGAGGTTCCAGACTAAGACAAGAAGGATGGCGTCATCCCCCTCTGAAAAAATTGGCCACTGAAAACCTTATGAATAGCAGTGAAATATTGTTGGACAAGGGTGGAAGATGAGCCCCTCCAGGAGTAACTTCAGTTCCAGATTAAAAGGTTGTCTTAGAATGTTAGTCTCAGGGTTCCTCTAGTCTCTATCAGTCCAGTAAATCTGGTCTCTCTCTCTCTTTTTTTTTTTTTAATGAATTTGAGTTTTTTCTACATTTTTCTCCCATTTTAACTGGGACCTTCTATTGTGTTCCTGCTCAGAATGGTCAGTAGTGGTAGCTGGGCACCATGTAGTTCTTCTGGTCTCAGATTGGAAGAGGCTGTGGTTCATGTGGGCCATTAGTTCTCTGGACTAATTTTTTCCCTTCCTTCACTATCCTTTGCTCCAGATGGGAAGAGACCAATAGCTGTATCTTACATGGACACTTGCAAGTTTTTAAGATCCCAGATGCTACTCACCAACCTAGGATATAGAATATTATCTTTATGAACTAAGTTATGCCAACTGACCTAGTTGTTCCATGAGACCATGGTCCTGCGCCTTTAAACCCAGTAGATCAATCTTATGGGGTGGTTGGATATATGTAGGGAGTATCCATAACTGTACTTTCTATGAGCTTTATTATATATATGAGTACATATGCAGCACATACAAAATTCCTTTATATATTGACATTTAGGTTATTTTCAGTTTTATTCTATTAAAATAATGTTGTAATAAATATCTTTATATATTTAGTTTTTTTTTTTTCCTCGTGTTATCTCCATAGTATAAATTTCTGGGAGTGAGAAAAAGAAAACAATATTTTTATAACTTTTCTGGCACCAAAAGTATATAACCACTGCCCTCAAGTTGATTTTGACTCAGCAACCCTCACAGGGTTTCCAAGGCTATAAATCTTTACCGAAGCAGATTACCTCTTCTTTCTCCCACAGAGCAGCTAGTGGGCTTGAACCACTGACCTTTTAGTTAGCAGCCCTATCCCTTAACCACAGCGCTACCAGAGCTCCTATGAAAAGTATATGTGATCAATTTTGTCACACACTTCACCAACCAAAAACCGAAACCAAACTCACTGCCATCCAGTCGGATCCGACTCATATCTGACTCATAGCGACCCCTCCTTGGGTTTCCAAGGCGGTATCACTACAGAAGTAGATTGTCCAACCTTCCTTCTGAGGGGTGGCTGGTGGGTTTGAACTGCCAGCCTTCTGGTTAGTAGTCAAATGCCTTTGTTGTTGTTGTTGTTGTTGTTATGTGCCATCGAGTCGGCCCCGACTCATAGCGACCCCTCCTTGGGTTTCCGAGGCAGTATCACTACGGAAGTAGGATTGCCCAACCTTCCTTCCGAGGAATGGCTGGTGGGTTTGAACCGCCAGCCGTCTGGTTAGCAGGCAAGTGTCTTACCCACTATGCTACCAGAGCTCCCGTCAAATGCCTTAGGCACTAGGATTCAACAAGATTGCTAATGTAATAGGTGTAAAATAATCTGTCAAGTTTATTTTAATTTTTATTTCTTTGAGGAACTACAAGGGTGCTCATTTTATGGGTTCTCTCATTGTGTGATTTCATTTTACTTGGATCTCCAGTTAACAACCACAGAAGCAGCAGTCAAAAAATCAGGCGTCATATTCCACTGGGTAAATCTGCTGCAAAAGACCTCTTTAAAGACTTAAGAAAGAAAGACGTCACTTTGCAGACTAATGTGTGCCTAATCCAAGCCAAGGTATTTTAATTGCCTCATATGCATGTGAAAGCTGGACAATGAATAAGGAAGAGGAGTTGATACTTTTGAATTGTGGTGCTGGCAAAGAATAATGAAAGTACTGTGGACTGCCAGAATTAACAAATCTGTTCCGGTGATGTGCAGCCAGAATGCTCCTTAGAAATAAGAATGGCCAGACTTCATCTCACCTACTTTGGTCACGTTGTAGAAGGGACCAAGTCCTTGGAGAACCATATCAAGCTTGGTAAAGTAGAGGGTTAGTGAAAAAGGGGAAGACCCTCAATGAGATGAATTGACACAGTGGCTGCAACGATGGGCTTAAGCACAGCAAGGATTGTGAGGATAGCGGATGACAGGGCAGTGTACGTACGTTATGGTCCCTATGAGTTGGAGCTGACTCAACGGCACCTAACAGCACAACAACTCATTGTATGTAAAAGATTTTAAAAAGATGGTTTAAGGCAAATCTATATAGTTATAATTTAAAATGCAAGGCTTTAGAATTTTTTTTAAATACTTCAACAATTAAAAAATCTAATCAATTTAAATGACGAGTTACAACATTCTAAAGTTTTTTCTGATCCTTATCAGCAGTGTAAGACATACACTTTACAGTTTTAGACAGTGTACTTATTGTTATGTTTTGTCTTTTTCATTTGAGATTATTTATATTTTCATGCAGTGAAACAGTGTACTTATTTTTTAAAATTAAAGGTATATACTGTGTAGTTTTCCAGATAATCAACTATTCCAGAATGTTATTTCAAAACTATCACTATTATAACTTTTACAAATTGTTGATCCTTCTTCTCCTGACTCTATTTGAATTTTCCCTTTGGACTATTATCTCAAAAGTGGGGTTACTGGGTCAAAAGATATGCTCAGTTTTATTGCTCTTGTTAACATAATGATTAGGGTATTTTAGAGTGATTAAAATAAGCACATCAATTGAAACTAAGTTTTTTTTTTTTTTAATATAATAGCAATATCTACAGTGGAATACTTTAGAAAAGGAGAAATGGCAAACAAAATTTAAAAAAAACAGCAATACTGAAAATTATTTTAAATCTCTCTTCTGGAGTAAGTTCTATTTTGTGTTTGCCAATCATTGGAAGGGAGCTCTGGTAGCATAGTGCCTAAGGCACTTGACTGCTAACCAGAAGGCTGGTGGTTCAAACCCACCAGTTGCTCCTCAGAAGTAAGGTTGGACAATCTACTTCCGTAATGTTGCCTCAGAAACCCAAGGAGGGGTCACTATGAGTCAGGTCCAACTTGATGGCACATAACAACAACAACAAATCGTTGGAAAAATAGAATTAAAAGGAGATCCAGAAGTCATTAAGTTCAACTCCTTAGCCTCTCTACATCTTAGTTTCCCAAGTATTATGTTATACATTTGCAAATTGTAAAATAATAGGAGCCTTGGTGGTATAGTGGTTAAGGCATTTGGCTGCTAACCAGAAGTTCAGCAGCTTGAATCCACCAGTTGTTCTGCAGAAGAAAGATGAGGTAGTCTGCTTCTGTGAATTTACAATCTTGGGAACTCAATGGGAGTTGCTACGAGTCAGAATTGACTCAATGGCAGTAAGTTTTATATATATGCTAAGGTTGTTGTGGAGACTAAAATGAGATAGTGTGTGTAAAACACTTAACTCATTGCCTGGCACATAGTAAATTATGTAAATGTTAGCCATTATTGGAGTATAGCTATTATGGTTAGTACATACCACATTGAAAAGTTATATTCCATCAATTCACTCAGCTGTGTTTATTTGGCATTTTTATTTTGCTATTATTATTTTACTAGAATCTGGTTTTCAGAAGTGAAAACAACCAGTCTCTGTCTTCATGGAGTTTATGTTCTAGGATGTAGACAATAAACCAATATATCTAGATTTTCCCCCCTCATGTTATTTCCATAATATAAATTCCTAGGAGTGAGAGAAAAAAAAAATTCATTAACTCTTCTTGGGACCAAAAGTATGTAAGTGATCAATTTTATCACATACCTCACCAGTACTATCAGAATTTAACAATAACAAGTTTTCTAATGGAATAAGTGTAAAATAATATGTCAAGTTTATTTATCTTAAAAAGATGGCTTAAGGCAAGTCTGCATAGTTATAACTTAAAATTATAAAGCTTTAGAATTTATTGGTTTGTTACATATTTCAACAATGAAAAAAATCTTAATTTAAATGAGCAGTTACATCATTCTAAAGTTTTCTTTGATCCTTCTCAGAATTCAAATATAACACATCAGATGGCCATTATATTATGAAAGATAAAGCAAGGTGGGGAGAAAGTAGGGTATTGCGTTGAATAGGATAGTCATGGAAGGTTTCTCTAATAAGGTGACCTTTGGACAAAGACCTGAAGGAAGAGAAGGAACAAGTCATAGGGATACCAGAGGAAAGAAAGTTCTAGAAAAATTTTTGCTTAGAAATTTGGTTGAAATTTTGAAGGCAGGGACCTTTTCTTTTATGTTTTGGTAATACACTAAAATTATGTGGGCCTGAAACGTATTTTGTTCTGTATTAGTTACATGCTAGAATAGGTGTGATCATCATAAATTAGAGCTACAGTTTCATTTCTCTTTAATATTTCACTTTAAAAGCTAGGCAACATTTAATTTTTTCAACAGGTAACACATTCACGTGATTCAAATAACAAAAAGTATAAATAATATTCAGCGAAAACTTTCTCTTTCTCTCTTGGCGGGTCCACACAGTTTCCATTGCTCCAAACAGGCAACAATAATTTTTTCTTTATCCTTCCAAGGATTAAAAACAACCACAAACAAACACGGGTATATAAGCCTATAAGTGTTTTACAGAAAATAAAGAAAGAAAAACATTGATATGGGGAATATCTTTTCAGGAGTCTGTACCTTAAAAACAAAACAAAACAATTATATTTTGCCCCATATTCTTCTCAAGTTCTGGCACCCTCAGCTATGAACCTTAAGGCTCGAAACCGGAAGTACAAAAGGGCGGGAAAAGATCAACCGGAAGCGCTTGGAGGAAGGCGCCAGATCACTTGCTGAGGTAATTCAGCCGTGGTCACTAACTTCTAAGTGGGCTGTTTAGAAAGAGCCCTATTTTTCCACACAGGGTGCAGTCAAGTATTTGGCTTGTGTCTCTGGCTGCTCAACCTGCCCTTTCTTCGCTCTGGCTTTCAAAGAGTCGCCTTGCCCCAAAGTCTTCTGACTGTCGGGTTGGTGGCGTCTGGAAGCTCTTACCTAGAAGGAGCTGGCACTCTCGGTTCTCGATCCTTTTGCTTGAACTTCTCATGGCTCTCGAGCCTGCCGGTCAGTAATATGAATTTTGTCTGTTCCTTACAGAGAAGTGTAGATATCCTATACACATGGTTGAATTTTTGTTTTTTAACCTTGTGTTTGTAGTGTGAATACAATGTAATGAATATTTGTCAGTCTTGTGAAAATTTCCAAACAACTCCGTTGCTTGAGCATTGCAACACTTCGAACCTTTATTGATGAAATCTCAACTTTTTTTGGTGATTGTTTCTTGGCAGAATGTTTTAAAAATAGTGCAAAATCCTTCTATAGCAATGAACAGTAAAAAATAAATCCCTTAGGAAAATGTCTGGATTTTTCCTTCTGGTCATCCCTTCTGAAGGGCCTTGTACAAGCAAACTGAAATGGGATGTCTTGAGGATTAAGTGTCCTGCTAATCCTGACAATGCTCAATTGTAGATTTAAATTATTTATGCCGTTGTCTCAATCTTCCACTTCACTTTGCTTTTGGAAGTTATCAGTGGTAACTCTTAAGGCGTTTATGGGCAACTTTATAGTCATTACCCTCCGTTTAGAAAGAAAATGTGGCGATTCCACCAAGTATCTTTCACTTAGAGACTAACGCAGTACTCTGTTGATAATTTGCTATTTTGCTTCAATTATGGTAAATGCCTGTGGTTCTCTTTGTTTTGAACCTTAAAGAAAAAAAAAAACCCTTAGTGAAATCTTCTAGCCTGAAAACCAGCAAATACTTGTTGTTGTTATGTGCTGTCCAGTCGGACCACAGCGCCCACTCCTTGGGTTGCCGAGACATTATCACTACGGAAGTAGATCGCCCCTTCGTTCTTCCAAGGAGTGGCTGGTAGGTTTGAACCGCCAGCCTTCTGGTTAGCAGTCAAGTGCTTTAGACACTGTGTTACCAGAGCTCCTGCAAATATTATGTGGGTGGACTTTATTCTGCAGTTCTTTGTGGTTCTCTTCTCTAACCATCTCAATGCGCACTCAGTTTGAGTGTTTTTCATAATCTCCTCGGGTTCCAGGTTGGCTTGAAGTGGTTATTGAATTTTTAAAAATCAGATTCTCCATTTTGGTGCTTTACACGGTGTGCTAATGTAGCTTGAAAGGATATTTTAATTTTATACTGCGTCATTCTATAGGAGGGAGCCCTGGATTCTATAGGAGGGAGCCCTGGGGGCGTTGTGGATAAGGCATTTGGTTGCTAACCAGTTCGGAGCTTCAAACTTACCAGCTGCTCCATGGTGGGGAGATGAGGCAATCTACTTCCCTAAAGATTTACAGTCTTGGAAACCCATTGGGAGTCGCTATGAGTCAGAATTGGCTAGTCTGGAGTGGATTTGGTTGGTTTTGTACTATAGAATCAAGTTAACAGCCTGATATGGAGTTTAAAGTCATAGTGCCCACTAGGTGGCAGCATAATGTTTTTAGTTTCTAGCTGTGACTGCTTCTCCTAACTACTGTGATAGATATCCTATATTGAATGCTTATTATATGCCAGGCACTGGAATAAATGCTTTATGTGCATTATCTCATTTAATGCTAAAAAGCAGATCCCAAGTCCATTTAAGGAAGCTGAGGTAGAAAGATTAAATAACCATGCAAGGCCAAAAACTACACAATCAATAAGTGATATAGCCAGAATTGAAATCCAGATGTTTAACCACTTCTTCATGCTAACCAAATTAAAGTTATTTTAAGTTTGACCAAATAGTGAAATACCAGCAGTTGTGATCAGAAAGCTGGTTGTGAGTATTCTGAAAGAGGTGAGAATTGAGTGTTGGTTTTATAATATGCCCTGAGATAATTGGGAGTGCGTGGTTTCTAAAACGCAGTATTTCCTAAATTGTGTTCCAAGGACCGCCAGTTTTGTGAAATGCCTCAATAAAAATGGGCTCTTGTGGTCAGAAATGCTTTTGGAGATTCATTAAAGGCTTTAAAAAATTCTGTAATACAGTAATCTGTTTAATCTAACTTTTTTTGAACTTAGAGCATTATTAACTTTTTTTGATTATAGCCCACATTAAGAAATACATTTTACATGCAAGCCAGTGCAAATATACGTATCTGTACGTGAAATAAAATACACGTGAAGCAATACTTACCTTTACTCTGAGCAATGTATTTGCTTATTTTCTAGTCTAGACTTTCATTTTTAAAAATTCTGATCAAAACTCATTATATTGATTTCATAACCTCTAAATAGATCACCTTGGAAGGAAGACTGAGCAATCTACTTCCATAGTGATACTGCCTTGGCAACCCAAGGAGGGGTCGCTATGAGTCAGGGCTGACTCGATGGCACATAACTACAACAACAACAAATAGATCACAATCTGCAGTTTTACTCCATGTGTAATGGAATCTGATTTTTTTTGGTGAAGTCTTCATAATACTTCACTTCAAAGTATATATTCAAAGTTAATACATACTTTGGGAAACATTTTTATAAGGGCTGTATAAGGATGTGGTTGATTAATGGTAAATATCCTTATAGACAGATAATATTCTATTACAGTCCTGGTCATAGTTGAGTGAACAGCGTTTCTTATTGGGAAATTATTCTTTATAATCAATTCAGGCTACTTGCTTAGTAAGAAGGAGCTGAGGTAGTGCAGTGGTTAAGCACTCAGCTACTAACTGAAAGGTCAGGGATTTGAAGTTGCTCTGTGGGAGAAAAATGTGGCAGTATGCTCCCAGAAAGATTACAGTTTTGGAAACCCTATGGGGCAGTTCTGCTTTGTCCTGTAAGGTTGCTATGAGTTGGAATATACTCAGTAGCACATAGCAACAGTAAAGTAAGAAGAAATAGAACAATTTTTGTAGATTAAAATTTCTCGAAGTATGTTCTTTAGAACACATGCTCCCTTAGTGTTCCTTGGTCGAGGTAAACTTGAGAAATTGGGTTAGAGTTCAACAAGTTAAACAACAACAACAAAAAAAAACTCATAGCCATCGAGTTAATTTCGACTCATAGTGACCCCTCCTGGGTTTCTGAGGTGGTATCACTATGGAAGTAGATTGCCCAACCTTCCTTCTGAGGAGCAACTGGTGGGTTTGAACCTTCTGGTTAGCAGTCAAATGCCTTAGGCACTACACCAGCAGAGCTCCTGGTGAGCTCCTCCTTAGCTATGGTGGTGTAGTACCTAAGGCATTTGACTGCTAACCAGAAGACTGGCAGTTCAAACCCACCAGCTGCTCCTCGGAAGGAAGATGGGGCAATCTGCTTCCATATAGATATCACTTAGTAAACCCAAGGAGGGGTCATTATGAGTTGAAACCAACTCTCTGGCAGTGAGTTTGTTTTTTGGTTTTCAACAGGTTATAACGATGCTAATGGGACCTTTAATCTCTAAGGTGAGCATTAGCATGAAACATTTCCCACATTTATATGACTATGAAACCTATTTTTCGAAATTTAATCCATGGACCTTGTGTTCCATTTTGGGAAATGCTCGTGTAGATAGATAATTAAGGCAAAAATGCTTTTGTTGTAGTGTACGTATTTTAGGTGAAAATTTTTTATTGTAAATTATCCATATAATTTTCAAATTCATTTATTCTATTTGCTAATGTAGAAGTAACAAAGAAGTACATTCTTAGTTTTCTTATTGACTCATGGAGACGTTCTATTAATGATTAATTTCATGTAAACCTAAAACTTTTATTTTTTATTTAAGTTCAATGAGTGATAAACTTCCAGCTGTATTAGAAGCAAATTTGATTACGATATTTTGGCAAGTTATGCTTGTTTGGAGAAATTTGGAGCTCAGATTAGTTAAAGGTTATAGGTGTTTTAAGAAATATTTAAAATATTTCTCAACACTTTATTTATAAAGTGGCCAAAATTTGTGTTTATGTGCTTAACTCAAAGATCTCTGTTGTGTTCCTTCAGATCAGTTGAATTAATGTACCTTTAATAATTTATTTCATGTTGTGATTCCCAAGAGTTCCTGTGTGGCACAAAAGTTAAGCATTCCATTACAAATGAAAGATTGGCACTTCAAACCCATCCAGTGTTGCTGTTGTTGTTATGTGCCTGTCAAGTCAGACCTGACTCATAGCGACCCCTCCTTGGGTTTTCGAGGCAGTATCACTGTGGAAGTAGATTGCCCCATCTTCCTTCTGAGGAATGGCTGGTGGGTTTGAACTGCCAGCCTTCTGGTTAGCAGTCAAGTGCCTTAGACACTACACTACTGGAGCTCCTAACCCACCCAAATGCACCTCAAAAGACAGGCCTGGTGGTCTGCTTGTGAAAGGTCACAGCCTTGAAAACCCTGTGGAGCAGTTCTACTCTGCACACATGGGACACCATCGGAACAGACTACTGCAACTAACAACAGCATGGTTTGATAATGATCCTTAGGATACATTTCCAATTCTTCCTTTTCCTCCACCCATCTCAGACCCTTCATATTTAAAGTTTAAGTATTTCTAAGTTTCCAGAATTCATATATGAATCCCCCTATCCTGACAGCAACTCTTTTTTTGTTCCCTCCAAATTAAGATAGGAAGAATTTTGGCAAAGATTTTAGTAGGAATAGAGAATATTTTACTTTTTATAGTGTAAAATATTTTATTTTAAGAAACTCAAAGTGTTTTGCATAATTATACATAATTTATAGAAATTTAATAAAATACTTATCAAGTGCCAATTGTGTTCCTAAAACTCATTTCCCATTTGAGGCTTAATAGCGAAATATTCTGAAACATGAAACAGTGAAAAAATAACACTATGGTGGCATTACAAATTGACATAAAAAAGTGAAAAATTACGTAGACATTGAGAGAATGGGGCAATATACATAATAAGGTGTTAATCATATGATATGGGTAACAAGTACAGTTCACAAAAGGAGAAATTGGTGTGAGTTGAATTCATAAGAAAAGCTTCAGAGAGGAGATGGAATTTGATCTGGGTTTTAAATGTGTTAAACAGATAAGATAGGGGAAGGCATTCTATATCAGAAAGCAGAATGTGTGAAGGTTTTAGTTCAAGCTTCTTAACATGACTTCAAAGACTCTCTGAGACCTGCCAGTTTTTCAAGTCTCATCTCATCATCTTTCAGCCTTATGTATTACACACTAATATCCCTAAACTTTTTAATTCCTTATTTAAAATAGTTTTTCTCACATCTGCACCTTTGCTTATGCTCTTTTCTTCTCTAAAATGTCCTTATCTAATTTTTTTCTTTGCTAAAGTCTCAAGCCCTGAAATCACTTCCCCCAGAAGTCTCTGACCTTCCAAAACTATACCTGAAGATTGGGCGATCTACTTCTGTAGTGATACCGCCTCGGAAACCCAAGGACAGGTCGTTATTAGTTGGAGACGACTGGATGGCACATAACAGCAACAACAACTCTATGCTATCATAATATTCTCTATGGATCTCTATCACTGCACCTGACCACCGTTTATTATAATTATATATCTGTATCTCTCTAACAAACTTCAAGGATAAGGTCTCTAATTTTTTTTTTTTTTTTAATCATTACATTTTGAATATAGAAGGGGCTCAACAAATGTTCATTGAATGAATGAATGCATTTTTTTCTTTGTTTCCTTTATTTATTTACATGAATAATTTTCAGGCTTTAAGATTCTCCTTAGTTCTTGTATTTTGACATTTATTTACGAAGATCAGGTTTTTTAAAGTTTTTTAACTTTGTTTTTTAATATTCTATTCCTTTCTTTACTTTCTACCTCAAAAAATATTTGTCTTCACTCTTTTGCTTTACTCTTCACTCTACTTTTTAAGTTGTTGTTATGTGCCGTCGAGTCGACCCCGACTCATAGCAACCCCTCCTTGGGTTTCCGAGGCAGTATCACTACGGAAGTAGGATTGCCCAACCTTCCTTCCGAGGAGTGGCTGGTGGGTTTGAACCGCCAGCCTTCTGGTTAGCAGTCAAGTGCTTTAGCCACTATGCTACCAGAGCTCCCTACTTTTTAAGAGAGGTAT
>NW_006921690.1:6026552-6035320 GCF_000298275.1 Orycteropus afer afer
ATGACTACATAAAAGCTATTTACAGTTGAACCATTGTAGTATGCCATGATTATTTTTCCTGTACATTTCCTTTCCTTAGATTGTCTTGTTTTAGCCCATTCCTCACTTTTAAATGTATTCATTACTAATTCAACCAGAGACTTTTCTCAGTTATATAATGTTCTTATTAGTGAATTTAAACACAGTGGGTAATTTGTTAGTTTCGTCCTTCCAAGGAATTCTTTACCCACCATTCACTCCTCGGAAGGAAGATGGGGCAATCTACTTCCGTAGTGATACTGCCTCGGAAACCCAAGGAGGGGTGGCTATGAGTTGGGTCCGGCTCGACGGCACATAACAGCAACACTAAAACTTCTTCAGTCTGGACTGGTTGCTCTTGAGATTTGCTGCACATGTGCTGTATTGATATATCTTCTAAATTGTTTTATTATTCTTTTTTATTTTAGTGCTTTTTTATTTTTTAATTTTTTAATCTCTGTCTTTGAAATTAGACATTGTCTCTCAAAATTCTAGTGGTCTTTAGCTGTCTGCTCCATATTTAAGAATGGGACACCAAAAAGCTGTATGGATGTGACATATTGACTATGATCTTCATGATAGGGTGATCTGACTTGAATATTCTGTGGGAAAACTATTGATTGATATCATATGTATTTTCTCTTGGGCCTGCCAAATTCCCTAGAAAACAAACTTCCAGTCTCCTGCCTGGAGGACTGCCTGGCTGTCAGCAGTGATGGGAACTTTGTGAAGGAAGAAGGCTGGTATATAAACTTTGCAATATAATAGTTCCCCTTCCCTGTCACCTATGCCTGTTAGTTCCCAGTCCAGTGACTCTGTTTCACTTTCTTCAGAACAAAGCCCAGTCTTTCAATGAGATGGAAGAGATCCAGTCATCTGTCTGACAGAGAGGGACAGGGAATTTAGGAGTCCTACCTCATTATCCATGGGTGGTACAAATGGTTAAATGCATTTGGCTGCTAACTGAAAGGTTGGAGGTTCTAGTCTACCCAGAGATACCTTGGAAGAAAGGCTCGACTATTTCTGAAAAATCAGCTGTTGAAAACCCTATGGAACACAGTTCTGCTCTGACACACATGGGGTTACCATGAGTTGGAGCTGACTGGATGGCACGTGGTTTATCCTGTTCTTAAACAGACTTTAAATGAGTCCTCCTGCTTTTAGCCTACTTTTACTTTCATCTTCAGCTGTCCCTGGTACCACCAGGCCCTTTATTTGCCTGGAGTGGGGGAGGAGGAAAGAGGTAGGATGGGGGGAATGGGGAGAAGTAAATTAAATTGCTGCTCAGTTTTCCTCACTGCTAGCTTGGGTTTCTCAGGTCTGGTAAATGTTACTACTTCCCTGTCTGTCTTACATATTGTGTGTTCTCAACAAATATTAGGTATTAATATTATTATTTTAAGTGATTGCATATATTCCCTTGTTGTTGTTGTTATTATGTTCTGTCAAGTCAGATCCAACTCATAGTGACCCCTCCTTGGGTTTCTGAGGCAGTATCACTATGGCTGAGCAAAGAATCCGAGAAGCTGGACTATATGAAGAAAAACGTGGTATCAGGATTGGAGGAAGAATCATTACCAACCTGAGATATGCAGACGATACAACTTTGCTTGCTGAAAGTGAGGATGACTTAAGGCACCTACTGATGAAGGTTGAAGAATACAGTCTGCAGTATGGATTACATCTCAATATAAAGAAAACAAAAATCCTCACAACTGGACCAATGAGCAGCATCACAATAAATGGAGAGAAGATTGAGGTTGTCAAGGAATTCACGTTGCTTGGTTCTACAATCGATGCCAATGGAAGCAGCAGTCAGGACATTAGACGACGTGTAGCATTGGGAAAGTCAACTGCAAAGGAACTGTTTCAAGTGCTGAGGAGCAAGGATATCTCCTTGAGGACTAAGGTGCGCCTGACACAAGCCATGATATTTCCAATCGCCTGGTATGCATGTGAGAGCTGGACAATGAATAAGGAAGACCGAAGAAGAGTTGATGCTTTTGAGTTGTGGTGCTGGCGAAGAATGCTGAAAGTACCATGGACTGCTAAAAGAACTTACAGATCTGTCCTGGAGGAAGTGCAGCCAGAATGCTCCTTGGAAGCAAGAATGGCCAGACTTTGTCTCACCTATTTTGGTCATGTTGTAAGAAGGGACCATTCCCTGGAGAAGGATGTCATGCTTGGTAGGGTGGAGGGTCGACGAAAGATGGGGAGGCCTTCAAGGAGATGGATTGATACGGTGGCTGCCATGATGGGCTCAAGTATAGCAGGGATTGTGGGGCTGGCGCGGGATCGGGCAGTGTTTCGTTCTGCTGTGCATGGAGTTGCTATGAGTCGGAAACGACTCGATGACACTTAACAACAACAACAACATCACTACGGAAGTAGATTGCCCCTTCTTCCTTCCGAGGAGTGGCTGGTGGGTTTGAACTGCCGGCCTTCTGGTTAGCAGTCAAGTGCCTTATGTACTATGCTACTACAAGAGCTCCCATATATTCCCTTAGGTAGTAATAATTTGATTCACTATTTTCCTATTATTGGACATTTAGGTTGTTTCTAGTTTTTCTTTCTTATTTTTATTAATAAGCATTTAGTAGTACTGCTAACATTAAGCTTTTTTGCATTTAAGATTTTTCTCATGAATACATTCTTAGAGGGGAGTTACTAGGCCAATAATCTGTGTATATTTTTTGACTCTTGAGACATTCTAACTTTTTTTTTAACTTGTTTTTAAAAAGGATTGTTTACAATTCTACCTAAATTCTTTAAATATCTGTTTCATCATCCCTTTACTAGTATTATTTTTAAAAACGTTATAGGTAAAATTGACATGTTATTTTAACATACACTTTTTTTTTTTTAGATCAATAGTAAGGCACTCACTTTTAATTTGAAAAAACAGTTATTTTTTATTTTGTATTTCAAATAATTTAGAGATGTGTAGTAAGTTTTTATGGACAAGTTTTTTTTTTTTTTTTTAATTACCCTGTATATATTCTTTCACTCTCCTGATAATAAATCAAGAAACCAAACTCAGGGCTATTGAGTCAATTCCAACTCATAGTCACCCTATAGGACAGAGTAGAACTGCCCCACAGGCTTTCCAAAGCTGTAAATCTTTAAGGAAGCAGATTGCCTTATCTTTCTTCCATGGAGTGGGTTTGAACCATTGACCTTGTGTTAGCAGCCCAGTGCTTTAACCACAGTACCAGCAGAGCACCTCCTGTGATAATACTCAAAAAACCAAACTCAGTGCTGTCGAGTTGCATCCAACTCATAGCAACCCACCCTTGGGTTTCCAAGGCAATATCACTACGGAAGTAGATTGCCCAGCCTTCCTTCTGAGGAGTGGCTGGTGGGTTTGAACCACCAGCCTTCTGGTTAGCAGTCAAGTGCCTTAAGCACTATGCCACTAGAGCTCCCAAAGTTGCAAAGGAGGATGAAACTAGAAAATGGAGGATCATGAAAAGTCAGTAGTGGTTATTTGGACTTGATTTGTAGGAAAATGAGATCTAAACTCAGAAATCTAGGCCTGAGTATCAATGTGGCTACTTCATGAATGATTATTTATATGTCTGTAGTAGAGGGTCACTAAACAAATACCTACAGGCAAGTAAACTAAATTCATTTAATATTTAACAAATATTTTTTGAACTTCCTATATTGTGCTATATTAGGCACTGTCCTAGGTGCTGAAGACAGCATGGACAAACCAGGTGAGATCCTGCTCTTACAGACCTTATTTACTAAAGGAAATAGATAATAAACAAAGTTAAACAATTAAGAAGCAGTCTTGGATAGTGATAAGTGCTGTGAAGAAAATAAAACGAATGATGTGCTAAATAGTGATGGGGTGGGGTGCTTATTTAAGAGGTGACATTTGAGCTAAGACTTGAAAAACACGAAGAAAATTAAGTGCAAAGATGTGGAGACAGAGGGAATAGCAAGTGCAAACCCTTAAAGCAAGAATAGATTTGGTAAATTTTTAGAACTCAAAGCAGATTTCTTCAGTACCTATTAGATGCCAAAAAACTCACTGCCGTTGGGTTGAATCAAATTCATAGTGACCCTTCCTTGGGTTTCCATGGTGGTATCACTATGGAAGTAGGTTGCCTGGCAGTTTGAACTGCCAGCCTTCTGGTTATGGCAGTGAGTTTGATTTATTTTTTTTTTAATTAAATGCCAGAAATCTTGCTGAAGATAAATTAAAAAATGGTTGCAGCAGTATATTGACAGGGAACTTCTAGAAATGCAAGCTGGATTCAGAAGAGGACATGGAATGAGTGATGGCATAGCTGATGTCAGATGAATCTTGGCTGAAAGCAAAGAATACCAGGAAGATGTTTACTTTAGTTTAATTGACTATGCAAAAGCATTCGACTGTGTGGATCATAACAAATTGTGGATAACATTGAGAAGAATGAGAATTCCAGAACACTTAATTGTACTCATGAGGAACCTGTACCTGTACCAGGAGGCTGTTGTTCAAACAGAATAAAGGGATACTGCATGGTTTAAGGGAGCTCTGGTGGCATAGTGCCTAAAGCACTTGACTGCTAACCAGAAGACTGGCGGTTCAAATCCACCAGCCACTCCTTGGAAGGAAGGTTGGGCAATCTACTTCTGTAGTGATACTGCCTCGGAAACCCAAGGAGGGGTCGCTATCAGTCAGATCCAATTCGACAGCAGTGAGTTTGCATGGTTTAAAATCAGGAAGGGAGTGTGTCAGGGTTGTATCCTTTCACCATACTTATTCAACCTGTATGCTGAGCAAATAATCTGAGAAGCTGGACTATATGAAGAAGAACTATATGGAATCAGGATTGGAGGAAGACTCATTACAACCTGTGATATGCAGATGACACAACTTTGCTTGCTGAAAGTGAAGAAGACTTAAAGCACTTACCGATGCTTACATTAAAGACTATAGTCTGCAATATGGATTGCACCTCAACATAAAGAAAATGAAAATCCTCACAACTGGTCCAGTAAGGATCACAATAAATGGAGAAAAGATTGAAGTTGTCAAAGATTTCATATTGTGTGGTTCCACAATCAACACCAATGGAAGCAGCAGTCAAGAAATCAGAGGATGTATTGCATTGGGCAATTCTGCTGCAAAAGACCTCTTTAAAGTGCTGAAAAGCCAAGATGTCTTTTTGAAGGCTAAGGTGCACCTGACACAAGCCATGGCATTTTCAGTCTTCGCATATGAATATGAAAGCTGAACAATGAATAAGGAAGACTGAAGTAGAGTTGATGCTTTTGAGTTGTGGTGTTGATGAAGAATACTGAAAGTACCATGGACTGCCAGAAGAGCTAAAAACTCTGTCCTGGAAGAAGTGCAGCCTAATTGCTCCTTGGAAGTGAGAATGGCCAGACTTCGTCTCACCTACTTTGGTCATGTTGTCAAAAGGGACTGTTCTCTGGAGAAGGATATCATACTTGGTAAAGTGGAGGTTCAGCAAAAAAGGGGGAGACCCTCAATGAGATGCAGAGTGACTGGAATTATGGGATCAGGTATAGCAAGTATTGTGAGGCTGGCATAGGACCACGCAGTGTTTTGTTCTGTTATACATAGGGTTGCTATGAGTCAGATCTGACTCGACAGCACCTAACAACAACAACAAACTGTAAGAGAATAAATCCCTTTTTGTTAAAACTACCCACTGTGAGAGTAGAACGGCTGTGCTCTAGGGGCAGGAGTGCATGGGAGGGAAGTGGGAAAAGAACTGTTACATTGTGGGAAATTGTGGTCGATGTCATGAGACAGTGTGTGTGAACTGTTGTATGGAAAATGAATTTGCTCTGTAAGCTGTCACCCAAATCACAATAAAAATTAAAAACAAACAAAAAACCTATCCACTTGTGATATTCCTGTTAGAATGGTACTAGCCAACCAAAACAAGGGGTTAAGACTTCAACATATTGCTATGGTGAAATAATTGAACCCACAGCACATCCTTTATCTAGATTCACCAATTATTAACATTTTGCTACATTTGCTTCATTTATCTATATACTTTTTATGGGAAAGTAATGTGCATACATTATGACATTTTACTCTAAAATACTTAAGCATGTATCTCCTAAAAATCAAGGACAAGGAAATTCTCCTTCATAGCTATCCAAGAAATCTAGTATTGACTTAGGAATGTCCTCCATAATATATGCATTATTACAACAAATGTATCATTAATATATATTAATATATGAATGCAGAGAATATTAGCTGATTTCCTAATGTCAAATTAACTTTACATTTCTGTGATAAACCAAAGTTGGTTGTGATATAGCATCACCTTTACCCATTGTTAGGTTTAGTTATGTCATTCTTTTGTTTAGGATTTGGGTATAATTTCATAAGTTAGATTGCCCTGTACTTTTTCATTCACATACTGTCTTTGATTCTTTGTTTTGGTAATTCCTATATGCTTTAAGTCTTTTGAAATTTTGTTGAGATTGCTTTATGATATTTTTTGTAAGGATCTGTGTGTGTTGTGAAGAGGTATTTTATTCTTTTACTTTCAACACTTCTGTGTTTACATTTTATGTTGATCTCTTGTAAATAGTAAAAGTTACATTTAAAAAATCCGATCTGACTTACTTTGCTCTTAATTGGAATATTTCATTTACTTACATTTAATAAGACATTTGAGTATGACTATATGATCTAACTTTGTGTTTTATAATTTTTTTGGTGTGTTCTGTGCTTTTTTTTTTTTCCTCCCTAAAGGTCATCTATGATGTAACTTGTATCAGTACTTCATTCTTTTTCATGGTTATATTGTATTATATGGTTAAGCCATGTTTTGCTTATCAATCTTTGATTGATGTACAATTGGGTTGTTTCCGCTTTTTAGCTATTATGAATAATGCTGCTGTGAACATCTGTGTACAAATTTTGTGTGGTTATGTTTTTCACTTCTATTGTGTATATATACCTAAGAATGGAATTGCTGGGATGTAGGGTAATTCTGTTTTGACTCTTTGAGGAACTGCTGAATCTACTTTCATAGTGGCTGTGCCATTTTACGTGCCCAAGGCATTTGACTGCTGACAAGAACGTTGGCAGTTCAAACCCACCACCCTCTCCATGTAAGGAAAACTGGGCCATCTACTTCTGTAAAGATTTACCACCCTGGAAACCTAAAGGGGGTCACTGTGAGTTGGAATTGACTTTACAGCAGTGAGTGTGGTTTGTTTTTAGTACCAGCAATGTATGTGGATTCCAATTTCTCTGCATCCTTACCAATACTTGCTATTACCTTTTTTTTGGTTATAGTCATTCTAATGGGTATGGAGTTGTATCTCATTGTGGTTTTGATTTGTTATTTCCCTAATGGATCCATAATCAATGCCCATGGAAGGAGCAGTCAGGAAATAAAACAACATAGTGCTTTGGGCAAATCTGCTGCAAAAGACCTCTTTCAAATGTTAAAGAACAAAGATGTCACTTTGAAGACTAAGATGTGCCTGACCTATGCCATGATATTTTTAGTCACCTCATATGCATGTGAGAGCTGGGCAATGAATGAGGAAGGCAGCAGACAAATTGATACATTTGAATTATGGGTCTGGTGAAGAATGTTGATTATACCATGGACTGCCAGAAGAATAAGCAAATCTTTCTTGGATGAAGTGCAGTCATAATACTCCTTAGAAGCAAGGATGGCAAAATTTTGCCACTTGTACTTTGGTCATATTGTCAGGAGACACTAGTCCCTGGCAAAGGATATCATGCTTGATAGAGTGGATGGTCAGCACAAAAGAGGAAGACCTCAATGAGATGGATTGATACAGTAGCTGCAATAATGGGCTCAAGCATAGCAACAGTTGTGAGGATGGCACAAGACTGGGCAGTGTTTCTGTGTACATAGGGTTGCTATGACTCTATGGCATCTAAAAATTATGACAACAACAACAGTGGCTGATGGTATTGAGCATCTTTTCATGGGCTTGTTGGTGGCTATTTGTATATCGTCTTTGGAGAAATGTCTATTCAAATCCTCTGCCCATTTAAAAATTAGGGTTAATTGTTTTATTTGTTTGCTTATTTTTATTGTTGAGTTTTGGGGGCTCATTGTATATGCTAGATACTAGTCCCTTATCTAATAATTTGCAAATATTTTCTCCCATTTTGTGGATTGTCTTTTTCTTGATAATGTCCTTTGAAATATGAGAATCTTTAATTGTGGTAAAGTCCAATTTTTTTTTTTTCATGATTGCTTGTATTTTAGTTGCAATATCTAAGAAATCATTGCCTAGTCCAAGGGCATTAAGAAATAATCACCTAGTCCAAGGGCATTAAGAAATAATCCTGTCTTTTTTCTAAGAGTTTCATCTCTTTGATCCATTTGTAGTCATTTTTGCATATGATGTGAGGTAGGGGTTCAACTTTATTCTTTTGTGTGTAGATTCCAGTTGTCTAGGCACCATTTCCTGAAAAGACAATTCTTTATTTCTTTATTTATTGTGATTTGGGTGAAGATTTACTGAGCAAAATCACTTTCCATATAGCAGTTCACATACACTTTGTCTCACAACATTGAACACAATTTACCACAATGCAACAGCTCCCCTCCCACTTCCTCCTGATAATTACCTCTTCCCTGTGTCTATCCCTCCATGCCCTCCTGCCCCCTGACCTGTCTCCTGGTGCATAAGCAGCCCTTCTTTCTCCCATGATTGTTCTCTCCAAGGAGTGTATCTACCTCAGATAAATGTTCAACTCACATGCCTGTCTT
>NW_006921690.1:6035611-6036336 GCF_000298275.1 Orycteropus afer afer
TTGCATCTAGATGGCAGTTTGTAAGCTTTTAAGACTGGAAAGTTGCTACTTGCCAAAGTAGGAGGTGGAACAATGTTTTATGTAGTATATTATGCCAATTGAGCTTGATGTCCCCTGTGACTATGGTTCTGAACCCACAGGATCAACTACTCAGTCCCCCTGGGTAGCTGACTGTGACCAAGCAGTGACTACACCTTGCCTCTTGTCAGCTCTACTATACACCTGGGAATTCAGATCATACATATAAACTTATAGGACCGTTGTCTGCCAACCCTATACATGTTCTTGGGTACACTCCCTGTTCATAGACATACCTACTAGTTCAGCCTGTCCACCCATCTATCCACTTGTATACCCATCTTTGCCTTCACTGACAATGCAGTACTGTATGTGCAGAAAGGTTCATCTTTGTTGTCTGTACCTCCCAAGTACCTCTCTATGTTGAAAAGACAGTTCTTTCCCGATGAATAGTCTTGACATCTTCATTGAAAATTAGTTGAACAAAAATGTAAGGATTTATTTCTGGACTCTCAATTTTATTCCTTTGACCTACATATTTATACTTATACCAGTAACAAACAATTTTCATTACTCTATCTTTGTGGTGGGGCTTGTGCTTACTCACTGATCTATACTGAACACTTTCCCTTGTTACCCTCCCGAGAGGGACCGGGTCTCCGGGAGCAAGGTAAGCACGGGCGGGCTTGTGCTTAGTCCCTGGGAGC
>NW_006921690.1:6039593-6041264 GCF_000298275.1 Orycteropus afer afer
GGTTTTTAATAAAAGGCAGTTACATCAGATCTCTTCCAACTTTGTTGGGTTTAAAGATTACATTGCTATTATTTAATATTTGTACCAGTTTTGAAAAGGCATTTTATGTCAGAGCAAAATATAGGAAACACAGTACCTATCCAAGCCTTGGTGGGAAAGCAATTCATGAAGGGCCAAGACTTGTCTTGAACATTATGAACTCAGCCTTAAGTAAATTAATTTTTTTTTTAACAAAAAACAAACCCACTGTCATTGAGTCAGTTCTGACTCATACAACCCGCTTTTTAAGACAGAGTTAAACTGCCACTTAGTGTTTCTTTACTAAAGCAGAGTGACTCATTTTTGTCCCATGGAGCCACTGATGGATTTTGAATCACTGACCATGTGGTTAGCAGCCAAGTGTTTTAACCACTATACCACTAAAACTTTTAGATTGGTGTTTATATTTTATATATATATATAGAAACTAGAGCTTCTAGATTGGTGTTTAGCAGCAGCAAATCAAACGGTATTAAGGTACCAAAAAAGGCTTCAGTTACAGAGGAACAGAATAGGACCTTTGTTGCTAAGGGATTTGTGTATCATGGCAGAGTAGAAGTAATGATAAAACTATTTCTTAGTGGTGAACTTGGAAAATTATGTGATACAGATTGTTACATTTTTATGGTAACTGTGATTTTATTTGAAAACCCTGGATAAATGTTTTTTTTTTTTTTCCATTTAAGTATTTTTGTATTACAGGAAATAAATGCTAATATGGACAATGATTTCAAGACTGAATCATCATCATCTTCCTTTGCTATTCAAGGTTCTTCAGAGACATTGTTTTCCATTCAGCTTTTAGATTTCAAAACAAGTTTACTGGAAGCCTTAGAAGAATTGCGTATGAGAAGGGTAAGCACCTTTTTTTAAGGCTTCTTTTAATCAGAGAACTTTGTGTCCAATTTTTGGCTTTGCATTCCAATGAATTTTTCGAGGGGAAAAAAAAACCTAACAAAATAGCTACTTGTTTAAAAAGAAGAGATAGTCTAAAAATGGAGTAAAAAAAAAAAAAGAAAAATTTAGACTAAGATCAGGGAATTAGAAAGAAGACAAATTTGGAAATCAAACTGAAAAAATAAAACAGGGACTTTCAGATTGTTAAATACTGGACAAGTCAGCTGACAGTTTTTGAGTGCTTGGGAATGCACAATGGCTAAAAAGGAACCACTCTTGTAGAGATTTTATTTTTGTCAAGGTATGAGATAGATTAAATGGTGGAATAAGGCAGTACTTGATTAACTGTTAAAACAAATGTACATAGTAAGTACTCTGAGCTCAGAGATGGAAATATTCTTATTTTAAAAAATGAGCCCTGAAACAGAAAGATTTTTTTTTTTTTGTAAGGCTATATCTAGTATCAAATTGTGAAAGATGTTTGGTTTCAGTTGTTGTTGTTGTTGTTATGTGCCGTCGAGTCGGACTCTACCCATAGCGACCCCTCCTTGGGTTTCCGAGGCAGTATCACTACAGAAGTAGATTGCCCCATCTTCCTTCCAAGGAGTGGCTGGTGGGTTTGAACAGCCAGCCTTTTGGTTAGCAGTCAAGTGCCTTAGCCACTATGCTACCAGAGCTCCCATGGAGGGTCAGTGAAAAGGGGGAAGACCTTCAACAAGATGGATAAATGGAGAT
>NW_006921690.1:6041364-6044854 GCF_000298275.1 Orycteropus afer afer
CCCATCTTCCTTCCAAGGAGTGGCTGGTGGGTTTGAACAGCCAGCCTTCTGGTTAGCAGTCAAGTGCCTTAGCCACTATGCTACCAGAGCTCCCTTGGTTGCAGTAGGAAATCTATATTGTGCAAAACTTCTTAAAATGTTTGTTTTATGAGACCTTGGGTTTAGTAGGTTATCAGCTCTGCATATGATAGATTGGAGCTGATAGAAACCTGGAGAGAAGAAAAACTATAAGTATATTGCAGTAATAATTCAGGGATGAGATGAACAGGACTAATACATGACTCTGAAGATAGAAGAAGTAGAAGATAGAAGAGGTAGAATAAATTATAAGAGAGAAGAGATCTGCAACAATATTTTTATTATAATATGAAATCTGTTCTAGGATTTTTAAATAATTAAATTTATTTTTAAATAAAGAAAATTTAATTGCCACAATGTTCATCTTGCTTAAAGCTGCTTTTTACTAGTATAACCAAAGTTTATTTGAAAAATAAATCCTGCTTTATACAAGTACCTTGGATAATATTAAAAAGAGACATTTTGTTTAAAAAAAATAGCTGAAAAGAATATCTTTTCTAAGTGAAACAACTTTGGGTCACTATTTAAAACTTTTATTCTGTTTTATTATGTTTCAAACATATTTTGTTCTCTTTACTTATAAATTTCCAACCTGAAAAACATGCTTCCTTTAAATTTTCAGGTTTGCAGTAGAACTGACAACATAGTCTTCTATTTTAAACCCATAGTTTCAGGAATTATTTTAAGTATTTTTAATAACCAAGTATGAGAACACATATTTGTTCAATAAAAGCCTTCCTTGAAAGAGAACTTTCTTAGAAAGGGGAAAAATTCTTCCCTTTGATTGGAAAAAGACAGTTGACTGATTTTCATGTTTACTCTGATGGTAACACTTTATTCACAGTCCTGGATTTTAATTTTCCTCCAGTGTATTATTAGAAAAGTTTCAAACATATGTAATAGTTAAAGGAAGTTAATAGTAAACACCCATATGCTCCCTGTAGAAGGTAGAATAATGACTCCCCCCACCAAAATAGCCACAAATCCCTTAAAAACCAAACCAAACTCAGTGCCATCAAGTCAATTCTGAGTCATAATGACCTCCATTGGGTTTTCCAGGCAGTAAATTTTTACAGAAGTAGATTGCCCCGTCTTTCTTCCACGGAGCAGCTGGTGAACTCCCAACACTTTCTGGTAATCAGTCAAATGCCTTAGGCACTGTGCCACCAGAGCTCCTTTCCTAATCCCTGGAATCTGTGAATATGTAACTTTACATGGCAGTAGGTGCTATGCAGACGTTAAGAATCTTAGCATGGGGTGATTACTCTGGATTATTTGGGTGGCCCAATATAAACACAAGTATTCTTAAGAGAGGAAGTTTTTTTTTTTTTTTAAATGTGCCATCGAGTCGGTGCGATTCATAGCAACCTCTCCTTGGGTTTCCGAGGAGGATATCACTACGGCAGTAGATTGCCCAACCTTCCTTCCAAAGAGTGGCTGGTGGGCTTGAACCGCCAGCCTTCTGGTTAGCAGTCAAGCGCCTTAGGCACTATGCTACCAGAAGAGAGGAAGGTAGAAGATTCAAACTTAGATGTGATAATGGAAGTAAGGATCATAGTCAGAGAGATTTGAAGAGGCTATACTGCTGACTTTGAAGCTGGAAGAAGGGGCCCCAAGTCAAGAAATGTTGGAAGTGTCTCACAGCTAGAAGAAGCAAGGAAACAGATTCTCCCCTAGAGACTCTAGAAGCGACATAGCCTAACATAACACTAAATGTAAAAACTAAACCATAAAATTTTTGGTGTTAAATTTAGGATAGTATCTTAATGATTTAGGAATAGGCAGAGAATTCTCAGGTGAGTCACAGAAACTAATTATCATAAAAGCAAAAAGAAAAAAAGATAATTTAGATTTGAACAAAGTTGTAAACCTCTCCTCTTCAAATGGCAACTATTGAAAAAATATATAGGCAAGCAAACAGACTGGGAGAAAATGTGTATTTGTGATAAAGGACAACTGAAAAATAAAAAGACAAAGAACCCCAATGAAAATTGACAAAAGATATGAATGGACACTTCACATAAAAAGATACATGAGTAATTAGTAAGTTTCTGAAAAACTGTGCAGTGTCAGTCAATAGAGAAGTGCTAAATAAAACCACATTGAGATACCACTGTGTACAGTGTTAGAATGAGTACAGTTTCAAAGAAGGAAAGCAAGAAATATTGTGAGGTTGTGGAGCAACTAGGTATTATTGATGGGAATGTAAAATGGTAGAACAACTTTGGAAAAAGGTCTGGCAGTTTTTTATAAAACTAAACATATACCTACCTATCCTATGATCCAGCACTTTTACTCCTAGATATATTTACCCAAGACAAATGAAAATATGTTCATGAAAATATTTATAGAAGAATGTTCATACAACTTTATTTGTTATACTCAATCCCTGGGAATATCCAGCTATTGATTACTATAAACATGGATGAAGAGACTATAGTATATTCATACAATGCAATACTACCAAAACCAAATTCATTGCTGAGGAGTAAATTTTGACTCATGGTGACCCTATTGGACAGAGTAAAACTGCCGTATAGAGCTTACCAAAAACCAAACCAAACTCACTGCCGTTGAGTCAGATCCGACTCATAGCGACCCTTCCTTGGGTTTCTGAGGAGGTATCACTGGGAAAGTAGATTGCCCAACCTTCCTTCTGAGGAGTGTCTGGTGAGTTGAACTGCCAGCCTTCTGGTTAGCAGTCACATTGCCTTGGGTACTACGCCACCAGAACTCCCCCATAGTTTAGAAGGCTGTAATCCTTTGTCTTTTTTAAATTGTGATTTGGGTGCAAATTTACAAAGCAGATTTGTTTTACTCTCAACAGTTCATGAACATTTGATTTCACAGGCGCAGTTACAATCCCCAACCATAAAAAACTCTCCTCTCTGTAACTACCCCTTTCATGTGCCCTTGTTATCCATGCATTCCTGTCTGTCCAGCTTTCCCTCTATGTGAATGCTGCCCCACCGATGTCTCATGGCTGATTGCTCTAAGGGGTGCATCTCCCTAGGATAGGTGGTTGCGTCTGCCTGAGGTAGATGTTCTGCTTGTAGGTCTATCTACTTGTTGCACTGAGAGCCAGACCATGAAAGTGAGTCCATTTCTAGGCACCATAGTCTTAGGGGGTCTATCAATCTCTATTCGATCAGTAATTGGTCATTTTTGTGTTTTTAAAATTTGATCCACATTTTACCTCTCATTTTATCCAGGATCTCCAATTTTGATTCTGAGTGGTTGGCATTGGTAACTGAGTACCATCTAGTTCTTCTGGTCTCAGGGTCATGAAGGCTGAGGTCCTTGTGGTCCATCATATCTTTGGACTAATTGTTTTCAAATGACTTTACTTGTCTTCACTCTTCTTCCAAGCATGTAATCTTTTTTTTTTTTTTAGTAACTTTTTTTTTTTTTT
>NW_006921690.1:6045340-6051555 GCF_000298275.1 Orycteropus afer afer
ATCCCCTTCCAAGTGGTTGACAGTGGTAGCCAGGCACCATCTAGTTCTTCTGGTCTCACAGCCATATAAGCTGCAGATCAGATGGTGTATCAGTTACTAGGACTAACTGTTTCCATGAATTTTTGCTTTTCTTCATTCTTCTTTGCTCTGGATGAGGAGAGACCCATCGTTGCATCTAGATGGCAGCTTGCAAGCTTTTAAGATCCCAGTCGCTACTCGCCAAAATAGGGGGTGGGAACAATGTTTTGTGTAGTATGTTATGCCAATTGAGCTTGATGTCCCCTGCAACTATGGTCCCGAGCCCACAGGTTCAACTACTCAGTCCTTCTGGGTAGCTGGCTGTGACCAAGAAGTGACTACAACCTTTCCCCTTGTCAGCTCTACTATATATCTGGGAATTCAGCTCATACAAATAAACTTATAGGACCATTGTCTGCCAACCCTATACATGTTCTTGGGTACACTCCCCACTTCATAGGCATACCTACTAGTTCAATCTGTCCACCCATCTATCCATCCGTATACCCATGTTTGCCTTCACTGACAATGCAGTACTGTATGTGCAAAATAATTCATCTTTGTTGTCTGTATCTCCCATGTACCTCTCTATGTCTTTCTCTTCCTCAATCCGAGCATGTAATCTTTATGGAAGCAGACCGCTAAATCTTTTTCCTGCAGAGCAGCTGGCGGGTTAGAACTGGTGGGTGATCTTTTGGTTAGCAACCAACCACTTAACCAGTGCACCACCAGGACTCGTCAACGCAATACTAATCAATAAAAGGTAACAGCAACAACAACAACAAAAAACTGATATAGACAACATGGATGGATCAAAAAATTATGCTGGGTGAAAGAAGCCTTACATAAAAGAGTATATATTGTGCAATTCCATTTATATGACATTTTAGAACAGGCAGTCTAACTGAGTGTGGAGAAAAAAAGTCAAAAGAGTGGTTGTCTCTTGGGGAGGGAGTAGGAGTAGAGTTTGACTAGGTAGAGGCATGAGCCAACTTTCTGGATTGATAGAAACATATATCTTGATAAGAATTTGCATTATACAGGAGCATGTAGATTTCAAAATCCAGAGAATGTACAGTTAAGATTTGTGCATTTAATTGTATATTCATTTTAGGGTAAATTAAAAAAGCTATAAAAATAATGAACTCTGTTTAATGGTATGAATGCTGAAGTATTTAGGAGAAAATGTATTGATGCCTACAGTTTGCTTTGAAATTATCAAAAAATAAAGTAATTTAATTAGTGGATAGAAGGATGCCATTGAGTTGATTTTGACTGTTAGCCACCCCATAAGACAATAGATCAGAGTGGGGTTTTCCAAGCTGTAATCTTTATGGGAGAAGACTGACACATCTTTCTCTTATGGAACTGCAGGTAGGTTCGAACTACTGACCTTTTGGTTAGCAGCTGAACGCTTAAATATTGCCCTACCAGAGCTCTTTAGAAGGATGGATACCAAAACCCAGTGCCATTGAGTCAATTCTGACTCATAGCTACCTTATAGAAAAGAGTAGAACTGCCCTCATAGGGTTTCTAAGGCTATAATCTTTATGGAAGCATACTGCCACATCTTATTTCTGCAGAAGAATGGGTAAATGTGTGCATATTGGAGATATTTATTTAAAAACAAGTAAAATATTAATGGCAGAATTTAGGTGATGATTATATATATATTCACAGTTTTGCTGTATGTTTTGACAATTTTCATAACAAACATTGGGGATAAATCAGAGAATATATGTTAGCAGTCAGATATTTACTTTTTTGAATGAAATATTTTCCTTACAACTCTTAAATCTTATATGATTTGTTCAGAGATAGGCTTTCACAAAGGTTGTATCATTTGAATGTTTTCAGTAGCAAGTAGAGACAACAACAAAACCCAACTCTGCCTGTCATTCTATGTTGCCGTTATCAAAGTATGTTTTCTCAGGCTTTTTCACATTCTGTGGTTGCAGCATGGCTGTTTTAATTGCAGGCATCAAGGACAGACAGGACAATATCTTGCAGTAGAAAAATTGATGTGTATCTCTTAACAAAAGGATAATGAAACTTTTTCAGAATCTTCCCAGCACTATCCCCTAATATCTCATTGACCAAAGTTGGATCACATCTTTGCTCCCAAACAAGTCATTTTTGGAGGGAGTGCATTGGACCATCATGACTGGTTAAGACTATTCCAAATTTACCTGACTTACATTGGTAGTGGTGGATCCTAGGACACAATGAGGGTTCTTCCGCTATGGAAGAAGGTAGGAAGTGCATGACAGAAGTGTATGCTATGCAATAAATGAAGTGAGAAGTGATTGGAAGCTCTTCTAGCAATAGTGACCTATAGTTAAAACATTGAAAGAGAGAATAAATGCTCTGGGGGCATAGAGTGCATGTTGTTGTTGTTGTTGTTATGTGCCGTCAAGTCGGCCCCGACTCATAGCGACCCCTCCTTGGGTTTCCGAGGCAGTATCACTACGGAAGTAGGATTGCCCAACCTTCCTTATAACATGCATTTCTTCCCAAAGCATCTCTTCCCAAAATACTGCCTTTTTCAGGAAGGTTTTTTTCAGGTAGTCATGCATTTCTCTGGTAGTGAATAGAGTGGGTCCGAGAACATCCATCATCTAGATATAGTTATAAGTTTTTTCACTGATTAATTTAATCCTTGTTACAATTTTATGAGGCACATTCTTATTATTACATTTTATAGATGAGGAAACTGAGGAAGTAAGAGGGTAAGTCACATATAGCCACCGCCAAGATTTAAACTCAGATGAACTGTCTCCATAGTCTCTTAAATTAAAACACTTTAATTGTGCATACTGTAGGACAATATGAATTATTATGATATACTGCTTTCCTTCAAAAACTTAATAATTTAATCTTCATGTCTGGGACAGGTAAAAAAAAATCATTTATAATCAGATTATTTATTTAAAAAATATAAGTATAGTCTGATTATTTGATAGAACATTTCAAAATATAAACTAGAAATATTTGTTAAATGAAAGAACAAAAGAATTTAAGAATTGCTATGAATGTTCTAATGTTATTTTTGTATTTCATAAATTTTTATAATAAATTGACCAATGTGAAAATAGTAGTCTAAATCCTAAGTGGGAAAGTGATTTTTAAAAATATTAATTTCTTGGCTATCCATGTATATTGGAGATATTTATTTTGATTACTTTGTAGCTCATCAGACCAAGAAACTGTCTGGAACAGTGATTCGTATTTTATTGGACAACATGAGAAACTGAACTGTGCAATTTTGTAGGAGGTAGATTATGAGCTTGAAAAGGAGAGTAAAAGTATCCAGCTACAGTTTTGGCTTTTGGACATAGTACCTGCCATGTACTATGTTCCTAAATCTGTTCAGGGTCAAGAATTGAAGAGGCCTGACCAATACACAGCCCATCTTGTAAAACCACAGCCTGAAGCAAACACTTTTAAAAAAGCATGACACTTTCTAAAGGTTATAAAGAGTAGATAAACCATCAAATTACTCCTCATTTATTGTTTTTATAAAAAAACACTTAAATCCTTGTAGTCCTAAGGCATCTAATAAAAAAAAGCACTTTTAAGGTTCTGTATTCTGGGTCACTTTATTGAAGTTACAGATCAGAATTTTTTAACTAAATTTATGAGTCGGGGCCGACTCGACGGCACATAACAACAACAACAACAACAAATATCTTTAATAGCTTTTTCCCTCATTGACAATTTGATAAGAATTTTTGTTAATAACTTTAAAGAGTTCCTTGAAGAATGGATGGAATATAAAGAAGAAAAGTTCTCATAAAAAATTAAAAATGATCATGTTTAATAGAAGGCATAATGTTAAATTAAAATTCTAATAAATTAAAAGCATATTATAATGGTAGTATTCAGTTATATGGATAACACTTATTTAATTAATTTTCCCTGTGATATGAATAATAATAATCAGAAAAGGGTAATATTTACTCATCACATTTTACAGGACATTGAAATTCTGCCTAATGGTATTTGCCACATATTATACCATTAATAATCCAGTTTTCTCTTGTAATTTCTTTAGCAAATCATTGTAATTTTTGATTGCCCAAAATTACATTGGCTTTAATACATTTAATGTGCCCTTTTCTCTGATTTCCTATAATGGTTTGCTCATAATTCCTACGATACGTAATAAATACTACATAATAGCATCGTTAATCATTTGTACAGTTTTCAAATTATTTTAGGGCATGGATTAAGAAGTGATTTGTAAAAGGTTATCAAAATAATGCATGTTTAAAAAGTCTAAAAACTCTGTGATAGAGTTCTTTTGGGCCCATTTTACATGAGTTGACTTAGAAACATGTTTTGCTTGAAAAAACTTCAGTCCACTTCCATTTTTCAAAAGCAGTCGATGTTATATTAAAATCTGGATTTCTAGGGTTTTAATTTTCCCCCTCAATACTTGGAAGGCCTGATAGCACAGGACCCCATTTTCCTACATGGCAACAGTTAGTTGGAGCTGAATGGAAGATATAGATTGAATTGGAGATATTGGCTCTCCAGTTCAACAAAGTTCCTATCCTGCTCACATCATAGGTCAGTTACCTGGGTTCTGAAGGAAGTTGAATTTGTGATCCCTGTGCTTACCTCCAAGGAGCGTAAGTGGTACATTGGTTAAGTGCTCAGCTGCTAACTGCCAGGTTGACAGTCAAGAGAAAGATGTGGAAATCTGTGGGTGCCAAGTTGTCTTTTGTCTCTTGATGGGGGAAGAGAGTCCTCAGTCTTTCAGGGGGCAAAGAGAATTCCCAGTCCAGGGTTTGTTGTGGTGGCATCCTCTTTGCCAATGTTGCCCATCTACCAGGTTTATCTACTTGAGGAATGGAGTCAGAGGCCCAGTGAGGAAGGTCCTTGCTGGTGCTGCTGGGCTCACCTGGTGTTGTCAGTAGGATTCCTGTTTGATCCATGGAGGGAATAATCCTACTTGTGCTGCCCTCTGTTGCTAAGTTGGGGGTCAAGGAATGCTGCACTTCAGTTGCTACTTCTGTTTGGTGGATGACTGGAAGATGCTCAGCTGCTATTTATTCCTCCAGTCTGCAATCCTTAACCAGTTCACCTTTCTTTTTCTACTTTCAAAGTTATCTTTTGGTTACCTCTTACATTATTTCCAAGGGTTTTAGTTGTCTGAAGCAGAGAGACCACCACTTGTCTGTTAGTTTGTCATACTGTGGTGGCTTACATGAAACTATGCCACCAATATTTCAAATACTAGCAGGGTCATCCATGGTGGACAGGTTTCAGCAGAGCTTCCACATTAAGACAGACTGGGAAGAAGGACAGGATCATCACTTCTGAAAAAAATGGCAAGTGAAAACCTATGAATAGCAGTGAAATACTATCTGATATATTGCTGGAAAACTTTGTCTGATATAGTGCCAGAAGATGAGCCTCTCAGGTTGGAAAAAAAATCAAAATACAACCGGGGAAGAGCTGCCTCTGCAAAGTACAGTAGACCTTAATGATGTGGATGGAGTAAAGCTTTTGGGACCTTCATTTGCTAATGGGGCATGACTCAAAATGGGAAGGAAAAGCTGCAAACATTCATTAAGAATCAGAATGTGGAATGTACAAAGTATGAATCTAGGAAAATTGGAAGTTGTTAAAAATGAAATGGAACGCATAAAGATCGATATTCTAGGCTTTAGTGAGCCTCAGGGATCCAGGTGAGGAGAGGGAACCCAGGCATACCCAGAGCAGCAGGACAGGAGAGTGGGAGAAAGGGGATTAAAAGGCCCAGGAACCAGGACAGACAAGGAGTGAGTCGCAGGGACCTAGGTAAAGATGATAGGAGAGGTTTCCAACAGGGAGACAAACTTGTATGTTGGTTTGTCCTATCATGGTGACGTGTTGATGTGAGTTTTGAGGCTGAGCCACTGGTGTTTCTAACCCAGCGGGATGCACGTGGTGCACAGGTATCAGCCCGGTGTACAGACTGAGACAGACTAGGACAAAGGTAGAGGCATCCACTTTTCAAAGAGTTGGCCAGGGAAAACCTTATGAATAGCAAAGAAACACTGTCTGATACATTACCGTGCAACTTTATGAATAGTCTGGTTAGGTTAGAAGGCTCTCAGAATAGGACTGGGAAAGAGCTGCATCATCTGAGTAAACCCAGCCTTACTCATATGGATAAGGTAAAGCTTTCAAGACCTCCATTTGCTGAT
>NW_006921690.1:6053370-6056692 GCF_000298275.1 Orycteropus afer afer
ACTTGAGGCACTTACTGATGAAGGTTGAAGAATACAGTCTGCAGTATGGATTACTTCTCAATATAAAGAAAACAAAAATCCTCACAACTGCACCAATGAGCTGCATCACAATAAATGGAGAGAAGATTGATGTTGTCAAAGAATTCACATTGCTTGGTTCTATAATCGATGCCAATGGAAGCAGCAGTCAGGACATTAGATGACGTAGCACTGGGAAGGTCAACTGCGAAGGTACTGTTTCAAGTGCTGAGGAGCAAGGATGTCTCCTTGAGGACTGAGGTGCGCCTGACAGAAGACATGATATTTCCAGTCGCCTCGTATGCATATGAGAGCTGGACAATGAATAAGGAAGACCGAAGAAGAGTTGATGCTTTTGAATTGTGGTGCTGGCAAAGAATGCTGAAAGTAACATGGACTGCTAAAAGAACTAACAGATCTGTCCGGGAGGAAGTGCACCTGAAATGCTTCTGGAAGCAAGAATGGCCAGACTTCGTCTCACCTACTTTGATCATGTTGTCAGAAAGGACCATTCCCTGGAGAAGGATGTCATTCTTGGTAGGGTGAAGGGTCGACGAAAGAGGGGAAGGCCTTCAAGGAGATGGATTGACATGGTGGCTGCGATGATGGGCTCAAGTATAGCAGGGATCACGGAGCTGGCAAAGGGATCGGGCAGTGTTTCATTCTGCTGTGCATGGGGTCGCTATGAGTCGGAAACGACTCGACGGCACCTAACAACAACAGCAACAGTTAGCTGAAATGGACTGGTATTGGTTATTTTGAATTAGATAATCATATGAATCATATGGTCTACCATGCTGAGAATGACAAATTGAGGAGGAATGGCATCACATTCATCGTCAAAAAGAGCATTTGAAGATCTATCCTGAAGTACAATGCTGTCAGTGATAGGATAATATCCATATGTTTCCAAGATAGACCAGTTAATATGACTATTATTCAAATTTATGCACCGATCACGAAAGCTAAAGATGAAGTTTTTTTAAAAAATATTTTTATTGTTTTGCAATGTTTCCTCCTCTCCCCTGAAGTTGAAGATGTTTACCAATTTCTGCAGTCTGAAATTGACCAAGTGTGCAATCAAGATATATTGATAATTATTGGTGACTGAGATGCAAAAGTTGAAAACAAAGAAGCAGCATCAGTAGTTAGAAATTGTGGCCTTGGTAATAGAAATGATGCCAAAGATCACATGGTAGAATTTTGCAAGACCAGTGATTTATACATTGCAGACACCTTTTCTCAACAACATAAATGGCTAAACATTGACCAATTCTTTTTGGTACAAGACTCTGTATTGTTTTCATCTTCCTTTGATGCTTCCTTCATTGTTCAGTATTCTGCCCATAGAACTTCAGTATTGCAATTTGAGGCTTGATTTTTTTTTCTTCAGTGCTTTCAGCTTGAGAAATGCCAAATATGTTTTTCCCTTTTGTTTTTCTAATTCCAGATCTTTGTACATTTCATTGCAATACTTTTCTTTCTCAAGCTGCCCTTTGAAATCTATTCCGTTCTCCTACTAGTCAGTATTTAATCCTCTTCTTTATCCTTCTCTTCAAAGCTCAGGGTCCCAGGATTATCCTCTATATCTGTTTCAGTTGGTTTCTTGTTTCTTTATTGTGGAGGGTTTGCCTATTCCATCATCTTGCTGGAAGTTTTCTCAGGTTTGTTTTAAAATAATTGTTGACCATTTGGTCTCATATTGGTGATTTTTTTAAAGGAGTGTAGTACTTATGTGTGATATTCATTATTTGTTTAGACAATTTGTTATTTAGCTACAAGGTGACCTCCAGGCTCAATGTTGAAGAGTTCTTATGACAATAGTATCAGGTGTCCTCTAGTCTCAACCAGTCCAATAGATGTGTGTGTGTGTTTTTTTAAGGAATTTGAGGTCCTAGTCCATATTTTTCTGCCATTTTATCAGGGTTTATCTATTGCTGTCTTGGTTGGAATGATCTATAATGGTAGCTGTGCACCATCTGGTTCTTCTTGTCTCAGGGTAGATGATGCTGTAGTTTGTGTAGAGAGTATTTGTCCTATAGACAAGTTACTTCTTTGAGTCTTTGATTTTCTTCATTGATTTTTTTTTTCAACTAGGAAGCAGAAACTCAATATGAAGAGCAGATTGGTAAAATTATTGTGGAGCTACAAGACCTTAAATGGCAAAAGGTGAGTATATATTTTTTCCCCTCAGATTAGCATTTTTAGCATTTATTTAAAAAAATATTCAACTCTTTATTGAAAAGTTAATTTTTCAGTTGTCTAAACATATTTAGGGATATTATACTATCTCAAGAAAATTTTAACTAAATTTTATTCCTGTTAGTAGCATTTGGCCTTTCAGAAAAGAAAATAGAACAAAAATTCTTCCTGGCTTTCTCTTATTATAACACTGAGAATAGTTTTTAAAACTATTATAAACTATTTTGGCAGGCCTGGGGCTTGGAGGCTGCTTTTTGCTTGGAGGCAGCTCTTTAGGCCAGGGCCTATAGTCGGTGGGCCTGTGGCTTGGAGGCTGCTTTTTGCTTGGGGGCGGCTGTATTTTAAAGTCAGGGCACGAGTTAGGTGGGTGTGGGGCTCGGATTGTTTTTCACTTTGGTGCAGCTCTATTTTAAGGCTGAGGTCCAAGGTAGGTGGGTGCGAGGTTCAGGGACTGCTTTTGTTTGTTGGCAGCTCTATTTTAAGGCAATTGCCTGAGATAGGTGGGTGCAGAAGGGTTAAGAACAACTAAGGGAGATGAACTTGACTGTCAGTTTGTCTTCCTGTGTTGGCTTATGTGTTGCTGTGAGGCTGGGAGCTATGCCACTGGTGTTACAAAAATGCCAGCAGGGTTACCCATGGTGGACAGGTTTCAGTGGAGTTTCTGGCCTAAGACAGACTCAGAAGAAGGAGGAGGCCACCCACTTCTCAAAGAATTGGCCAGTGAAAACCTTATGGGTACCAGTGAAACACTGTCTGATATATTACTGGAAAACTTTATGAATAGCCCTGAAACATTGTCCAACATAGTGCCAGAAGATGAGTCCATCAGGTTGGAAGGCACTCAAAATTTGACTAAGGAAGAGCTGACTCCACAGAGTAGTGATGATCTTAATGATACGGATAGAATAAACCTTTCAAGACCTCCATAGCTGATGTGGCATGACTCAGTACAAGTAGAAACAGATGCAAACATCCATTAATAATTGGAACATGGAATGTATGAAGTATAAAGCTAGGAAAATTGGATGTTATCAAAAAATGAAATAGAACACATAAAGATTTATATCCTAGGCATTAGTGAGTTGAAATGGACTGGTTTTGG
>NW_006921690.1:6080038-6083017 GCF_000298275.1 Orycteropus afer afer
TTGCAGGATTGTTTTGTATTTTTCTTTGTGTAGGTCATTTGCATTCCTAGTTAGATTGATTATTAAGTATTTTATCTTTTGAGGGGTTATTGTAGTTGGTAAAGTTTTCCTGATTTCCTTTTTGAAGTTCTGATTATTGGTGTAGAGAAATCCAACTGATTTTTGTATGTTGATCTTTTATTCTGCTAATTTGCTGAATCCTCCTATTAGTTCCAGTAGCTTTCTTGTGAAATCTTTGGGATTTTCTATGTATAGGATCATATTCTTTGTGAACAGAAATAGTTTTATTTCTTCTTTCCCAATTTGAATGTCTTTTACTTCCTTTTTTGTCTTACTGCTCTAGTTAGGACTTCCAGTACAGTGTTGAGTAAGAGTGATAATAAAGGGCATCTGTGATAGTTGGAGTTGTGTGTCAACTTGGCTGGACCCCAGTTCTGTGTGGTTGTTCCCATGATGGGATCAGATGACTGTGTTCTGAGTGGCCAATCTGCCCAAGGGGAGTTTCCCTAGGGGTGTGGCCTGCTTCCAGGATATCCAGGGACATCCTGGGAAGAGAGACATTCTTTGAGGGATTGGAATCCTGGTGTGCTGACTACAAACTTCTGTGAGTGAGCAGCCCACCATTTGGCCTGGAGATCTTGGATTCATCTTTCGTTGGAGTCAACAACCAGTGTACTGCCTGCCAGCCTTGAATTTCTCGGTCCCCTGTGCTTGCGGAAGCTAAGGCTGCCGCCAGCCAGACGTTTCCTCCTGGGACTTTGAATTTGCCAGCTTCTATGTTTGTGAGCCATTTTCCTAAGATAAATTTCTCTCTCTCTCTCTCTCTCTCTATATATATATATATATATATGCTTTGCTGGTTTTTGTGTTTCTCTAGAGAACCCAGTCTAATACAGCATCCTTGCCTGATTCCTGTGCTAAAGAGGAATGCTTTCAATCTCTTTCCATTGAGGATAATTTTGGCTGTTGGTTTTGTATAAATACTCTTTATTATGCTGAGGCATTTCCCTTCTATTCTTATTTTGCTAAGAGTTCTTATGAGGAATAAGTGTTGGACTTTATCAGATACCTTTTCTGCGTTGTTTTGGATGATCATGTGATTGTTTTCTTTTGTTTTACTTGTGTGGTGGATTGTATTGAGTGATTTTCTAATGCTGAACCATCCTTACATGCCTGGTATGAATCCCACTTGGTAATAATGTATTACTTTTTTCATATGCTATTGGATTCTGTTGGCTAAAATTTGTTGAGAATTTTTGCATCTATATTCATGAGGGATATTGGTCTCTAATTTTCTTTTTGGTGGTGACATGGCTCGGCTTTGGTATCATAGTCATGCTGGCTTTATAGAATGAATTCAAGAGTCTCTCTTCCTTTTCTTTTCTTTTTACTTTTATTGTGGTGAAAACATACACAGTGCATTTGCCAACATAACAATTTTTCCATTTACAACTCAGGGACATTGATGACATTTTTCATGTTGTGCCACCATTATTACTATCCCTCTCCAAAACATTCCACCACCATTAGCATAAACTTAATACCCCACAAACAAAAGCATCCCCCTTCTCCTCCCTTCCTCCCACCCCTGGAAGTATGAGGTAGTCCTTGGACTCACAGAGCCAAAGGTCTAGTGGGGGAAACAGATATTAAACAAGTAGTTACTAGTGTGATAAGTGTTACAGCAATGCAGAAAAATACTTGGAAAAAGATTATTGCTAGACTTTGTAGTCCACTTCTAAGCTGGCAGCTAAGAATACCCAAATTAAATGAAGAGAACTGATACCATCCCAAAATCACAACAGATTTCATCCAGTTGTTGGACTTACATCATAGTTGTTGTTGTTTGTTGTTATTGTGTGCTATCAAGTCACACCCGACTCATAACGACCCCTCCTTGGGTTTCCGAGGCAGTATCACTGCGGAAGTAGATTGCCCAACTTTCCTTCCTAGGAGTGGCTGGTACATCATAGAGGGACCCAAAAATGCAGAGAATAATATTAAGGATAAAGACCTTGCAGATAATAAGTGTTTGCTGGCTTAAGTTTCTGGATCGTTAACAGAAAGGAAAGAAAATATCTAGAAAAATAAAGAACAAAAGCAGGCATATGAAAGCATGGCAATACGTAACTACAATTAGCTAGATCCAAGGTCAGCAAACTTTTTATGTAAGGACCAGATAGTAAATATTTCAGGCTTCATGGGCCGTATGGTCTCTTGCCACTCAACTCTGCTATTATAGTGTGAAAGCATGCCTAAACAAATGATAATGGCTCTGTTCCAGTACATTTGAATTTCATACAATTTTCCCATGTCACAAAAATTACCTTTCTTTTCATTTTTATTTTCCTGCTATTTAAAAGCCATTCTTAGCTCACAGGCCATAGAAAAACAGGTAGCATGTCAAATTTGGCCCATGGAATGTAGTAGTCATCCTCTTGATCCATGGCTCTTGGGTAGACTCTGTCTTCTGAAGACAATCAGCTTCTGAAGGATTCTTAAGACTCTTTAGTTTCAAATTTCCTGATGAAATGTCACTCCACTTCAGATACAGGAAAGTGAAATTTTGTGTCTGTTTGCCTAGGAGACATGATCCAAGGATCTATTCCTTGGAGTTTGTACCTGCCAGGATTATTTCCAACATGGTTTCCAGTCATTTGCCCCCATCTGAGATAATTTTCAGAAGATGCTATCTCTGAATTTTAGGTCATGTAGAGGAAAGGCAACTTATACCAGTTGGGAATAACACTAAGAAGCATATTGCATGAGTCCTTAAGAGTACTGTATCAGACTTGTGTGAAGTAAGGAAATATCCAGAATCAGAAGAGAAATATCCAACTTAATAGGGAAACCTCTGGGGGTTCCGGCAAGATGGCGGACTAGGCACAAGGACTGCACAGACGCTCTTCAACAAAGAAAAGGGAAACCAATTAACACAGACACAGAAGATAATCTTAGATCCCTGAACCTTGAAGGGAA
>NW_006921690.1:6087347-6097233 GCF_000298275.1 Orycteropus afer afer
TGGTAAACTGTGGTCAATGACATGAGACAAAGTATATGTGAACTGCTGTATGGAAAGTGAATTTGCTCTGTAAATCTTCACCCAAATAAAAACAAATAAATTAAAAAAATAAATAAATAAGATAGGGAAACCTCTGATGAATATGTATGGTGAAAGCTGATGAATGTAGGCGAGTATAGACTTCATAGTCTTGAGTTAGACTTTTTAGCCATAGAAATTCAAGAGTGTTTAATATGCCATTGACCCTCTCTATTTGTCCTCAGGATTGAGGGTGATTAGAGCAATGAAGTTTCTAAGTAAATGACAAGGTTTTGCAAAGTTCTGTAATAATAGTCCCAGTAAAATGAGTGCTTCCCTCACAGGACTTCCTCAGGTTGGAAACACAAAATCAAGTTAAAGAAAATTGTTTTTCTACTCTCAGAATGCAGCTCTCTGACAAGAGAAAGTTTCAATCTATTCTGAGAAGAATGATCAGAACATATTCAGAACCCAAAGCAGGGCTAATTTTAGAAAATCTGTTTGGAGGGGTTCAAAGTGATCCTGAACCTTAGGTTTCTAAGAATATCAGTTTTTCCAGGATTGTGCTTTTGGTAGATGCAATGTACACTAGAGATATCCTCAGCAATCATAGTAAAAAATTCCCCAACAGTGCTAATTAAGTATAACATTTAATTGCTCACTCTGATGGGTAGTTTTAAGAGTTTCATTGAGGTCCTCTGGTGCCACCAAGTGTCCATCCTGAAAGACCAGTGATTATCTTGTAATTTATAGCTGTAATTTTTCCCCACATATTTTTAGACTCTGGAGCCAATTATGGGCATTCCTTTCGGAGTGCCATGGGAGGAACTGAATGAGGGCTTCCTGTGTATCATAATGATCATCTAGGGCATTTCCTTTAGACTTCATGCTAACCCTTTTAACGTGGCTTTATAATAGCTACCTTCTTAGGAAGCATTACAGCATTTAAAACCATTGATCATTTTTAATTGGAATACCTACTGAAGTAAGAAACTCTAATTGTTTTTACAGTGTACCAAAATCAGGGACCTTCAAAGACATGCCTGCTGTCAGTGTATTATGTTAATTCTGTTATCTCTTGACAATTGGCAACCTTTGTTCAGTGCAATAACTTCTTTCATGTGGGTTGATTTTACCTCTGCAAAAAAAAACCTCAGTGCTGTCAAGTGGGATCTGACTCACAGTGATAAACCCTCCTTGGGTTTCCGAGGCAGTATCACTACGGAAGTAGATTGCCCAATCTTAAGGAGTCTTATTATAGAGGTCAGTTAAGCTTGTTATGGTGTATCCTAACTAATTCAGTTTGAGAAATGACTCATCAACAAACAAGATTAAATCTAGATTTTCTTGGAGGATTTCTAATAAATCTGTTTGAGACATGGTCAGTGCTCAGTCAGAAGGTAGACCATCATGGATTTCCCTTCTTTGGACAATGGGAAAAAAGTAGCTGCTAAAGAGACAAGGAGGCAGCATCTTCTGAGCTCCTCTAACTCCACAAAAGAAGATAGACTCACCATCAGCAGCCCAAGGCCTGTTCTTATGAGGCCAGACATGCTGCCACCCTCCAACCCTCTTACCAACCTTGACACCAACCATCCCTCTCGTGGCACCCACCACTTCTCTGCTGGGTTTGATAATTTGCTGCAGTGGCCACACAGAATTCACAAGTAGTGGGGTTTATTAGGAAAACAACAGGCTACAATTCAAGTTCAGGAACACACTCAGGATACAGTTCTTTAATCAGGACAGTCTTTCCCTGCTGTGTCCTTAGACAGACCTCTCTGGCCCTCGGTCTCTCAGGCTGACCTCTACCTCTATGAGCCAGGTAAGGCTGCCACTCTGTCTCATGCCTCTTGGTTCTACTGCCACTGTCTCTCAGCCATGCATCTCACTCTGTCTTAGCCATGCATCTTTGCTTCTCAGCAGCACGTCTCTGTCAGCAGCGTGTCTTTCTCAGCCAGCAGTGAGAGAGATATTCCTTCTGCCTCTAGGAGCACTCATTTTGAGCCTGGCAGAGTGACTGAAACCAACCAATCCCAACATCAGAGTTCTACACACCTGAGAGAGCATGAGCTTTCCCAGAAGATTACTTTGTGCTGCCCCAGGTGAATCACTTTAACAAGCAGCTACTCAGTTGCTTACAGCAAAATGGGAGTTACAAAGACTATGGCTAGAAAAGGCGTATGATGTAATTTACTGCACTGTGGGAGCAGACTTTTAAGGAAGTTTTACAGCACTGATTAGAAATGCTTTGGGGAGGAAGTAATAAAAGTTCATAGGAGGTAAGCCTATTCCTTAGAAATGTGTTTTCAGTAAGCAACAAAGTTTGCACAGCATGAGAATCTATCAAGTTTAAACAGGATCCTTAAAGCAAGCTAGTAGAAGCCTCTACTATTTTGGCAGCTGTTGATATTGCCCTTCATGGAAGGAAGATGGGGCAATCTACTTCTGTAAAGATTTACCATCTTGGAAACCCAATGGAGGTCGCTGTGAGTCAGAATCAACTTGATAACAGTGAATGTTTTTAATACTGCCTTTAGATAAGGAGTAGGCTTTTGCTGCTGGAAGACTATAACAAGCCATTGAGCTCTGATGATTCCCATGGAGTTGAGTCAGAATAACAAGGGCTTGTCTACATGGCTCAGGTAAAAAAAGGTAGAAAGTTTTATGATAATTAGAAGTGGAGTGGGGGACTATTTTTGTTGTTGTTGTGCTTTGGATGTACATTTACAAAGCAAATTTGTTTTACATTCAACAGTGGGGGACTATTGAAGAGTTATTTTGAAATAGAAAAAAAATCCTTGTTTAAGTTCCCAAGGAAAAGGTTCAGTTATTGCGGTGTGGTGATTTCAGAGAGCTGGGAACTCAGTGTCTGTAAATAGCCAATGAGACCCAGAAAATTTCTTAAATGTCTTTTAGTAACCAGACTTGGAAAGTATAGAATGGCTGGTAATTTATCAAAAGTGATAGATTTAACTCCCTGGGGAAAAGTCATGTCCTAGATAATGCACTTTATTTTGATAAAATTCTAAACTTTGGAATTTTCATGTCCTTTCTGAGTTAAAACAGTAAGTAGATAAATGGAGTCAGTCTTGGAGCTCTCCTCACCTATAGAACATAGAAAAAGTTGTCCAAATATTGTGAAAATTAGAATCGTAGGAAATTTAAGATTCTTAAGGCTCCTCAGGTAACCTCTATAGCATAACCATTCAGGTAAATTGTTGACCTCCCCAGGAATAAAATAAATAACTATGCTTATTATCTCAGTTTAAAGGGACCTTATAGAAAATAGAACAAATATCTATAATGGTAAAATATGTAGCCTAAAGTGGCATTTAAGATTTAGTATTTGGTCTCAGCCCTACAGGGAAGTTGTTGTTGTCAGGTGCCATCGAGTCAATTCCTACTCACAGCAATCCGATGTACAACAGAACTTAACAGTGCCTTGTAACTGCACCATCCTCACAGTTGTTACCATGTTTGAACCCATTGTTGCAGTCACTGTTCATTCCATCTCATTGAGTATCTTTCTCTTTTTCACTGACCCTCTACTTTACCTAGCATGATGTCCTCTCCAAGGACTGGTCCCTCCTGATAACATGTCTAAAATATATGAGAGAAAGTTTTGCCATCCTTGCTTCCAAGGAGCATTCTGGCTGTACTTTTTCCAAGACAGATTTGTTCATTCTTCAGGCAGTCTATGTATGGTATATTCAGTGTCTTAACCAACACCATAATTCAAAAGCATCAATTCTTTGGCCTTCTTTATTCATTGTCCAGCTTTTGCATGCGTATGAGGAGGTTGAAAATACCGTGGCTTGGGTCAAGTGCACCTTAGTCCTCAAAATGACATCTTTGCTTTATAACACTTTGAAAGAGATCTTTTGTAATAGATTTGACCAATGTGTTATGTTATTTGATTTCTTGACTGATGCTTCCATGCGCATCGGTAGTGGATACAACTTAAATGAACTCCTTGACAACTTCCACATTTTTTACTGTTTGTCATGATGTTGCTTATTGTTCCACTTGTGAGGATTTGTTTTCTTCCTTCCTCTCTCCCTTCCTTCCTTCTTTCTTTCTTTTTTGTTTTTCAACTGTTTATTGTGGGTTGGATGAAAGTTTAGAGAGCAAATTATTTTACATGAAACTATTTATACTCATTTTGTTTTGTGACATTGGTTGCAATCTTCAGAGTGTAACAGTACTCTCTTCCTACTTCCTTCTTGTGTTTCCAATTTACATTCATCCTTCTTTCCTAGCCTTTCTTGCTTTCTGAGCTTTGTTTTTGGGAAAGTGATGCTCTTTTTGTTTTGTATGCTTGGTGGCTCTAAGGAGTTTGTTCCTCATAGGTGTTATTGTCCACTTTGTACATCCGTCTATTATTTGCCTGAAAGTTGATCCCCAGCAGTGGGTTCAGTTCCATTGTTGAATGGTGTTTAAGGGCCACAGTCTCCTGGGTTCCACCAATGTCTATCATGCTAGTAAGTTTGGTTTTTCTTATAATTTTAAATTTTGTTCTGCATTTTTTTTTTTTTTCTCCCACTCTGTCCGGGGCTTTCTATTGTAATCCTGATCAGAGTGTTTGGATGTGGTAAGTGGAAGCCAGCTAGTTCTTCTGGTTTGAGGGTACTAGAGGCTGTGGTTTATGTGGTCTATTAGTCCTTTGAACCAATTGTTTCCTTGAGTCTTTGATTTTCTTCACTCTTCTTTGCGCCAGACAGGGAGAGAACCATAGTTGCACCTTAGATAGCTACTTATAAGCTTTTAAGATGCCAGTGCTACTCAACAAAGTAGGATGTTGAACATTTTCTGTATGCACTATATTATTATACCAAATGACCTAGATGTTCCCCAAAAACTGTGGTGCTAAGCCCCTGAGCCCTTTTTGTTTTCTTTATGTTGAAGTGTAATGCATACTGAAGACTGTAGTGTTTGGTCTTCATCAGTAAGTGCTTTCAGCAAGCAAGGTTGTTTCATCTGCACATCATAGATTGTTAATAAGTCTTCCTCCAATCATGGTGCCTTGTTCTTCTTCATATAGTCAGCTTCTCAGATTATTTGCATACTGATTGAATAGGTATGGTGAAAGGATACAACCTTGATGCACCCTTCCTGATTGTAAACCATGCAATATCCCCTCGTTCTGTTTGAATGACAGCCTCCTAGTCTATGTATAGATTCCTCAAGAGTACAATTAAGTGTTCTGGAATTCCCATTCTTCTCAATGTTGTCCATAATTTGTTATGATCCACACAATCAAATGCTTTTGCATAGTCAATAAAGCATAAGTAAAGATCTTCCTGGTATTCTCTGCTTTTAGCTAAGATCCATCCGACATCAGCAATGATATCCATTGTTCAGTGTCCTTTTCTGAATCTAGCTTGAATTTCTGGAAGTTTCCTGTCAATATACTGCTACAACCATTTTTGAATTATCTTCAGCAAGAGTTTACTTGTGTGTGATATTAATGATATTGTTCTATAATTTTCACATTCTGTTGGATCACTTTTCTTTGGAATGGGCACAGATATAGATCTTTTCCAGTCAGTTGGCCAGGTAGCTGTCTTCCAAATTTCTTTGTATAAACAAGTGAGCATCTCCAGTGCTGTATCCATTTGTTGAAACATTTTAGTGAGTATTCTGTCAATTCCTGGAGCCTTGTTTTTTCACCAGTTCCTTCAGTGCATTTTGGACTTTTTCCTTCAATACCATCAGTTCTTGATTAGATAAAACATCCTGGAATATAGTTGAACATCAATCAATTCTTTTTGATACAGTGATTCTGTATTCCTTCTTTCTTCCTTCTTGCATTGTTCAATATCTGCCTGTAAAATCCTTTAATATTGCAGCTCATGGCTTGAATTTTTTCTTCAGTTCTTTCAGCTTGAGAAATGCTGAGTGTGTTCTTGCCTTTTGGTTTTCTAACTCTAGCTCTTAACACATTTCATTATAATACTTTACTTTGTCTACTCAATCTACCCTTTGAAATCTTCTGTTCAGCTCTTTTTACTTCATCATTTCTTAAATTCACTCTGTATGCAAAAGCAAATTTCAGAATCTCTTCTGACCTCAGCTTTGGTCCTTTCTTTCCTTTTTTTTTATTAAGGCATTTTACTTTCTTCATGTATAATGTCCTTGATGTCATCCCACAATTCATCTGGTCTTGGTCATTAGTGTTCAGTATGTCACATCTGTTCTTGAAATGGTCTCTAAATTTAAATGGGATATACTCAAGGTCTGTCATCACTTGTTTGTGAGTTTGTTGTACTGTGCTGGCTTGCATGTTACTGTGAACCTGGAAGCTATGCCACCAGTATTTCAAATACCACCCATGGTGAACAGGTTTCAGTGGAGCTTCCAGACTAAGACTGAGTGGGAAGAAGGACAGGGCCATCCACTTTTGAAAAAAAAAAAAAAAAAAGACCAGTGAAAACCTTATGAATAGCAGTGTAACATTGTCTGATATATTACTAGAAAACATTAAAAATAGCCCTGAAACATTGTCTAATATAGTGCTGGAAGATGAGCCTCTCAGGTTGGAAGGCATTCAGTATACAACTGGGGAAGAGCTGCCTCCTCAAAGTGGGGTTGATCTTAATTATGTGGATGGAATAAAGCTTTCAAAACCTTCATTTCTGCTAAGATCCAAATGGGAAGAAACAGCTGTAAACATCCATTAATAATTGGAACATGGAATGTATGAAGTATGAATCTGGGAAAATTGGAATGAAGTTGTCAAAAATGAAGTGGAATGCATAAAGATCAATATACTGGGCATTAGTGAACTCAAATGGACTGGTATTGGCCATTTTGAATCAGACAATCATATGGTCTACTATGCTGGGAATGACAAATTGAACAGGAATGGCATCACATTCGTTGTCACAAAGAATGTTTCAAGATCTATCCTGAAGTACAGTGCTGTCAGTGGCGCAGTGCCTAAGACATTTGATTGCTAACCAGATGGCTGGCAGTTCAAAGCCACCAGCCACTCCTTGGAAGGAAGGTTGGGCAATCTATTTCCATAGTGATTCTGCTTCAGAAACCCAAGGAGGGGTTGCTGTGAATTGGATCCGACTCAATGGCAGTGAGTTGGGTTTTGGTTTTGGACGAGGAAGACCAGTTAATATTACTATTATTCAAATTTATGCACTAACCACTAAAGCCAAATATGAATGAATTAATAGAAATTGAAGAGTTTTACCAATTTCTGAGGTCTGAAATTGACCAAACATGCAACCAAGATGTATTAATTATTACTGGTAATTGGAATACAAAACTTGGAAACAAAGAAAAATCATCAGTAGTTGAAAAATAATGGCCTTGGTGATGGAAATGATGCTGGAGATAGCATGATTGAATTTTGCAGGACCAATGACTTATTCATTGCATATGTCTTTTTTCAACAATGTAAATGCTGGCTATACACATGGACCTCGCCAGATGGAATACATAGGAATCAGATTGACTACATCTGTGGAAAGAGGCAATGGAGAAGCTCAGAATGCAAGAGGCTTATCAAGAAGACAAAGTAAAGTATTATAATGAAATGTGCAAAGACCTGGAGCTAGAAAATCAAAAGGGAAGAACATGCTTGGTATTTCTCAAGCTGAAAGAACTGAAGAAAAATTCAAGCCCTGAGTTGCAATATTGCAGGATTCTATGGGCAAAATATGGAATGATGCAGGAAGAATCAAAAGAAGATGGAAAGAATGCACTGAGTCACTGTACCAAAAAGAATTGGTTGATGTTCAACTATTTCAGGAGGTAGCATATGATCAAGAACCGATGGTATTCAAAGAAGAAGTCCAAGATGCACTGATGGAATTAGCGGAAAACAAGGTTCCAGGAATTGACAGAATACCCATTGAGATGTTTCAACAAATGAATGCAGTACTGGAGGCACTTACTTGTTTGTGCCAAGAAATTTGGAAGACAGTTACTTGGCCAACTGACTGGAAGATATCCATATTTGTACACATTCCAAAGAAAGGTGATCCAACAGAGTGTGGAAATTATTGAACAATATAATTAATATCACATGCAAGTAAACTCTTGCTGGAAATAATCTAAAAATGGCGTAGCAGTATATTGATAGGTAACTTCCAGGAATTCAAGCTGGATTCAGAAGACATTGATTGACAGATATCATTGCTGATGTCAGATGGATCTTGGCTGAAAGCAAAGAATCAGAAAGATGTCTGCTTGTGTTTTATTTGCTATGCAAAGGCATTTGACTGTATGGATCATAAGAAATTATGGGTACTGTTGTGAAGAATGGTAATTCCAGAACACCTAATTATGCTCATGATGAACCTGTTCATAGACCAAGAAGCTGTCATTTGAACAGAAAAAGGGAATACTGCATGGTTTAAAATCAAGAAGGGTGCAGCAGGGTTGTATCTTTTCACCATACTTATTCAATTGGTATGCTGAGCAAATAATCTGAGAAGCTGGACTATATGAAGAAGAACATGGCATCTCCATTTCTTACTAATGGAAATTAAAGACTATGTCCTTCAGTATGTATTACCTCAACATAAAGAAAACGAAAATCCTCACAAGTGACCAATAAGCAACGTCATGATAAATGGAGAAAAGATTGAAGTTCTCAAGAGATTTCATTTTGCTTGGATCCATAGTCAACACCTTTGGAAGCAGCAGTCAAGAAATCAGATGTCATATTGCATTGGGCAAATGTGCTGCAAAAGACCTCTTTAAAGTGTTGAGAAGCAAAGGTGTCACTTTGAAGCCATGGTATTTTCAACTGGCTGAAATGTGTGTGAAAGCTGGACATTGAATACAAAAGACTGAAGAAGATTTGACGTCTTTGAATTGTAGTGTTGGTGAAGAATACTGAAAATACCATGGACTGCCAGAAGAATAAACAAATCTGTCCTGGAAGAAGTGTGGCTGAGATGCTTCTTGGAAGCAAGAATGGCCAGACTTTATCTCATCTACTTTGGTCCTGTTGTCAGAAGGGACCATTCCCTGAAGAAGGATATAATGCTTGGCAAAGTAGAGGGTCAGCGAAAACAGGGAAGACCCTCAACGAAATGGATTGACACAGTGGCTGCAACGATGGGCTCCAGTATAGTAAAGATTGTGAGGATAGTGCAGGACTGGGCAGAATTTCTGTTGTACGTGTGGTTGCTATGAGTTGGAGCTGACCCAATGGCACCTAACAAGAACAACAGTACTCAAGGTTGTACTTTGGCTCTCATGAACTTGTTTTAATTGTTTTAAACTTCAACTTGAACTTGCATACAAACAATTGATGGTCTTTTCCACAATTAGTCCATGGCCTTTTTCTGACTGATATTGAGCTTTTCCATCATCCTTTTCTACAGATTTGATTCCTGGATATTCCATTTGGCCAGGTCCATGTGTATAGTTTCCATTCATATTGATGAAAATACTATTTGCAATATGTAAGTTGTGGTCTTGCAAACTTCTATCCTGTAATTGGTATAGTTTCTATCACTTAGGCCATATTTTCCAATTACCGATCCTTCTTTGTTTCCAACTTTCTCATTCCTATCACTATAAATTATCAATGCATATTGTTTGCATGTTTGATCAAGTTCAGACTGCAGAATTTTGTGATAATTTTCAGTTTCTTCAATTTTGACATTAGTGGTTGGTGCATAAGTTTGAATAATAGTTGTATTAACAGGAGCTCTGGTGGCATAGTGCCTAAGGCATTTGACCGCTAACCAGAAAGCTGGCAGTTCAAACCCACCAGCCACTCCTTGGAAGGAAGGCTGAGCACTCTACTTCTGTAGAGATATTGTCTCGGAAACCCAAGGAGGAGTCGCTATGACTAGGAGCCAACTCGACGGCCGTGAGTTTTTTTTTTTTTTTT
>NW_006921690.1:6098023-6100010 GCF_000298275.1 Orycteropus afer afer
TTCTGAGGAGAGGCTGGTGGGTTTGAACCGCCAGCCTTCTGGTTAGCAGTCAAGTGCCTTAGGCACTATGCTACCAGAGCTCCCAATACGACAAATGGGCACACAAGTGATGAGGAAATCTGGTAAGGTCCCATTCCAGGTTTTATTGTAAATTAAATTATATGTTTCTGAATTAAGACTGTTTAAAAAAAGTGAGGAAAATTACTTCAGGATCTGCTCCTGAGTGATGTCTAAAAGTGTTAAACAAAGCAACAACCTATCCTTGAAGTTTCCAGTGGACTCATGTTTTTCTCTTTCTTGCTTGTAGGACTGGATCAGAGTTCAATTTATTCTCACAGCAAAAACTTTGGGGGATAGCCACTGAAAAGCTTGATCCAACATCTACAGCTTTTGAAAATCTATCTGGTTTCTCATACAATTTGGGATCTCCTGAGTCATTCCCAGAATCTTCCATTCTGTCTTTTCCATTCCATTTATTTGGATCTGAGATTTCTTCTCCTAACATATAAACCAGTTGATATGTTTCTGGGAACGGACAGCTTTATTTTTTCACAGTGTAGTGATAAGAATGAAAATATGTTAATTACCAACTTTAGGAAAAGCAATGTGTTGTGAATAGAAATGTAATTGTATACTACATGACTCAGCATTGAATAATGTTTGCATGGCTATAGTAATGTAAATACTGATTAATGATTTAAGCTAAAGGTTTGATAGAACTCTGTTGGTTGACTAGGAGCAGGGGATAGGGGCTGCTGGTCAGTGTGTAAGAAAGCTAAGCTCCCAACTACCATAATAGGAAGTCAAGAGTTATATTTTTTAAATTGGTAAGTCAACATACAGAGGCAAATATTAGAAAAATTTGAAAGTGGTTGCCACTTTTAGATCAATTTGTTAAATGATGAGAATTGCCTCCACCAAAAAGGGGGAAAATGGAAGGAAAAAGGAAATGGAATCTTGTATTTGGATTTTTTTCTGCAAAAATGGCCTGTGATAGTTTTTGTTTGTTTTTAATATTTCAGTGAATTTACAGAGATGTATGATGCCATGTATTTAGATAGTAAAATTGGTTTCTGAGGTAATTTTGGAAGCCCTAAGACTGTTTGTTGTCTGCTGTACATGAAAACTATAAATTTAATCATTGTTGGTCAAAAGATAGTTTCTTGTAGAAAAGGAAGGAGCATGAAGGAGAAAGTCAGTCCAGAGTTTAAAAATAAAAAAAGTAATGTGTTTTTGTCATGAAGAAGCAATTGAAAGCAAAATTTTTGTGTGCTGATTTCATGACAGTTAAAAAATATAGTATAATGCATGCAAAAAATATATTAACTTTTATTTAAATTGTGAAACTAAAATTTGAAATGGAAATCATTGCTACAATTGATATTTTAATTCCTCATAATTTTTTTTTTAAATAGGAAACTCTTCAAACTCAAAAGGAAACATTAGCAAAGCAGCACAAAGAAGCAATGGCAGTTTTTAAAAAGCAGGTAATTTCATAAGACTAAAAAACACTACAGTTTTAAATCTGTGTTACCTCACCTTCTCATGAATATTATGACAAACTGTTTTTCATATTCACTGAAGACAAAAAGGAGGAAAAGTGAATGAGCTTTAAAAAAAAATTGGTAGTTTTGAGTAGAGAGTGATAGCAAAAGTTATAAAGTTGTAGAATGAATTAGTTACAGAGAGAAATCTTGAAGATGGAAATGTGATTTCATCTATTCTAAATAATTGAGGTCAGTGTGATTGATTTATGTGTTCTTGTTCTCTTTCTTTCATTAGAGTATCCTAGAATCTTACATTCTCCACATTACATCTTTACACGAGCATATCGCACAACCCACAGGTTGTTAGTGAGTCTTCCTTCAATCCTAATGCCATATTATTCTTCATATAATCCAGCTTCTTGGAATATTTTCTCAGCATACAGATTGAATAAGTATGGTGAATACTTTTTTTTTTTTTTGAATAGTTTGTTTTTTGAACT
>NW_006921690.1:6117321-6121035 GCF_000298275.1 Orycteropus afer afer
TCGTATTTACATTTTTAATTCCACAATTCCTTGACAGTTTTGTCTAATGTCTTTGTGCTGCTTGGAATAGTTCATTATTTTCTTTTCACATGCATATTTTAGGTTTTCTATTTTAAAATGTTATTATTACACTGCCCTGCTATGTGTATTTTAAAATTTTTCAGATCATAAATATTAATTGATATATATACAAATGATATTGAATTCGTAAAACTATTCCTTCAGAAAGTGATACATATTAATATTGAGAAATATAACATAGTAAAATGTTCAGTCATTTAAGGAAAACTTTAGAAGGGGAAAATTAAACTTTAAACAATGATCGGGAACACTAATTGTTGTTGTTGTTGTTGTTGTGTGCCTTCCAGTTGAACCTGACTCATAGCAACCCCTTCTTGGGTTTCCAAGGTGGTATCACTATGGATGTGAATTGCCCGACCTTCCTTCCTAGGAGTGGCTGGCGGACTACTTAGGGTCATTAAATTATCATTTACCTTAGTGATTGGCTCCCCTTCATTTATATCTTTATTATTTTATTTTCAGAAAATAGAAGTAGCATTTTCACCTTATATGAAGTTTGAACAATACAGACAGGTGTAAAAATTTTCTGTAGTCTCACTGACAAGTGTAATCACTATTTACTTACCTGTATTTCAATTTTTTAAATTATCAGTTACAAATGAAGTTGTGTGCCTTAGAAGAAGAAAAGGTATTTATTAATTTTTAAATAATTTGAAGCATATATGTGTTGTTGTTATGTGCTGTCGAGTCGGCCCCGACTCATAGCGACCCCTCCTTGGGTTTCTGAGGCAGTATCACTATGGAAGTAGGATTGCCCAACCTTCCTTCCGAGGAGTGGCTGGTGGGTTTGAACCGCCAGCCTTCTGGTTAGCAGTCAAGTGCTTTAGCCACTATGCTACTAGAGCTCCTATAATATAGTTAAATGTATTTAATTATCATAATTGAAAAGAGCAGTAATAATCAAATAAAACTAACCTGAAACTCACTGCCATCGAGTTGGATCCAACTCATAGCAACCCCTCCTTGGGTTTCTGAGGCAGTATCACTACGGGAGTAGATTGCCCAACCTTCCATCTGAGGAGTGGCTGGTGGGTTTGAACCGCCAGCCTTCTGGTTAGTAGTTAAATGCCTTAGGGACTGTGGCTTCCAGAGCTCTTAGTAATCAAATAATGGAGATTATTGATTGTTGAGAATCTTGGAAACAGAACAGACCCAAAGAAATCAAGTTACGTAATCCGTATCATTTTATTATTAAGGATACTGATGCCTTGTGAGATTAAATGACTTGCTGAACATTCCATTTCAAAGTGGTAGAGTTGGAACTAGAACCCAGATATCTTTAGCCCAAAATTATTGCTCTTTCCACTATACAGTGTTTCGATTAATGATAATATATTTTCAGTGCTTTATTGCATAATCCTTATTGTTGTTAGGTGCTATCAGTTTGGTTATGACTCATAGTGACCTGATGTACAACACACTAATTACCGTCTTTAAAAACCATGAAAATGATTTGGATCTGAGTGCATTCCAACTGACAAAGAGGACACAAATCTGAACAAACCTAGAAATTAATCTGGCATTAAATATTTCCTCTGGCTATTTAATAGTTAATACATGTTTTCAGTATAATGAACATCCCATTTAGAATATTAATAATTCATAGTTTTTTATTTTTAACAGAAGACTTTTAGAATTTCTCATATATCTTTATAATCATAAGACAGATAGGCTTGTATCTTACTAATTGGAATCTATTTGTTCTAGCTGACTTAAATACTTAACTGTATAGTGTCTGTAAATTAACAAGTAGAAATACTCTACTGATAAAAGATTTGTTGTTGTGATAAGATTTTCCATTTCATGATAAATATAATCAGATAAGGCCCACATTATAATTTTATGGTATTTTAAAGACATTGAAATGTAATTTGCAATGCAGATGCAGGTTTAAAGCTTGTGAAGTATTTGCTTTAAAGTAGAGGTTTTGGTTCTTGAGCTCTTACTCTTCCCCCTTTTACAATATGATTTACATTGGAAAATATTAAAATAGAGTTTTTTATTTAAAGGGAAAATATCAACTTGCTACAGAAATAAAAGAGAAAGAGATAGAAGGATTGAAGGACACACTAAAAGCATTACAGGTAAAGTAACTTTGTGTGCTTAAAAAGCAATTTGTATTTTAACATTGTATCAATAAAACTATTAAACATGTAAGCTAACAAAACAAAATTGATTACTAACTCAGTTTTATATTAATGAAATTTCTTTTAATGTACATAATTTAATACTTTTTTCATATGAATCTTGAATTATAAATTAGTAGGATTTTTTTGCTTCATCATCTTTTATTTTGAAATGAAATATTAAAATAACTTTTATTTTTTATAGTAATGTAACAAAATAGGTATATGTTAATTTTAACACTTTACAGATACACAAAATTAATTCAGCACAGACAACTGATTTACCCAAAGTCCTTAAAAGTGAAAATAAACCAAAACCATATCATTATTGAGTCCTCATGCTTATTCTGGTAATAGAAAGACTAAGAAAATACCTTTACTCTCAAGTTGTTCACAGTCTCTCACAGAAAATACAGACGTATGCAACTAATGATTATTTATTCATTATATAGTTATTGAACATCTACTGTGTGCTGAGTATTACTCTTACCACTTGGGATACAGCAGTGAATAAAAAGTGCAAAAATCTTTGTCCTGGTAGAGCTTATATCCTAATAGGAAAGACAAACAATAAAATGAGGCCAAAAGCAAAATAAAGATTGTCAGGAAAGAATATATTCACGTGATCTCAAAGTATCACCCCATAGATAACATTAATTACAAAGATGAAAATATATTTCTACAATGGAAGGGTTCTGAGAGATACCTCCTTAATCAAATGATCAAATCCAGCAATATTAGTAGTGGGACAACCTTTCCATGGGTTAACTGTGTTATTATGCAGTAAGGAGCACATAACATCATCTTTTTTCATTCTTCCTTGCCAAAAATATTAACCCAAATATAATCATGCAGAAGCAATGAAACAAACCTATAATATGGAACAGAAGACAACTGGCCTGGACTATTAAAAAAAAAAAAATCAATATCATGGTAAAAAATGACAGGGGGAACTGTCCTTGATCAAAAGAGACTGAAGAGATATAACAATGTAAAATATGAACCTTAAATCATAACAGCCATTGTACAATTGGAGAAATTTTAGTACTCCTATTAATTATTGTTACTTTCCCTGTGTATAATATTGGTATTACAGTTTTATAGGAGAAAGTATTTACTTTTAGAAAATAAATGATAAATTATTTAGGGGTGAAGTTTCCCGATGGCTAAAACTTATTTTCAAATGATTCAGAAAGAAAAAATTTGAATGTATGTGTGTGTCTGTGTGTAAACACAGAGAAAGTGAATATAGAAAAAAGCTAATAATTGTTGAATCTAGGAGAAAGCGGAGAAGATCATTCTTAGCAAATGATATGAGTAAGGGCTTGGAAACATGTATTTTTGAGTGTATCTCATAATTTTTATGTTGTTTTTGTTGTTATGTGCCGTCGAGTTGGACCCAACTCATAGTGACCCCTCCTTGGGTTTCCAAGGCAGTATCACTACGGAAGTAGATTGCCCCATCTTCTTTCTGAGGAGTGGCTGGTGGGTTTGAACCGCCAGCCTT
>NW_006921690.1:6121135-6132759 GCF_000298275.1 Orycteropus afer afer
GAGCTCTGGTAGCATAGTGGCTAAAGCACTTGACTGCTAACCAGAAGGCTGGCGGTTCAAACCCACCAGCCACTCCTCGGAAGGAAGGTTGGGCAGTCCTACTTCCGTAGTGATACTGCCTCAGAAACCCAAGGAGGGGTCGCTATGAGTCAGGGCCGACTCAATGGCACATAACAACAACAACAACAACATGTATGTGTGTGGGAAGCAACCCTGGTGGCACAGTGGTTAAATGCTCAGCTGCTGACTGAAAGGTTGGCTGTTCAAACCCACTCAGTGGTTCTGCAGGAGGAAGACCTGATGATCTGCTTCCATAAAGGTTAGAGCCAAGAAAACCCTATAGGGCATTTCTGCTCTGTGACATGGGGTTGCTATGAGTTAGAATCAACTTGACAGCACCCAACAACAACATTCGTATGTACAAGTCCCTTGGGGTTACATATGGTTAACTCGTGGCTGCCAACTTCAAAGTTGGAAGTTTAAGTCCACCCAGATGCACCTTCGAAGAGATAAGCTATGATCAACCTTTAAAAAATCAGCCACTGAAAAGCCAAGAGTACTACTTTGAGTTTCATGCAGTCAAACTCAACAGCAACTGGTTATGTATACGTATGTGTATACATATTTCTAGGACCCTGGGTGTGCAACCATCCACTAACCTAAATGTTGGCAGTTTGAACACACCCAGCCGTGTCTTAGAAGAAAGGCCTAGTGATCTGCTTCTGTAAAGACTACAGCCAAGAAAACCCTATGGAGCAGTTCTGTTGTGGCACCATGCGTCAGAATGGACTCATCAGCAATGGGTTTGGGTATAGGTACTTAACTTATTACATTCTAATTCTATCAACAGTTTACTAATTTAAATATAATGTAGAAACTTTACAACCATTTTAGATTCCTTTATTCTCCTCTCTTTATGGTAAAGTTGTTTTTAATATTACTTCTACATACATTGGACATCACATCATATAGTTAGAGTTTTTGCTTTTAACCATCGAATTTAATTTTTAGAATCAAAGGGGAAAAAAGGGGCCCATTTTATTTACCCAGTTATTTCATTCTTCATTTTCTGATATTCCAAGTTTTTTTTTTTTCTCCTGTCTGAAGAAATTTGTTTAGCACTTCTTTTAGAGGAGGTTTACTGGTGGCAGGTTTTCTCATTTGAGAATGTCTTTATGTCACTCTCATTCCCAAAGAATATTTTCTCCAGGTAGAAAATCCTGTAATAAAGCATAAAGGTTGAAAAGGAAGAAGTAAAATTGTAATTTTGTATTTTGTATTGTTATGTAGATTTGTATTATTTTTTTGTTGACAAAATGACCATCTATGTAGAAAATCTAATGTTGTTGTTGTTGTTATGTGCTGTCGTCAGACCCGGCTCATAGTGACCCCTCCTTAGGTTTCCGAGGCAGTATCACTACGAGAAGTAGATTGGCCAACCTTCTTTCCGAGGAGTGGCTGGTGGGTTTGAACTGCCAGCCTTCTGGTTAGCAGTCAAGTGCCTTAGGCATTACACTAAAATCTAATGTTATGCTGTTGTTATGTGCTGTCGAGTTGGCCCCGACTCATAGCGGCCCCTCCTTGGGTTGCCGAGGCAGTATCACTACGGAAGTAGATTGTCCAACCTTCCTTCCCAGGAGTAGCCAGTGGATTTGAACCGCCAGCCTTCTGATTAGCAGTCAAGTGCCTTAGGCACTATGCTACCAGAAATCTAATAGCATCTACAAAATAGCTACTAGAACTAGTAAGTAAGTTTAGCAAGGTCATGGGATACAAGTTCAATACACAAAAAACAATTTTGTTCCAGTATACTAGAAAAACCCAAACTCATTGCCCTCGAGTCAGTTCGACTCATAGCAACCCCTCCTTGGGTTTCCGAGGTGGTATTTCTATGGAAATAGATTGCCCAATTGCCCAATCTTAGTTTCAAGGAGTGGTTAGTAGGTTTGAGCCTCCAGCCTTCCGGTTAGCAGTCAATGCCTTAGCACTGTGCCACCAGAACTCCCTCTAGTATACTTGTTGTTGTTGTTGTTATGTGCCATTGAGTCGGACCGACTCATGGCAACCCCTCCTTGGGTTTCCGAGGCAGTAACACTACGAAAGTAGGTTGCCCCATCTTTCTTATATACTAGTGACACATAATCAGAACTTTAAATACAATCATGTTATAATTTATGATAGCATCAAAACTTTGGAACACTTATGGATAATAGAAAATGTGTGATACCTGTACACTGAAAATTAGAAAATACTGGTGGAGAAATTAAAGAAGATCCTTGGTAACCACTAATAAACTTGGGCCTCTATGCATTTACCTATTCTAGGTATTCCTTATAATTCCATATAATCATATAATATTTGTCTTTTTGTGACTGATGTACTTTACTCAGCATAATATTTTCAAGGTTCTTCCATGTTGTACTATATGTATCAGCACTTTATTTATCTTTACGACTGAGTAATATACCTTTGTATGTATATACTACATTTTGTTTATCCATTTATCTGTTAATGGACATTCAAGTTGTTTCCACCTTTTACTATTTCCATAGGGTTCTCAGTGGCTGATTTTTCACAAGTGATCATCAAGTCTTTCTTTTGAGGAGCCTCTCGGTATTTGAGCCTCTAACCTTTTGGTTAGCAGATGAGTACTAATTTAGTGCTCATCTTTCTACTAGGGAGTTGTTGGTGTCTAAAGTTAACAAATAATGGAATACCAATATAAATATATTATTTAAGATTATGAAAGTAACAACTAGAATAACTGAAAACATATATGATTACAAGGCATTGTTGCTAGTGGATGATAATTCTGAGAGTGATGAGTAGAACCCAGGGATACTATTTTTCATTGTAAGCCCTTCTGTGTTAATTTTTTCATGTCCATTTATTACTTGGACTGACATTTTAAAGAAAATTTAAAGTAAAGAAAAATACAAAATATATTACAAAAAAATTAGTAAGTGATGATAAAATGGAATTAGTCTAGATGACCATTAAGCTCTTTAACTGTAAAGTTTAGTGATTCTTACCATATGATAGATACCTAATTTAAAATGATCTCAGTATGTGAACTTTTATTCCTAATGACTAGGAGAAATTTAAAAATTGTTTTTATAATTAAGAAACAGAAATTACTATTGTTGCTATTTTGAAAGATACTTTGTAATATGTTTTCTTACAATGTCTTGAATTAGTCATAATTTTTATCTTTTGTTTTGCCTAATTTCTTATTTCTTGGTAAATCTTTAAAAATACTATCTTTTTTCTACTAAAAAGATTGCAAGAAAGGAAGGTATTAATTTTGTTATAAGTACTTTGTTCTTTTAACATTCCTTCTTAAATTGTTTAATTTGCTGTCATTCGTGCATGTTTGATTATCTGGATAATGTAGAGAGTGTTTTCAAAGCAAAAGAAGTTTCTTCATATGGCTGACCCTTCTGTATGAGAACTGTAAGGATTTGTTTTGCCTTGTTCAACCCATGACATAGTATAGATGATGTATAGGGTAGTTCATGGTCTGCTGAACATGATATATGAACATTGCACAGCAATAAAAGTTTTTGCATTTTTTTTCCCTCTCAAGTTAAAGAAACTTAAAAGTTCTTGTTCAATTAAGGATCTGATATAAATCTGCTAGGCAAAGGAAGTTCATAGCTTTTATACAACATGTATCTACTTCCCTCTCTCCTTTATTTCTCTAGTTAGTCTCTTCTTTGTCCTTACATAAGGTAGTAACTACTGTGTGCTGTTGTTGTTATTTGCCATCAAGTTGGCTCCGACTCATAGTGACCTTAGGTGCACCAGAGTAGTCCTGCGCCATCCTCACAATCCCTGCTATGCTTGAGCCCATCATTGAAGCCACTATGTCAGTCCATCTCATTGAGGGTCTTCCCCTTTTTTGCTGACCCTCTTCTGTAGCAAGCATTATATCCTTCTCCAGGGAATGATCCCTTCTGACAACATGACCAAAGTAGGTGAGACAAAGTCTTGCTTCTAAGGGGCATTCTGGCTGCACTTCTTCCAGGGCAGATTTGCTTGTTCTTCTGCCAGTCCATGGTACTTTTAGTATTCTTCATCAACACCACAGTTCAAAGGCATCAGCTCTTCTTCAGTCTTCCTTATTGATTGTCCAGCTTTCACAGGCATGTGGGGCAATTGAAAACACCATGTCTTGGGTTAGGCATACCTTAGTCTTCAAAGAGACATCTTTGCTCTTCGGCACTTTAAAGAGGTCTTTTGCAGCAGGATTGCCCAGTGCAGTACAACATCTGATTTCTTGACTGCTGCTCCTGTGAGTGTTGATTGTGGAGCCAAGTAAAATGAAATTCCTGACAGTTTCAACCTTTTCTCCATTTATCATGATGTTGCTTATTGGTCCACTTGTGAGGATTTTCGTTTTCTTCATGTTGCGGTGTAGTCCACATTGAAGACTGTAGTCTTTGATCTTTTATCAGTAAGTGCTTCAAGTCATCTTTACTTGTGTTGTCTGCATATTGCAGGTTGTTAATGAGTCTTCCTCCAATCTCGATGCTGTGTTCTTCTTCATACAGTCCAGCTTCTCAGGTTATTTGCTCAGAATACAGATTGAACAAGTATAGTGAAAGAATACAACCCTGATGCACACTCTTCCTGATTTTAAACTATGCAGTACCCCTTTGTTCTGTTTGAAGGACAGCCTCTTGGCTGCCGCATGAGCTCAATTAAGTGTTCTGGAATTCCCATTCTTTGCAAAGTTATGGATAATTCATTATGATTCGCAGAGTTGAATGTCTTCACATAGTCATTAAAATACAGGTAAACATCTTTCTGGTATTCTTTACATTCAGCCAAGATCCATCTGACATCAACAATGATATCCTTCATTTGACATCCTCTTCTGAATCCAGCTTGAATTTCTGGAAGTTCCTATTAATACACTGCTGCAACCATTTTTGAATTATCTTCAGGAAGAGTTTACTTGCATGTGGTATTAATGATATTGTTCAATAATTTCCACATTCTCTTGGATTAGCTTTCTTTGGAATAGGCACAAATACAGATCTCTTCCAGGCAGTTGGCCAGGTAAACTGTCTTCCAAATTCCTTGGAATAAACAAGGGAGCACCCCTAGGACTGCATCTGTTTGTTGAAACATTTCAGCGGGTATTCTGTCAATTCCCAGGGCCTTGTTTTTTGCCAATACTTTCAGTACAGCTTGGATTTCTTCCTTCAGCACCATTGTTTCTTGATCACATGCTACCTCCTGAAATGGTTGAATGTTCCCAAATGCTTTATGGTATAGTGACTCTGTGTATTCTTTCTATCTTCTTTTGATGCTTCCTGTAACTTTCATTGTTTTGCTCATAGAATCTATTGCAACTCAAGGCTTGAATTTTTTTTATTTAGTTCTTTCAGCTTGAGAAATTAATGTTCTTCCCTTTAGGTTTTTGCAAATTTCATTTTACTAATTTGCTTTGTCTTCTTAAGCTGTCCTTTGAAATCTTCTACTCAACTTCTTTACTTCATAATTCATTATTTCTTCCATTAGCTTTTGTTAGTCTGTGTTCAATAGCAAGTTTCAGAGTTTCTTCTGACATCCATTTTGGTCTTCTCATTCTTTTCTGTTTTTCATTTTTTAATGACCTTTTGCTTTCTCCATAACTCGTCTGGTCTTCAGTCATTGGTGTTTAATGTGTCAACTCTATTCTTGAGATGGTCTGTTAGTTCAGGTGAGATATATTTAAGGTTATACATTGGCTTTCATTAATTTGTTTTAATTTTCTTCAGCTTCAACTTGAGCTTGCATATGAGTAATTTATGGTCTATTCTTCAGTTGTCCCTTAGCCTTGTTCTTGACTGAAGATACTGGGCTTCTCCTTTGTCCTTTCCACAGATATAGGCGATTTGATTCCTATGTGTTCCATCTGGCAAGATCCATGTGTATAGTAGCTATTTATGTTGTAGAAAAAGGGCATCGGCAATGAATAAGTTGTTGGTTTTGCAATATTCTATCATGTGATCTCTGGTGTCATTTCTATTAGTAAGGACATATTTTTCAGCTATTGATCCTTCTTCTTTGATTCTATTTTTCATATTACAATCCCAAAACAAAAAAACCAAACTCACTGCCGTCAAGTCTTTTTTGACTCATAGCGACCCCCCTTTGGGTTTCTGAGGCGGTAAATCTTTATGGAATTAGATTATCCAGTCTTCCTTCTATGGAGTGGCTGGTGGATTTGAACCACCAACTTTCTGATTTAACAGTCAAATGCCTTAGACACTATGCCACCAGAGCTCCTTATTTCAATCCCAGTAATTATCAGTTCATCTTGACTGGATGTTTGATCGAAAGATTTGATGGAGCTCTGGTAGCATAGTGCCTAAGGCACTTGACTGCTAACCAGAAAGCTGGTGGTTCAAACCCACCAGCCACTCCTCGGAAGAAAGGTTGAGCAATCTACTTCCATAGTGATACTGCCTTGGAAACCCAAGGAGGGGTCGCTATGAGTTGGGGCTGACTCAATAGCACATAACAACATTATTTTTGCAATAAGTAATTTTTGCAATATGAAAATTCATATTTTTACCCATTGTGAAAATTTCAGCCATTATTTTCAAGTATTACCTCCTCCTCACCAAGTCTTTCTATTTCTCTTTGCAGCTCCTAAGAACATATATATTGATTTTCTTATTCTATCCTCTGTATCTTTACCTTATACACGTTTTATCACAATACCTCTTTGAGCTTACTGTGTATTTTATGTAATTTCCTTACATACATTTTCTCATTCACTAATTCTTCAACTTTGTCTTTATTTGTTATATAACTTATCCATTGAGATTTTTATTTCATGTGTACATTTTTCCTTTATGGAAGTTTTATTTGGTGCTTTTTCACATCTGCCTTTTTAATACTGTCTTATACTTTTCTCATGTTATTTGTTTTTTTCTTTTCCAAAAAACCAAAACCAAGCTCACTGTCATTAAGTTGATTCCGACTCATAGTAGATCGTCCCATCTTCCTTCCACACAGTGGCTGGTGGGTTTGAACTGCCAGCGTTCTGATTAGCAGTCAAATGCCTTAGGCACTGTGCCACTGTTGTTGTTATGTGCCGTGGAGTCGGACCCGACTCATAGCGACCCCTCCTTCAGTTTCCGAGGCAGTATCACTACAGAAGTAGATTGCCCCATCTTCCTTCTGAGGAGTGGTTGGTGGGTTTGAACTGCCAGCCTTCTGGTTAGCAGTCAAGTGCCTTAGGCATTACACTACCAGAGCTCCTAGAGCTCCTTTATTGTTTTTTCCTTTTAGTCTTTAATAATTTAAAATAATTTTTATAATCTCTCTAGGATTCTTCTGTTATCTCTAATTATGGCGAGTACTGATCCTGCTGTTTGCAGTGTCTGCCAACTTTTTGTCATTGTAAATCTTTCTTTTTAGTGTGATTCATAAATTTTAAATTGAGAGACCATTTTCAGTGGAGTTTTTTTTTTTTTTTTTTTTTTTCCAATTGTGATTTGGGTGAGCGTTTACAGATCAAATTGGTTTTTCATTCAACAATCCATACACATTCTGTTTTGTGACATTTACTGCAATCCCCACATAGTAACAGCATTCTTTCTGCTTCCTCCCTGCACCCACCCCTTCCCTTTATCGGTCCTTCCCATACCCTCTGCCTTCCTAGTTCTATCCCTGAGTGAATACTGTCCTCTTGATCTCATATACTTGATTGTTGTAATGTGTACATAACCATCTGATATTACTATTCACCTTATACACCTATCATTTGCCTGACAGTTGAATCACGGGGCCCAAGTTCAGTTCCTAGCTTGGAGGGTGTCCAAGGTCCATATTCTCAGGGGTTCCACCAGTCCTCATCAGACCAGCAAGCCTGGACTTTTTAAATTATACTTTTGAGTTTTATTCAGTGAAGGCTTTGTTTGTTTGTTTGTTTTAATGAAGTTACATTGTGAAATTCTTTCTGTAGAGCTCTTCTGCATTGTTTTTGTCCTGAGCCCCAAAAGATTCACTTATCCAGGACTGAGTGTTAGGTTAATTTATAATTTTAGAATGTCCACCCCATGCAGGAAATTAAATATATATTAGGACTTCACACCCTTTAGTGCTACAATCGTAGGTTTTTCAATTTCTCATGGGAGAACTTTTTTTTCACCCAGCATTCAAAGCAAAGACAAGCTTCTTTGTTGCTTCTTTGAGCTGGTGGGCAGAGTTCTTCTGGTTCTGCATTGCTTTCAAAGTGAGTAGCTTCTCCAGAACCCTTTCGTTATGTCATAGTTTTAGTTCTAGCTCTCTTGGCTCTGTCCCCATTGGACATTAAGCCCTAACATCTTTAGACCCTATTTATGGGTTTAGTGGTTGCTGGATTACTGAGACATCAGTTCTTGTACTTATACCTCTGACTTTTGGTTTCCTGTCTTGTTTCGGGTACATGAGGATTTCTCTTTCTTTCTTTTGAACTCTGCTATATATTAAGCTTTGTTTTGGTTGATGCTGTATTTTTAAAACATTTCATGTCAGTTCAGTTTAAAATGGTTTAGAATAAATTATTTTTTCTTTTGAAACTATCATAAACTTGGAGATGTTGGAAGTACAATTCAAATAACTTATTTTTCCTGAACCACTTGTGAGTAATTTTCCAACCTGATGCCCTGTCACCCCAGATACTATATTACACATTTCCTACAAACAAGGCTACCCTCCTGCAAAACCATAATATAACCATCAGAATGAGGAAGTTAATATTGATATAGAACTACAGTCTAATGCTTAGGCAGCATTCAAGTTTCACCTGTTGTCCTAATAAGGCCTTTTATAGCAAAGGATCCAGTTTAGAATCCCACATTACATTTAGTTGTCATGTCTTTTTAATCTTCAAAATGGAACAGCTCCCAAGTCTTTCCTTGATTTCCATGACGTAGATACTTTTGAAGATTACACGTCAGTTATTTTGTAGAATATCTATCACTTTGGGCATACCGTGATTTTTTATGATTAGATTTAGTGTATGAACTTTGGAAGGAGTATCACTGAAGTAATGATGTTTACTTATTATCGAATCTGATAAATTAGTTCCTTATTTCAATTGTTCTCATTATTAGTGATGTTCACTTAGATCATTTGATTAAGGTAGTATCTGACAAGTTTTTTCACTGTAAAGTTACTCTTTTCCCTTTGTAATCAGTAAGTCTTCTGTGAGGTGGTAATTTGAAATTATGCAAACATCTCATTTCTCATGAAACTTAATATATTAATTTATTTAGTTATATCAGTATAGACACATAGTTTCTTATTTTATATAATGGATTAAAATTCATGACTATTATTATTTATTTAGATTCTCAAATTGTCCTTTGTTTGGCCAGTGGGAGACAATTCAAGTTGGTTTCTGAGTCCTTTCAACACACCTTCATCATTCGTTTTGCATTTCCTTAATTTCAGGGGTTTTTTTTGTTTTTTTTTTTAAGTGTCAGGATCATTTTGTACTTTATGTGACTCCGACCTGGAATCAACCATTTCTCTAAGTTGTCCTAGGTTCCTATTAATGGAAAATGGTTTGTAGAAGTCAAGATCTGGATACTAGTACAGTCATTAGTATTGGAGTGTCACTACTTCCAGACTCTCTCAGTAGACAGAGCTAGGGAAGATATGCATATATTTATATATGCACATGCTTACATTTATGTTTCTTTCTATATCAATCTTATATATATATGGAAAACCATGAATTCATATTACCTTCAATTCAGCAACACGAGATTCATTTTAATTTAATTGTTTTGTATTTATACTTTCTTCTCTTTAAGTGACAAATCCTTTATTATCCTTAATATGTTTACTTATTTGATCAATCACTGTATGTAACCAGGCTTCCATTTCTGCTACCATCTCTTAACTCATGTAGAGTCCCTTATCCTTCTTGCGCTCTGATACCTCAGGCTGGTTTACCCTTGTACTGAATCACACTCCTCATCCTGCTTATATTCTGACTCCCACAATAGGTAGTTCTCTCTCCTTTAGAGAAATCCTCATTTCTCCAATCAGGCCTGATACTCTGTTCTACCATGCAGCTGCCCTTCCTCCCTTCCATAGACACTTACCTTGCTCTGCCCCATTCAATGCATTTAGGACTGAATTGTTCAAGAAGAGGAAGGGCTAAATGTTTTTTAACATAATATTTGAGGGATTTTATTCCTAGGTAACATAAATCAAATTAATGGGAACTTAATTAGAAAATAAAGTTTTCTTCATGTAAATGTGTTTTACAGTTAGCTTTGCTTAAAAATTTCCATAAAGTGAGGGATAACTATAATAGGAAAACATTAATACTTTATCTTTAAAATTATGTTTTATAATGAATACTTAAGGAGCTCTGGTGGTTAAGGAATACAGCTGCTAAACAAAAGGTTGGTGGTTTGAACCACCACCTGCTTTGTGGGAGAAAGATGAGGGACTTTGCTTCTGTAAAGATTTACAGCCTTGGAAACCCTATGGGGTAATTCTGCTCTGTCCTTTAGAGTTGCTATGAGTTGGAATCGACACAATGGCAATGGCTTTGGTGTTTGGTTTTTGTAATTAATAACATAAATTAGTATCAATATATTTTTGTTCCTGACCTAAAAGATAGCCCTATAGCTGATATTATAAACTGATTTTCATATGATTTTTTTCAGAATTAAAAAAATATGTTAAATATGACATCTAGACAAAGGCACAGTTGCATGTCAATCAATTATATTATTTTCAAATTCATCTTGTGTGTTGTAGAAATGAAGCTATGCAGCCACATGTAGTTTTATAGGTTGGGTAAGAAAGAATATAACCCACCAGCCACTCCTTGGAAGGAAGGTTTGGCAATCCATTTCTATAGTGATACACTTTCCCTTGTTACCCTCCCGAGAGGGACCGGATCTCCGGGAGCAAGGTAAGCATGGGCGGGCTTGTGCTTACTCACTGATCTGCACTGAACACTTTCCCTTGTTACCCTCCCAAGAGGGACGGGGTCTCCGGGAGCAAGGTAAGCACGGGCAGGCTTGTGCTTAGTCCCCGGGAGCGAGGTAAGCACGGGCAGGCTTGTGCTTAGTCCCCGGGAGCGAGGTAAGCACGGGCGGGCTTGTGCTTAGTAACCGGGAGCAAGGTAAGCACGGGCGGGCTTGTGCTTACTCACTGATCTGCACTGAACACTTTCCCTTGTTACCCTCCCGAGAGGGACTGGGTCTCCGGGAGCAAGGTAAGCACAAGCATAGCACAGAGTAGCAGGCCGGAAGAGCAGGAGAAAGGGGTAAAACCCAGGAAGCCAAAGGGAAGAGCAGTCAGCCAAAGGGATTAGGTGAGGAGGGGAAACTCAGGCCCGCCCAGAGTAGCAGGCTGGAAGAGCAGGAGAAAGGGGATAAAACCCAGGAAGCCAAAGAGAAGAGCAATTAGCCGAAGGGATTAGGTGAGGAGGGGAAACTCAGGGATGCCCAAAGGAGGAGGAGAAAGGAGATTAAAAGACAGGAAGCCAGACAGAGGAACAGTCAGCCACAGGGACCCAGGTGGGGGGGATACGAGAGGTCTCCAACAGCAGGACAAACTTGTCTGTCAGTTTGTCCTACTGTGGTGACATGTAGACGTGAGTTTTGAGGCTG